>NC_064560.1:90953460-91260960 GCF_937001465.1 Orcinus orca
TAAATAAATAAATTTATTTATAAAAAAAAAGCAAAGAAACAGAATGCCAAAAATGGGTTCTCCCTTTGTTGTACCATCCTACCTGTACCACCATTACCACAACCAAGTCCTCCAGCTGGCTGGTCTGCAGCTTGTATGGTAACTCAACTTGTGCTGGGAAGACTGGACCAAAGTGGTGTAGGATTCATTGGCAAATTCTGAAATGTTACATTTCAAGCACTATATATACTACATGTTTGATCTTTAAATTTCATCCCAATAAAGACTCATATGTTGGATTTCTCTGTAAAACTACATGCTTGCTTCTGAACCTAAATGGCTGGCTCATTAATCTCACAATTAAAATTTTTAATGTCATATTTACAATTATACACAAGGATTCTTTACTGATTCTGATCATCAAGATTCCTTCCCAACAACAACAAAGTCCATCATTCTAGTTCCCAAGATAACAATCAAGAACACAAAGATTCATTTATTAAAAACACAATAGATGGCTTCAGGCTTCTGGGCCACTTATACAAACGATAATAAAAATATTAAATTAAATTCACCAGATAAAAAGACAGATTATCTACAACGGGATGTAGATTTAGAAGTAAATTTTAGATTTTGTTTTGAAAGTCAGAAATCAGTGCTGCTCTCCAAAAAAAAATTGCAGAGGAAGGAGCACTTCCAAATTCATTCTATGAGGCCACCATCACCCTGATACCAAAATCAGACAAAGATACCACAAAAAAATAAAATTACAGGCCAGTATCACTGATGGACACAGATGGAAAGAGCCTCAACCAAATACTAGCAAACCGAATCCAGCAATACATTAAAAGGATTATACACCATGATCAAGTGGCATTTATCCCAGGGATGCAAGGATTTTTCAATATCTGCAAATCAATCAGTGTGATACACCACATTAACAAACTGAAGAATAAAAACCATATGATCATCTCAATAGACGCAGAAAAAGCTTTTGATAAAATTCAACATCCATTTATGATAAACACACTCCAGAAATTGGGCATAGAGGGAACATACCTCAACATACTAAAAGCCATATATGACAAACCCACAGCTAACATCATACTCAATGGGGAAAAGCTGAAAACATTTCCTCTAAGATCAGGAACAAGACAAGGATGTTCACTCTCACCACTTTTATTCAACATAATTTTGGAAGTCCTAGCCCAGCAATCAAAGAAAAAAAAGAAATAAAAAGAATTCAAAGTGGAAAAGAAGTAGTAAAACTGTCATTGTTTGCAGATGACATGATACTATACATAGAAAATCCTAAAGATGCTACCAGAAAACTACTAGAGCTCATCAATGAATCTGGTGAAGCTGCAGGCTACAAAATCAATACACAGAAATCTGTTGCATTTCTATACACTAACAACGAAAGGTCAGAAAGAGAAATTAAGGAAACAATCCCATTTACCATTGCATCAAAAGAATAAAATACCTAGTAATAAACCTACCTATGGAGGCAAAAGACCTGTACTCCGAAAACTATATAAGATGTTGATGAAAGACATCGAAAATGACACAAATGGAAAGATATACCATGTTCTTGGACTGGAAGAACCAATACTGTCAAAATGACTATTACTACCCAATGCAATCTACAGATTCAATGCAATTCCTATCAAATCACCAATTGCATTTTTCACATAACTAGAACAAAAAATTTTATAATTTGTATGGAAACACAAAAGACCCCGAATTGCAAAAGCCATCCTGAGAAATAAAAACGAAGCTGGATCAGGCTCCCTGACGTCACACTATACTACAAAGCTGCAGTAATCAAAACAGTATGGTACTGGCACAAAAACAGTAATACAGATCAATGGAACAGAACAGAAAGTCCAGAAATAAATCCACACACACAGTCAATTAATCCACAACAAAGGAGGCAAGAATATACAATGCAGAAAAGACAGTCTCTTCAATAAGTGGTACTGGAAACACTGGACAGCTACATGTAAAAGAATGAAATTACAATATTCTCTAACACCATACACAAAAATAAACTCAAAATGGATTAAAGACCTAAATGTAAGACCTGATACTATAAAACTCCTAGAGGAAAACATAGGCAGAACACTCTCTGACATAAATTACAGCAATATCTTTTTGGATCCGTCTCCTAGAGTAATGGAAATAAAAACAAAAATAAACAAATGGGACCTAATGAAACTTACCAGCTTTTGCACAGCAAAGGAAACCATAAACAAAACAAAAAGACAGGCTTCCCTGGTGGTGCAGTGGTTAAGAATCCGCCTGCCAATGCAGGGGACACGGGTTCGAGCCCTAGTCCGGGGGGATCCCACCTTTGTTGCCACGGAGCAACAAAGCCCATGCACCACAACTACTGAGCCTGCACTCTAGAACCCGTGAGCCACAACTACTGAAGCCTGTGCACCTGGAGCCTGTGCTCCGCAACAAGAGAAGCCATCCCACTGAGAAGCCTGTGCACCACAACAAAGAGCAGCCCCTGCTCACCGCAACTAGAGAGGCCCCACGTGCAGCAATGAAGACTCAACGCAGCCAAAAATAAAATAATTTTAAAAAGGCAATCTACAGAATGGGAGAAAATATTTGCAAACGATGCGACTGACAAGGGATTAATCTCCAAAATATACAAACAGCTCATACAGCTCAACAGCAAAAAAAAAACCAAACAACCCAATCAAAAAATGGGCAGAAGACCTAAAAAGACATTTCTCCAAAAAAGACAAACAGATGGCCAGGAGGCACATGAAAAGATGCTCAATATCGCTAATTATTAGAGAAATGCAAATCAAAACTACAATGAGGTATCACCTCACATTGGTCAGAATGGCCATCATCAAAAAATCTACAAATAATAAATGCTGGAGAGAGTGTGGAGAAAAAGGAAGCTTCCTTCACTGTTGGTGGGAATGTAAATTGATATAGCCGCTATGGAGAACAGCAAGGAGGTTCCTTAAAAAACTAATAATAGAGCTACCATATTATCCAGCAATCCCACTCCTGGGCATATATCTGGAGAAAACCATAATTCAAAAAGATAAATGCACCCCAATGTTCATTGCAGCACTGTTTACAATAGCCAAAAATGGCTAGCAACCTAACTGTCCATCAAGAGATGAATGGATAAAGAAGATGTGGTAAATATACACAATGGAGTATTACTCAGCCATAAAAGAGAATGAAATAATGCCATTTGCAACAACATGGATGGACCTAGAGATTATCACACTAAGTGAAGTAAGCCAGACAGAGGAAGACAAATATCATATGATATCACTTACATGAGGAATCTAAAAAAAAGGATACAAATGAACTTATCTACAAAACAGAAATGGACTCTCAAACATAGAAAACAAACTAATGGTTGCCAAGGGGAGGAGGGGAGAGGGATAAATTAGGAGTCTGGGATTAAAATATACACACTACTATACATAAAATAGATAACTAACAAGGACATACTGTATAGCGCAGGGAACTATACTCAGTATCTTGTAATAACATATAATTGAAGAGAACGTAAAAAAAGAATATATATTTATATATATGTGTGTATAACTAAATCACTTTACTATGTACCTGAAACTAACACAACACTGTAAATCAACTATATTTCAATAAAAATTTTAAAAATAAAGATAAATAAAATAGCAATTTATAATACTTAATGGACACTAGTTTATGCTCATACTGTTGTATACAACAACAAATGTAATTAAAATGCACAAGCAATAAATTAGCCAAAGTTTAAAATAAATAAATAAATTATCTCTACATCTCTTAAAAAAGAAAAGAAAAGAAAAGAAACCAGTGCTGCCAAATTAGGAAGAAAAGTTCCTAGGGAAGAAACCTGCCTACAGAAAAAAATAGTGCTTTTGATTTCCTAAAATTCAAGTACAGAAGAGCACAGCTTGTGTTGAATTGTTAGAAGGCAAATCTTCTAAAAGCAGAGTAGAGTAAATCATAAAACCTCTGAATGCCCTTCCCAATACTTATCAGAGTCTGTGTCCTTGAATTTGCATCACCTGATCTTTAGGCACTGGCTATTAGGCATGTGGAGGAAGGCAAACTCAATTATAAAAAATGAGAAGAGAAGGAAACTGTGAAATCTAATCCAATGCCAGTCGAGCCCTTGGCAGAAAACACTGGTAACCAATGTTATTAAGATGTAGCAGAAACCTTACCCACACTGCACAAAACAAGATGGATTGTTTTAACTATTTAGGAGTGCTGAAGCATCTGCTGCCTTGTTTCCTAAGGCAAAAAACCAAGTGCATATATATAAAACATATATATTAATTCAAATCTTTTCTATAAATTATTCATACATCTTCCCAAGCCTAAAATAATTATAATTTTCTATATACAAATGTTCTACTTTAAAAAGGAAACAGACTGACCTAGCTTTCTAAAATACTGAAAATATAAACCCTATACACCTAGGATGTTGGACATCCCTAGGAAATACCAATACACCGTCCTACATCAAATTAAATTATAACTACTTGTAACAGAACTCAGGAAAATCAAATATGTAACCCAGAGAAGAGATATTGGTGGTGTTTAACGGAAAAGATTGTTTGACAAACATTAAAACTTAAATAGAAACCATCTTCCAAGACGTAAAAAAAGAGGGAGGGAGGGATAAATCGCGAGACTGGGATTGACATATATACATTACTATATATAAAATAGGTAAGAACCTACTGTACAGCACAGGGAACTCTCAATACTCTGTAATGACCTATATGGGAAAAGGATCTAAAAAAGAGCGGATATATGTATAACTGATTCACTTTGCTGTACAGCAGAAACACAACATTTTAAATCAACTATACTCCAATAAAAGTTAATTTTAAAAAAGACTGAAAGAGAAAGACAAAAAATATAAGTGACTTGTTTCATGACAAACTGAAGAATGACATCCATGACCAATAAAATGTCACAGTGTTTCAGATTCTTCAGTATGTAGCATCCAAATACTTTGCAAAAAACATTAAAACAGACTTTATTGTATTTAAATAAATTGGAGAGCTAATAATTGTTTACTGTGGTTACCACATAAGAGGTTCATAGCTCTGTATATTATAGGAATATACAGATGAACGCAGCAGAGCTGATTTTGAGGAACTAACAACAACAAAATGTTATTAAGAGCATGCAGGAAAGTGAAATTGATTTGGATGGGGGAAGAACAGACAGATATAAGGGGGGCATCTTAGAAAGATTAATGGAAAAGGTTTTTAAAAGCATTTGAAATGGGACTCATAGAACAAACAGGATTTTAATACTGACAGACAAAAATACACAGTAAATCAAGCATTTTACTTTACAACCACCTTTACTTCATCTCCCAATTAATGAAAAGAATTCCCTTTAATGTGTGTTCCAAAATGAATAAAGACCTTAAAATTACTTATTGTTAAAGAAATAATAACAAGATGATTATAAAAATGGATAAGAATTATCTAATAAAACAGGGGAATACCAAAACTATTGTTTTGATTTTAGTTAGAAACATTAACCACGCATACAAACATTCAGCTTACACTAGAACACCTTAAACTCTGTTTAAATCTACTGCTTACAGATAAAATGGAAGGGGAGAAAATGAAAAATTAAATTTAACCACCACATTCTGGACTCAAGTGATTAAGTGTGATGAACTAGCTAAGTACAGGTCCAAACTAAACTCTTAAGAGCTTGTAATGATTTTAAATGTATTCAATATGTATACTAAGAAAGAGAATGCTGAAAACCATTTAATTTTTCAGAGAATATTGTTTTCCTAAACTTAAAACAAATAATCTACTGGCGAAAGTAATCCCTTAGAAAACTGAATTCCATGATGCAGTAGTCATTTCATTTAACGAAGTACAGAGATAGTCTTTTAACAATGTTAAAAATCTTACAGATTCCTTTTTTCAATTTTTTTTTTTTTTTACTTAACAGGGCCTTAAAATATGTTCATCCTCAACTCTTGCAGATTACTCAGAATCTTTTTTCAAATTCTCTGAGTATTTCCATCCCCTGAATAGTTACTGAATCAATAAACTTCCACAAATTACTTTCTGGTGATCTTTTTACGCATAACCAAAATATTTGCTTTTATTTTAGTTCTATGATAACAATGAGAAATTAGAAATCTATTTACATACCACCAAGCAATTCCATACCACCTATTAATTTTGTGTTTATATCACAAACAATGGATTTATTCATGAAAACTGGTATTCTATAAAGTTGCCACAAACAATGAGTTAGTGAATACTGAACCATTGCTCCTAGGAGAAATACAGGGTTAGGTTCCTGCAAGCCTCTGAGCACAACATTTTCATCAACTGATCAATACCTAACCTTGTTTTATGTGTGCTTCTGTTTAAAGACACCTTATTTGATATATATTGATGATTCATTCACACTAAGCTCATTGCCAACAGCACTGTAACTCAAGCCTGAACAAAACTGATCTAATACATGTATTTTCTCCATAATGCACATCACAGCCTTTGTGCCTACAGGAACACTAGATAAAACTTAAGCACTATGCTTGGGGGCCATTTTAAACAATGCAATCACCAACAAAAAGCACAGAAATGCAAAAAATGTGGCATTAAGTAGAGTGCAAAGCAGACATTTGTTTACAATATGACAGCAGAAAACATGAAAGCAAGAACCACCTAGTTCAACCACAGGTAGGAAAGCACACATGAGCCAACTCAAATTCTTTGCAGCTCTGTGCATGTCTATAAATGGCTGTGAAACTGTTGTGAGTAGTGATTTTGAATTTACTGAGATAGCAGGCATTCATCCACTAGCATGTGCAAATAATGAGGCTTGACAATACAAAGAAAGTCCAATTAAATAAATGTTACGGGAAATATTTTAGTACTTCAACCCATCAATTTTGTAAATGCAAGGGTTTACTTAATGGTTATCAAGAATGGGCAAAACTTTTATGACATTGCTCTTAAACTACTACACAAAAATACCCCATTGAAGCATTCTATAAATTTTCAGATGAAGAGTAAAGACAGAAAAATTATTTAAAATTTACTGACTATTCTTTAAAAACAGTCAGTAGGGAGAAAATACTATAGAAAGATAGCAAAAACTATCTGCAGCTTTAACAACACAATTTCTTATGAACTACCTGCCTCTCATATCTTTTTAGGGAAAACCCAGATGTTTGCCCACTATTATTACACACTAAAAAGTTCATAAGGATAAAGTACCCTGAAGTATTAAAACAATAAGATATAAATTATGATATATTAAGTTAAACTGCAAAGGCATAAAAAGACAGTGTAGACAATTAGAAATGAACACATAACATATATATTTAAGCAAAGTACCTCAGTAAAATAAAAATAATTTTAAATGCTCAATTTTTATTAATATTTAAAATATTATCCAATATAACCAGAATGTATGTCCAGTTTGCATTTCTACTTTTCATATCAAAATTTAGACACGTATGTAAACATCACCTATTCACACTGGTACTTGAAATTTATATTAGTGAAACTGAAAACAAGAAGATATGTTAATTACTAAGACCCAAAGAAAATTTGAGAGCTGGGAATCAAATCAAATAAAAGCCACCAACATTTTTTTCCTTTCAAATTTCAGATGATGTTCACTATAGCATGTGTTTGGCAGCCAAAAACTAGAAAATACGTCTTTTAATAGGGGACTTATTTAGAATATAAAATAATACACAGTCTTTAATAAGAAATGAGCTCATATATATATACACACACATGCTCACACATGTACACATAGACACTATATATACGTGTGTGTATATATAGCCTTCAATTAAAAATGGGAAAGACAGACAAGAAGAAATGTCTATATTAGTAAGGCAAAAGAGGGGTAGGGGCAAGTCACAGAACACTATGTATTGATACAATATAATTCCTTCTTAAAAACAAGAAACATAACTTGCTTATATATGCATATATACTGAACTGCTAACAAGAAGGGACTCTGGCACTTTCGTTTTTTATAATGAGCATGTATAAGTTTTAAAAGCTTACAGTAGGTTCTCAGCAAGTGTTAAGTTTTCTTATTAATGGCTATTTAAAAAATAAAGTCATGTGAAAAAATTCATGTTGTTTGAAAATGACTCCTATAATCTTAATTTATTCAGTTATTCTGCTAAAAATAATTTAAAACAAACATTTCCCAGTTCAAAGAATTTCTGTAAATGTTCTCAAAATTCAACACTCACCAATCCCCCAAACTGAAATGTTTACTGATTTGTAACAGGGGTTGGCAAACTTTTTCTGTAAAAGCCAGACAGTAAATATTTTAGGTTTTGCAGACATACATGGTCTCTGTTGCATATTCTTCTCTCTGTTTTTGTTTTATTTTACAACTCTTTAGGAATATTTAAAAAAAAAAAAAAATCTTAGCTCAGATCCACCAAAACAGGCTGCAGGCTGGATTTCCCTTGCCAGCCGTAGTTTGCCAACCACTGATTTATAACAACAAACCAGCATCTGGAAGTCTGATATTTTAAATATATTATACCAAAGGTAGCAGAGATCCCAACAGCGTCAATTTTCTTCTACCTTAAATAAAGTAAGGTAGCATTATAGCAATTAAAATTTCAAGTTGATTAATACATCGAATTCTATTAATAGGCTAGGCACTTATCAAATGATGGGAAAACATAGTACATGAAATTTCAAGTGTTTATTAGTATTATATAATCATGTGTGCACCTGCAAGGTACACATATCCACTTGAAAAAGTCAACTGGAATTAAAATACTACACATCAAAGCTCAACTCTCCTTTTATAAAAATTTAAACCATTTACTCATTTAAATAATCAAAAATAGTCATTTGTTTTAGATGTCATCAACCCTTGAAAATTAAAAACTGAATTCAGAGACTGATTTTAATTACTGGGTTTTAATTTTAATTTTGTAAGGGTTATTATAAAATAGTAATCAACAATCTAAAATATTACACTTTAAAAACGTTTATATTCTTGGAAAGTTTTTAACATTTTCTGTGTCAGCAACCATCACGGAAGACTTGAATATGCTTTTTTTCTGTCTAAAAGACAGCTTTTATATATTTGATTTGTCTAAAATTGAAAGATCCTTTTTACCATCTGGATCCTACCACCAAATATAAATTTTATTATGAATAATAATCTGGGTCAAATTCAAACTCAAAAATGAAAATGTATCCTCCAAAAGCAACCAAATAATCATTACAGAATAATCTTACCTAGACTGGTGGGTTTTATCAGTTCATCCAGTAAATCATAAAATGGTAATTTTTGAAGTTTTATATCCGGATGGACTGGGTGAAGAGCTGATGTAAGATGTGGGAGTTCCAGTTCATGTTTAGGTCCCAGAAGAGAAACAGGGAGTAACGGTGATGATGCAGGGTGACCATCATAAGTGAGTTGTGGAATGGTAGATGGAGACAAAGTTGCTGGCATAGGACTTGAATGTACGCTGGAGATGGACAAGTCCGCAGGCGTCATGATTTTCTGGGGGAACCTCCGCCTATAGAGTTCTTTAATTTTCATTTGTACAGCAGGACTGCAGCCAGCCTTTAGCAAATGCAGGGCTTTTGTGAGAAGTTCGTGTTTGCGTCCGTGCTTGTTTCTCCCAGCGTAGCCCAACAGTACTTGGAGTTCAGAAACTCTAAGGCTCATAACCATTTGCTTAGAGACAAAACAAAATGTAAAACATTAGTATTCCAATAATATGTTACAACATTAAACGATACTTTATTATAACACTTTATCCTTATGCTTTGTTTACAAAGGCCAGTTCATTTACAGTCAATTCCAGTTATTTCAAACTTAAAATCTAATCATTTGATATAACCAAAGAAATTTAAAATTAATATTCATAAATTCACTAACTTCTACCTAGGGTTATGAAAGATGTAAAATAAGTATACATCAGGTAGAACCACATCTCACCTTATTCCATTGTTATAGTGAAATTTTCAGGTATTTATCAAGCACTTACTAAGTCTCCAGGAGAGTACTGAGTGCTGTGTGGACGGCAAAAGGTAATGAGCCCTCAAGAACATTTGTTTTCTTAGGGGAAAATCATATAAGTATATGTGAAACATATAAACAGTCCACCTCAAGCACCAGATGTAGGCAGGATACAAATAACATTATGTTACATTCTATACTGACTTTGGGATTTGGATTTATAGGGCTTAAACTATACCTTTTTTGACCTATTATATACCAGATACATTTGATATTTTCATATGGGTTTTCATTAAATCTTTACAACTCCACAAGGTGTTACCCTTTTTGCTTTACATGTGAAGAAACTAGTTAGGAAAGGTTAAACAACTTACCTAAGGCCACATAGCTACTAAGTATCAATGAGGATTCAAACCCAGTTATGTATAATTCTAAAGCCCATGCATGATCTTTCCACTAAACCATTAGGAAAAGGATGACACTGGAAACATATTATTGACACTCTATTGGCAAAGCCAGGCTAAAAAGTCCAGGAATTGCGAATTTCCTGGAAGCCCAATGGTTCGGACTCTGTGCTTTCACTGCCAAGGGCCTGGGCTCGATCCCTCATCGGGGAACTAAGATCCCACAAGCCACGCGGCAAAAAAGTCCAGGAATTCAATCCACATGCCATAATGCATAAGGCTGAAGTAAAGAAATCTATTTAACTTTAACTCTGCGTTCCCAAACTTATTTCTCCTTTCTCCCCAACTACTAAGAGACTACCAACAGGAAATACCCGCACCAATTCTCCTATTTTAAAGTTGAGGAAAATGAAATCCAAAGGGAAGACAAGATCATACAGCTATTAACAGAAGAATCCTGACTTTACCACCACTGACAGAGAGGTGTCAGGATGAAAGACACATGTAAGGTTACCATTTACTCTCTATTTGCACAACTATTTTATCCCCTCACCTCATCCCAAATACCACAAAAGCTAAGCTGCCTTCCCTAATTTACCACCACTCCCTGGGATAATATCCATCTCAAGCCAATCATCTAGAAGTTATTTGCAGATTACAAAACAATTAAGAAAAATAAAATAGTGAGAAAAACAAGTGTATAAAGAGCTTTATATGCAATATAGCAGGTTAACGAAAGAAATATGAGCCCTTCCCCTACCTTCCCTGGCCTGGAGAATGCTTTGTTTCCTCAAAGCCCAGATTTTGTCAGCCTTGCCCTTTAGGCCTGGCAGAACTAAATGACTCTCTTTTCACTACTCTTACTGGCCATTTTTCATATCTTTATTTTAGCACTTATCTTGCTGTATAATTTTCTTTTTTTACAAATGATTCCATGACCAGACTGAGGTCCTCTATGGCAACAGTCCCCAACCTTTCTGACACCAGGGACTGGTTTCGTGGAAGACAATTTTTCCATGGACCAGGGAGGGGGGGGATGATGGTTTCAGGATGATTCAAGTGCATTGATTTATTATGGTCTCTGTGGAGTCAAACCTGTCTGCTCATGATAATCTGTATTTGCAGCCGCTCCCCAGCACTAGCCTCACCGCCTCAGCTCCACCTCAGATCATCGGGCATTAGATTCTCATAAGGAGCACGTGACCTAGATCCCTCACATGCGCAGTTCACAGTAGGGTTCGCGCTCCTATGAGAATCTAATGCCAGGATAACAATTTCTCCTTACTATCCAAACTGTCCTAAGAGTACAAAATAGTTTTAAAGATTTTTTTTTACTTATTTTAAAAGGAACAGAGATTGCAACAGGAAAGCACTGTATTAATAAGTAAGTTTCTGCTCTTAAAGAAATAACATGAATTATGCTTCAAAGATTATACGTTAAAACTAAACTTAAGTTGGCATTGGTCAAATGTATTTTGTTTTACAGAGAAAACACGATAAATTTTTAGAAAGAGAAGAATGTCTTTCCATTTCAATTCAGCTCCATTCTCTTAAGTCAAAAACAAAAACGGAAACTCAGCGGTTACCATCAACTTATGACAGCTTTTGTCCTAACTCTATGTGTATAAGGATTTAAATGCAGCACAGATGTATTATTGTTCTATTTCTATGGAAGAATACATTGACAACTCGCATAAAATAAAATCTCTTGCTTGATGATCAAAAGAAAAAAGTTAATGACATAGGCATAATTTTTGTTTTCATTTTCACAGGATGCATAATTAATCTTCACAATTATAAGGTAGGTATTGTCCTCAATTTACAGATGGGAAAACTGAGGCCTAGGAAGGTTAAGAAATTTCTTGAATGTTACAAAACTAGTTCACTCCAAATGTTGTACCTTTACACTATGTTAGTGTCTTTTAGCAAAAACAAACCACATGCCTTTTAATTAGGAAAGAGAAAAACTTCTAAAAGATCAATTTATTTAATATTTAATCTCAACTTCAAGCTTCAACATTTTAGCTTAAAATTGGTGGTTAAGATAAAAGAAAACATCTGGATTCAAATTAACCATTGCACCTTGTAATCAGGTGCAGTGAAAGCTGAGGTGCTATCTATTGCGATTATTGGAGCAGCTGCTGCATAATCTTAAGGACTGTAATAAGCATGCACTATTTAAAAAACCAAATAAAAGAGGGCAGGAAATGCAACCATCTGAAGTATCTCTCAACCAAAAAGCTTCAAAGAAGCATGGAGCAATCAATTCACAATGTAAAGTGTTGACAACACAGAGGAAAACTAAACACTTAAATGTGAAATGTTGAAATGCAATGTATTTTAATCTTTCGTGTGTTTAAAATCTCCATTTGTTAGCACTACAACAAAATGAATATTTATAACTAAGGATAACATCAACCGCTGCTATTACTAGAAATCATTGCCTCCTTGGATAGCATTCTGCTGACTCTACAACCCCAAATGATAGAATGCCTGAGAAATGTGTATATTCTGTACAGAAAGCATTCTGTGAGGGTCAACTTTTTTAAATGAATCTTTTCAATCAGAAAGACCTGTACACCGTTTTAAAAGTCGAACAGTTTTACAAGAAAAACAGATGTCACTTGCCCTGTCCCCATTTTTCACATCCCTAAGGCAACTACCTTCAAGTCTTTTTAGCTATTTCTTCAGGCGTTTTTTTCACTATTTCTACTATATAGTAGGTCTATTAGTTATTTAAAATATTTTCCCTTTAGGAAAAAAATTGACTTCCTATTAAAAGGTAATGATTTAGATCTGTTACAACTTCCCATCATCATTTTTGGTTGAATCAACTGTTAGAGTTTATAATATTACTATGGCTGTAAATAATATTCACAGACGAGCCAAAAGTACATCATTATTACTGTTTTTTTGTATGACCTTGTTTTCCTTCTAGTTAATAACTGCACCATTTTTGCATTTGCTTAATTTTCTGTGTAACTACGGTTAATTCATCTTTAAATTGCTAGTGTTAACTTTCCTCTCAACATATTCAAATATATCAGGTAAATCTGTTTTAATTTCTTTTTTTTTTTTAATTTTATTTTTGGCTGCGTTGGGTCTTCGTTGCTGCGCATGGCCTTTCTCTAGTTGCGGCTAGCAGGGGCTACTCTTGGTTGCAGTGCGCGGACTTCTTATTGTGGTGGCTTCTCTTGCTGCGGAGCATGGGCTCTAGGCGCATGGGCTTCAGTAGTTGTGGCACACGGGCTCAGTAGTTGTGGCTTGTGGGCTCTAGATCACAGGCTCAGTAGTTGTGGCACATGGGCTTAGTTGTTCCACGGCATGTCAGATCTTTCCGGACCAGGATCGAACCCATGTCCCCTGCATTGGCAGGCAGATTCCTAACCACTGCGCCACCAGGGAAGTCCTTTAATTTCTTTCTTAAAAATATACTTCATACAATCCTCCATCAAGTTCCAATTTAGACTGCTTGTTCTCTAGGCCTGGTACAAAACTATGGTCATGGAATTTCCCTTTAACTTATCCTGGGAATTCCCTTATCACTCTTCGTGTTGGACCCCCTGTTTCCTTGATCTCACTTCTTTTCTTGATTTTCTCTTTTTAGTGGGGTATTTCCTCCAGTAGCTTCCTGAGAAGGAGGCATGGGAAGTACACTTTTTAAAAAATCCCTTGCATTGTCTAAAAATATCTTCATTTACTCATACTTAGTAACTGAGTTTGGCTCAGTATAGAATTCCAGGCAGGAAAGTATGTTCCATCAGAATTTTGAAGGCCTTTCCTCATCATCTTCTCTTAAGAAGCCTGGCACCATTCTGATCTGCAGTCTTTCACAGTCACCTATATATCCTCCTCAGGAAGCTTCCAGATGCTTCTCATTATGTGTTCTGAAATTTTACAATATTGTATCTTGGAGTAGGTTTTTTTTTTTCTTAATTGTATGAACTGATAATTGCTAAGTCTTTTACATTTATAGATGTATGTCCTTCAGTTCTGGGAAGTTTTCTTTTTCTTTTTAAATAAATTTATTTTTGGCTGTGTTGGGTCTTCCTTGCTGCATGCAGGCTTTCTCTAGTTGTGGCAAGCAGGGGCTACTCTTCATTGTGGTGTGCGGGCTTCTCACTGCTGTGGCTTCTCTTGTTGCAGAGCACGGGCTCTAGGCACATGGGCTTCAGTAGTTGTGGCACATGGGCTCAGTAGTTGTGGTTCGCGGGCTCTAGAGCACAGTCTCAGTAGTTGTGGCACACGGGCTTAGCTGCTCTGCGGCATGTGGGATCTTCCTGGACAAGGGATCGAACCCATGTCCCCTGAATTGGCAGGTGGATTCTTAACCACTGTGCCACCAGGGAAGTCCCTGGGAAGTTTTCTTGCAGTAATCTTCCTTTGATTTTTCTCTGTTCTTTTTCTTGTATACCTATTATTTAGATACGGGCCTTGCTAGACTGTCTAATTCTCTTTTGATCTGTTTTCTTTTTCCTCTTGCATTTACATCTCTTGTCTTTAGCTCTATTTTCTGGGAGATTTCCTCAACTTCATCTTCTAACTCTTCTATTAAAATTTCAATTCCCATGAGCTCTTTTCTGTTTGCTGCATTTTTCTTTCTCTTTTTTTTTCCCTCTACATCTTGTTCTTATTTTACATGAATGTAGTATCTTCTCTCTTTTTAAAAAATTTTATTTTTTACTACAGCATCTTTTCTCTTGAGAATATAAATAAATAGGGTGTTTGACGTTGTTATTTTCTTCACCTGCCTGCACTGTCTCTGTAATCTGAGTTCTTTCTTGCTATTTTCTCTGGTCTCTGCCTTTCATGCTTGACGTTTTCCTCAAGTAAGGGAACCTTTGGCTGTACATTTATATCTAAGAGTAAGACACGAAAAAGATGATCAGATGAACTGTGTGAGTGAGCAGACCGAGTACTGCACTCTAGGATGATAAGGCAGGAACTTGGCTATCATGAGGATTCCATTTTTTTCCTTTTATCTGATCACTTTTGACACAGAGGAATCCTCCAA
Organism: Orcinus orca; assembly: GCF_937001465.1. Taxonomy (NCBI): domain Eukaryota; kingdom Metazoa; phylum Chordata; class Mammalia; order Artiodactyla; family Delphinidae; genus Orcinus; species Orcinus orca. The sequence goes on from NC_064560.1 coordinate 90,968,866, forward strand.
CCTCCTGCTTTGGCAGTATAAGGTTGGCTTCCAGTGTTCTCAGGGCAGAGTAGGGGAATGGGGAGGGAGGAGGGGAAGGTCCTCACCATTCTATAAGAACACATTTCAACTTAATCTCCTTCTCAGATATGTAACATTTTACACACACACGCACACACACAGTTCGGTGTGCGTGCCTGTATAAGAACACCATTCCAACTACAGAGGTAGGGACCAAATTCTGAGAAAAAGAAATACAACAGTCAAGCAATATCAACAAGTACTGTAGACAAAGAGATTTCTGAGATTAAATAAAAAGTGCCAGGGCTTCCCTGGTGGCGCAGTGGTTGAGAGTCCGCCTGCCGATGCAGGGGACACGGGTTCGTGCCCCGGTCCGGGAAGATCCCACATGCCGCGGAGCGGCTGGGCCCGTGAGCCATGGCCGCCGAGCCTGCGCGTCCGAAGCCTCTGCTCCGCAACGGGAGAGGCCACAAAAGTGAGAGGCCCACGTACCGCCAAAAAAAAAAAAGTGTCTCATTAGCTATGACCCTACATTATTAAAGGTCATACCTAAATTGTGAATAAGAATTAGGTACTTCTTGTTGAACCACCTAATTACTCTCATTCACACATCCCACTGCAGTATTTTAGACGATGAATCATAAAGCAGACTCTATATTATGAATCTTTATCTGGTATCAATTTGTAAACAACTGTAAACCAAAATGAATTCTAAAGACAGTCAAAATAGGCACTTAACAATGTCATAATATTTCATTTATACTTTTACTTTCTACCCACAAAAGCAATCATCAAAAATACTCTAACTGCATAAAGATTGTACAGGGGGCTTCCCTGGTGGCGCAGTGGTTGAGAGTCCGCCTGCCAATGCAGGGGACACGGGTTCGTGCCCCGGTCCGGTCCGGGAGGATCCCACATGCCGCACAGCGGCTGGGCCCGTGGGCCGTGGCCGCTGACCCTGCGCGTCCGGAGCCTGTGCTCCGCGGCGGGGGAGGCCACAACAGTGAGGGGCCCGTGTACCGCAAAAAAAAAACGATTGTACAGTACTACAAAAATATTTTATCCATTATTTTCAAAGTCAGATTCTTCATTCAATGGAACTGACTTTAGGATCATTTCTAATCCTCTCCACTTGAAATAGTTAATAAACAGCTGTTAGATTAGCAATTTGTCAACAATGTCCAGTTCAACCAGAAAACCTAGTTAGACAGTTTCTACTAAAGCAGCAAGTCAGGCTGGTTACATACTTCTCCATAATCTTGTTCCACCTGATTTCTCATCTTTTATTTATTTCTCAATATAAGATGACTGAAAAATGACCTGTAGTGCCTACTCCTCTAGCTGATTATCTTTCTCCCCTTCTGGTATCTTCCATCACATGGGATTCATTTAGCTCCCACATAATGACAAAACATGAATATTCCATTCTCCTTCAAGCAAAGTATAAACCTACCACTCTGTTGAAATGGCATACCATGGCTTTGATTTTTGATAGATAATTTAAATATTATCCCCATTTATGTACTACCACATTTCATGAAACCCATGGATATGTCCTTCAAAAGCTCCTTCTAGATGATAACTCAAATACTAAAAATAACAAACCGAAATCAAAACAGTTTAAAATTTGGATTAAATATTTTTTACAATAAAAAAACTTTAGCTTAATTTAAAAAGAGTTTAAAAGGAGTTTAAAATTCTAACACATTGCCAAACTTCTTATGCAGAGGTAGGACAAATATAACTTTAAGTAAAAAGCTGCTCTGCACACAGATGTTCAATAAATGCTTTTTGGATCCACGAATGAGCCGTAAATGAGTTGTAGAAAGGGAATATAGGAACAAACAATGAACACACAGAGATAAGCTATTCTTCAGAGACAGAGACTCATAATCACATTAATTCAATTCTCAAATGTGTTAGGTACAAATACAACATAATATGGTACTAGTATATATAGAATTTGGATTCTAATACTAACTCGGCCACTAATTTACTGAATCACAATCTTTCAGGGTCTATTTTCTCTTTAAAAAATGACAGATTGACTAGAGCTTCTCAAAGATTCCTCAGTTTCAAAATTCTATAATGTTATAACTATTAAGTGAAATCTTTCTTTTCATTCTACTCTTTCACAGGATAAAGAAATACAAACAATCTGTATGGTCAGTGAAATCTCTCAATGAGCAATGTTCTCAGTCAAAAATATAAGTGTCGGGCTTCGCTGGTGGCGCAGTGGTTGAGAATCTGCCTGCCAATGCAGGGGACACGGGTTCGAGCCCTGGTCTGGGAAGATCCCACATGCCGCGGAGCAACTAGGCCCATGAGCCACAGCTACTGAGCCTGCGCTCCGCAACGAGAGGCCGCGACAGTGAGAGGCCCGCGCACCGCGATGAAGAGTGGCACCCGCTCGCCGCAACTAGAGAAAGCCCTCGCACAGAAATGAAGACCCGACACAGCCAAAAAATAAATAAATAAATAAATTTATAATATATATATGTGTCATACATGAGTTGATCCAGTAAAAATGATAAACCCAATATGTATTAAATGCTTATAATATGCCAATTACATATTAATTATAGTAGCATGAGTGTCTTACTTAACCGTCACATGAACCCAAGAGACAGACCAATATTATTCCCATCTATGGAGAGAACTGATGCTAAACAGTAAATAAGTAGACAAGTGATGGAGACAGGGCTCAAACCTGACCTGACTTCAGAGCTCAAATTTATAACCACCAAGCAATACAAGTGTCTTATCACAAATCTTACCCAGGACAGAGTATGTGTTACACTGGGATGGGGACACTAAATGACAGTGAGAGAAATTAGACTCTACAGAGTGAACAAGCAGCAGAATAAATGCTTATTTGGGGACAGTAAACATGTGATAAAAATAGTTTAAGGTTATTCAAGTAGCCACCTATAGGATGGATGAAACAAGACTAAGAAAATAAGACTTCTAGCTAAAAGACATAGCAACAAGCAAGAATTAATTATCTACATGTAAGAAGAAACTGTGACAGTGGAAATAGAGGAGACAGGACCAAGAAATACTGCAAAGAAAATCTGCAAGAACGTTCAATAATCTAGATAAAGTGTCTTTTAAAAAGCAGTGCTATACATGATCATGAGAACAATCGTTCACTTTTCAAATAGTAAAGCTTTATGGACTTCCCTGCTGGCACAGCGGTTAAGAATCTACCTGCCAGTGCAGGGCACATGGGTTCAAACCCTGGTCCAGGAAGATCCCACATGCCGTGGAGCAACTAAGTCCGTGTACCACAACTACTGAGCCTGCGCTCTAGAGCCCGCGAGCCACAACTACTGAAGCCCACACACCTAGAGCCCGTGCTCCTCAACAAGAGAAGCCACCGCAATGAGAAGCCCACGCACAACGAAGTGTAGCCCCCGCTCGCCACAGCTACAGAAAGCCTGCGCGCAGCAACAGAGACCCAACACAGCCAAAAATTTTAAAATATATAAATAAATTTATAAAAAAATAAAATAAAGCTTTAAGAAATTTTAAGTCCATCAAATTATAAAAGAATGAATATTTTTTCACAAACTCCTCCAACTAAAACCAAACAAAATGTTGCATTTACAACTGGAGATATCATCTAATTTAAGTTTCAGACAAGATGCGATGAAAGATACATTACACTTTATCTGAGAGAAAGTTAAGAAGTGTAAAAGGAAGAATAGATAAATACTAACAAAACAAAAAGTGATAAAAAATGCATTCTGTAACTATACAAAATCTTTAAATCACAGCCTTCAATCTGGGTCCCAAGTAAAAACCTTAGAGGGAAAGTATCAAGAGAACTATTTCAGAGTAACAGGTGTAACCTATTCAATCAAAGTTAGAGCTAGTAAATAGCGGAGCTCAGACTCAAAAGTCAGATGCCAAAGTCCACACAATGCTGCAGAGTACTGACAATTACAGACATTATTAGGGAATTTGAAATGAGTTTGTTTTTTTTTTTGCCGCACCACACGCCATACAGAACTCCCCTGACCAGGGATCGAACCCGGACCCTCTGCAGTGGAAGCACGCAGTCTTAACCACTGGACCACCAAGGAAGTCCATGAAATGATGTTTTTCTTTTTTTAGTTTTTGTTTTTCTAATTTTGGCTGCGTTGGGTCTTCATTGCTGCACACGGGTTTTTTTTTCCTCTAGTTGCGGAGAGCGGGGGCTACTCTTCATTGCGGTGCGCGGGCCTCTCACCGTGGCGGCCTTTCATCGCGCAGCGCGGGCTCTAGGCGCGCGGGCTCAGTAGTTGTGGCGCACAGGCTTAGTTGCTCCACGGCATGTGGGATCCTCCCAGACCAGGGATCGAACTCGTGTCCCCTGCATTGGCAGGGAGATTCCCAACCACTGCACCACCAGGGAAGCCCTGAAATGATGTTTTTAAAAACTGTAGAATCACAGGATCATAACATAAAATAGGACTTTATTTTTTTAATTTATTTTTCTTTAAGTATACCTGACTTACAATGTTGTTAGTTTAAAATAGAACTTTAGCAATCATCTTGTCCAACTCTCCATCTAATATATGAAGTTCTACTGTAACCTCCTTAACTGATGGTCTCTCAGCCTCTACTGAAACACTTACATGAGTTCACAATCTAATCGTAAAACATCCTACATTACTAAAAAGCTCTATGAATTGAAATTTTCCTTAAACTTCTACCCAGTGGTTCTAAAATTTCATCCTGTTGGTATAGACCCCTTCCCACCCTGGCCATCATACTCAGAGTGAATGAAATAATCCAGATAATAGTTTGACTACGCTTAGTACTATCTCTCTTATTATGAACAGAGCTATTTCTACCAGTGCAACCTAATAAGGCATTTTAGACTGACTGGCCTGTTTTATTTAGGCAAGTGGAAGGATGTTGTACGTTATGATTTTCTTTCAGCAGGGACAGGGAGTCACGTCCACATCATATTGTCACTCACATTAAGCTTGAGGTTAACTAAAACCTTTATTCAATTGTTTTCACATGACATGCTACTAGGTTAAACCTCCTCATCCTCTAATACAATTTTTAAAATTTAAAAATAGAACTTTATATACAGTGCTGTTAAACTTCGTTTTTTCCAAGTTCATTATTCCAACCTTTCAAAACCCTGAAGAACTGCACCCTGCACTCTCTACTGCAGCATTTATCACACAGTGTTGTAAACAGCTGATTTTCTAGTCTATGTCCTCCCCTAGACTTTGAGCCTTTCAAGGACACTTTTCTCCATATCACCTATGCTAAGTATGGTAGATGACATCTAGTAAGTGCACAGGAGATGATGATGATGAATTAATTCCTCTCGATTTTGTCATCTAACATTCTTCCCAGCTTTCTGACACCTACAAAATCTGAGAGTTTTGCTACTTAAATATTCATACAGGTCATCCTTAAAACTTGGGATATAACAGGGTCAAGACTATAGAGCCCAGTGGCACATGATAAGAAATTCCCCTCCATATAACAAGGTTTAAGGTTACAAATAAGATTGTTCAACTACTTAGGATTCAGATGATTATTTTTCCCCAAGATTCTCCAATATTAAGGTAATTATTCAATAAACACTATCCAGGGTGCACAAAAAAAACAATTAAGGTTATCATATGCTAGTCTTGATTTATAGCTTTCAGAGAAAAACAAGCTTAGAAAAAGAAACATACAATTTTTTTTTTTTTTTTTTTGTGGTACGCGGGCCTCTCACTGTTGTGGCCTCTCCTGCTGCGGTGCACAGGCTCCGGACGCGCAGGCTCAGCAGCCATGACTCACAGGCCCACCCGCTCCGCGGCATCTTCCCGGACTGGGGCACGAACCCATGTCCCCTGCATCAGCAGGCGAACTCTCAACCACTGCGCCACCAGGCAAGCCCTTTTTTTTTTTTTTGGCCACACTACAAGACTTGCAGGATCTTAGTTCCCCAACCAGGGACTGAACCCAGGCCCTTGCAGTGAAAGCACTGAGTCCTAACCACTGGACCTCCAGGGAATTCCCACAAATGTTGTTTTTATTTTATTTAAAAAAATTATTTTCCATTATGGTTTATTATAGGATATTGAATATAGTTCCCTGTGCTACACAGTAGGACCTTGTTGTCCATCCATTCTATATGTAATAGTTTGCATCTACCAACCCCAAACTCCCAGTCCATCCCTCTCCCACCTCTCCTTCCCCGTTGGCAACCACAAGTCTGTTCTCTATGTCTGTGAGTCTGTTTCTGCTTTGTAGATAGGTTCATTTCTGTCACATTTTAGATTCCACATATAAGTGACATCATACAGTATGTCTTTCTCTTTCTGACTTACTTCACTTAGTATGATAATCTCTAGGTCCATCCATGTTGCTACAAATGGCATTATTTCATTTTTTATGGCTGAGTAATATTCCATTGTATGTATGTACCACATCTTCTTTATCCATTCATCTGTCTGTGGACATTTAGGTTGTTCCCATGTCTTGGCTATTATGAACATAGGGGTGCCTGTATCTTCTTGAATTATAGTTTTGTCCAGAAATACACCCAGGGGTGGGATTGCTGGATCATATGGCAACTCTACTTTTAGTTTTTTGAGGAACCTCCACAGTGTTCTCCATAGTGGCTGCACCAACTTACATTACCCCCAACAGTGTAGGAGGGTTCCCTTTTCTCCACACCCTCTCCAGCATTTGTTATTTGCAGACTTTTTAATGATGGCCATTCTGACCAGTGTGAGGTTGTACCTCACTGTAGTTCTGATTTGCATTTCTCTAATAATTAGCAATGTTGAGCATCTTTTTCAGGTGCCTATTGACCACCTGTATGTCTTCTTTTGATAAGTGTCTATTTAAGTCTTCTGCCCATTTTGATTGGGTTGTTGTTGTTGAGTTCTTTGAGCTGTTTGTATATTTTGGAAATTAAACCCTGTTGGTCACATCATTTGCAAATATTTTCTCCCATTCCATAGGTTGTCTTTTCGTTTTGTTTATGGTTTCCTTTGCTGTGCAAAAGCTTTAAGTTTGATTAGGTCCCATTTGTTTATTTTTGTTTTTATTTCTATTGCCTTGGGAGACTGATGTTAGGAAACACTGGTACAATTTATGTCACAGAATGTTTTGCCTATGATCTCCTCTATGATCTCTTCTAGGAGTTTTATAGCGTTTTGCCTTTTTTTTTTGAATTTCTGAATTCTATTTTATCTATTTTTTTATACAGCAGTTTCTTATTAGTTATCTATTTTATACATATTACACCACCACCACACCCCCCACCACTTTCCCCCCTTGGTGTCCATACATTTGTTCTCTACATGTGTCTCTATTTCTGCCCTGCAAACTATTCCATCTGTACCATTTTTCTAGGTTCCACATATATGCATTAATATACAATATTTGTTTTTCTCTTTTTGACTTATTTCACTCCATATGACAGCCTCTAGATCCATCCACATCTCTACCAATGACCCAATTTCGTTCCTTTCATTCCTTTTTATGGCTGAGTAATATTCCATTGTATATACGTACCACATCTTCTTTATCCATTCATCTGTCAATGGGCATTTAGGTTGCTTCCATGACCTGGCTATTGTAAATAGTGCTGCAATGAACATCGGGGTGCATGTGTCTTTTTGAATTATGGTTTTCTCTGGGTATATGCCCAGTAGTGGGATTGCTGGGTCATATGGTAATTCTATTTTTAGTTTTTTAAGGAACCTCCATACTGTTCTCCATAGTGGCCATATCAATCTACATTCCCAGCAACAGTGCAAGAGGGTTCCCTTTTCTCCACACCCTCTCCAGCATTTGTTGTTTGTAGATTTTCTGATGATGCCCATTCTGACTGGTGTGAGGTGATACCTCATTGCAGTTTTGATTTGCATTTCTCTAATAATTAGTGATGTTGAGCAGCTTTTCATGTGTATAGCGTTCTGTCTTATATTCAAGTCTTTAAGCCATTTTATTTTTGTGCATGGTGTGAAGGTGTGTTCTAACTTCACTGATTTACATGCAGCTGTCCAACTTTCCCAGAATCACTTGCTGAAGAGACTTTTCCCCATTTTATACTCTTGTATCCTTTGTTGAAGATTAATTGACCGTAAGTGTGTGGGTTTATTTCTGGGCTCTCTATTCTGTTCCATTGATCCATATGTCTGTTTTTGTGCCAATACCACACTGTTTTGATTACTGTAGCTTTGTAGTATTGTCTGAAGTCTGGGATGATTATGCCTCCTGCTTTATTCTTTTTCCTCAGGATTGCTTTTGCAATTCTGGGTCTTTTATGATTCCATATAAATTTTAGGATTATTTGTTCTACCTCTATGAAAAATACCATTGGTAATTTGATAGGGATCACGTTAAATTGGTGTATTGCTTTGGGTAGTATGGCCTTTTTAACAATATTAATTCTTCCAGTCCAAGAGCATGGGATATCTTTCCATTTCTTTGACTCATCTTCAATTTCCTTTACTAATGTTCTATAGTTCCCATAATATAAGTCTTTCACCTCCTTGGTCAGGTGTATTCCTAAGGCTTTTGGGGTTTTTTTGGTGTGATTTTAAAAGGTATTGTTTTTTTAAACAACCCTTTCAAAAAATGGGCAGAAAACTTAAATAGACATTTCTCCAAAGAAGACATACAGATGACCAAGAGGCACAGGAAAAGATGCTCAACATCGCTTAGTATTAGAGATGCAAATCAAAACTACAATGAGATATCACCTCACACAAGTCAGAATGGCCATCATCAGAAAGTCTACAAACAATAAATGCTGGCGAGAGTGTAGAGAAAAGGGAACCCTCCTACACTACAGGTGGGAATGTAAATTGGTACAGCCACTATGGAGAACAGCATGGAGGTTGCTTAGGAAACTAAAAATAGAGCTACCATATGATCTAGCAATCCCACTCCCTGGGCATATAGCCAGAGAAAAACGTGGTTCAAAAGGATACATAAACCCTAATGTTCATTGCAGCACTATTTACAATAGCCAAGATGTGGAAGCAACCTAAATGTCCACTGACAGATGAATGGATAAAGAAGATGTGGTACATATATACAGTGGAATACTACTTGGCCATTAAAAAGGATGAAATAATGCCATTTGCAGCAACATGGATGGACCTAGAGATTATCATACTAAGTAAGTCAAACAGAGAAAGACATGTATGATATCACTTATATAGGGAATCTTTAAAAAAGATACAAATGAACTTATTTACAAAACAGAAACAGACTCACAGACTTAGAGAACAAACTTATGGTTACCAGTGGGAGGGTTGGAGGGGGAGGGATAGACTGGCAGTTTGGGATTGATGTGTACACGCTGCTATATTTAAAACAGATAACGAACAGGGACCTACTGTATAGCACAGGGAACTCTGCTCAATATTCTGTAATAACCTAAATGGGAAAATAATTTGAAAAAGAATAGATTCATGTATATGTATATCTGAATCACTTTGCTGTACACCTGAAACACAAGGTTTTTAATCAACTATACTCCAATCAAATAAATATTTTAAAAATAAATACAATTTTTAAAAAGGTATTGTTTTTTACATTCCTTTTCTGATATTTCATTGTTAAAGAAATGCAACTGATTTCTGCATGTTAATCTTGTATCCTGCTACCTTGCTCAATTCATTTTTCAGTTCTAGTAGTTTTTGTGTGGAGTTTTCAGGGTTTTCTATATATAGTATGTCATCTGCACATACTGACTATTTTATGAGGTTATATTTTTTAAACTTCAAATTTTACTCATTGTAATAAAGTTAGCTGCCCAGATATGACAGAACAAAATCCCAAATAAAACGTAAAACTGAGAAGCAATCTGATTGAGCTTCACATTAAAAAGCTCCAATTTAAATGACAGGATACTCCAAGTCACCGTTTTCCAAACTACGTTCATACGGTTAATAGATATTCAGAGTAATAGGGTGCTGGGGAAAAACTGGTCCAGGAGGGACTTCCCTGGTGGTCCTGTGGTTAAGACTTTGCCTTCCAATGCACAGGGTGAGGGTTTGATCTCTGGTCAGGAAGCTAAGATCCCACATGCCTTGGGGACAAAAAACCAAAACAAACAACCAAAAGCAATACTGTAACAAATTCAAATAAGGACCAAAAAAAAAAAAACAAAACGGTCCAGGAAATTCAAGAGTCTATAATTCCCCATCATGCCCTCCCTTCTCAAATAACATTCACACATTAAAGGTCCTAAGAAGTCTAGCAGAAGAAGTATGTTAACTTTGCATCCAACATTTTACAAATTTACTTGGCCACAAAACTCTTCTTTATTAATATCATTTTAAAATCACTGTCATCTCATTTCTTAGCACTTCACAAAAAAAGTATTTTAGAAAAAATTACAAGATCTTCAAGTTTTCCATTTTACATCTGTTGTTCTAGCAACATTATTAAAAGCATCCCCTTCCACTCTTAAAAGTGTCCCACTTTGGTTGATAAATTATATATGGTCACTCTAATACTCTAAAACTAAACACAGGGACTTCCCTGGTGGCACAGTGGTTAAGAATCTGTCTGCCAATGCAGGGGAAATGGGTTTGAGCCCTGGTCTGGGAAGATCCCACGTGCCGCGGAGCAACTAAGCCCGTGTGCCACAACTACTGAGCCTGCACTCTAGAGCCCGCAAGCCACAACTACTGAGCCTGCGTGCCACAACTACTGAAGCCTGCACGCCTAGAGCCCATGCTCCGCAACGAGAAGCCACCGTAATGAGAAGCCTGCGCACCGCAACAAAGAGTAGCCCCTGCTTGCTGCAACCAGAGAAAGCCCGTGCAGCAACGAGGACCCAACGCAGCCAAAAATAAATAAATTTTTTAAAATAAAATAAAAGTGGATAAGATGGTAAATTTTAAGTTATGTATATATTACTATAATTAAAAACTTTTAAAGAAAAAAGAAAACAAAATTTTTAAAGATTTGTCATTTAAAAATAATAAATTACTTAACATATATCAAAATATTAAATTAAAAAGACTATTCCAAGACAAAAAAAATTGTAAAAATAGTCATTATTTTACATTTTTGCACATCTCTTTAATGTCTGGTTTAAAAAAGACAGCCTCATTTTCATATCCACTTTCACATTCAATCTGCATTAGGTTGTTTTGATTGAAGTACATGAAGAAAATTCAGCATCATGCAGATATGTAGTGGAAAAAGATGGCATATTTCAATAGCTTTCTCAGATAACTGTGGATATTCTTTGGTCCTCTACCAAAACTCAACAAGTGGCAGTTTCTTAAAGGCTGTTCCAATATGGAATCTGAAACCATATCAATGAACATTTCCTACTCTGATATACTCAAGTCCGTTGGTTTGTCTTACATTTCCAATGGATCTTTTTACTATTTTGCAATACCATGCATTGATTATTTAGAAAGTATTGGTTCAGTGAGTTATGCAGTTCTTCCAAATGTTGACCCTTTCACTTTACAACTTCAATATATAACATTCATTAATACCACCCGGGAGACTTCCCTGGTAGCGCAGTGGTTACGAATCCACCCGCCAGTGCAGGGGACACGGGTTCGATCCTTGGTCCAGGAAGATCCCACGTGCCGCGGAGCAACTAAGCCCATGTGCCACAACTACTGAGCCTGCACTCTAGAGCCCGTGCGCTGCAACTACTGAAGCCCACACACATAGAGCCCGTGCTCCACAAGAGAATCCACTGTAATGAGAAGCCTACGCACCACAACGAAGAGTAGCCCCTGCTCACTGCAACTAGAGAAAGCCTGTGTGCAGCAACGAAGACCCAACACAGCCAAAAAATAAATAAAATTAAAATAAAATAAAACAACCACCACTGATCTTATCCAAAAAAAAAGAAAAAAGTCAAGTATTGGGAAACTGTCAAGCTCAAAGCGGCAAACATAAATCTTCCAAAATTTTATTTTCACTTGAAAGCTGAAATTTTATCATTAGCAACAAATATTGTCAGTTTGTCTTGCTGTGACAGGCTCACTTGGTTTAGTTTCGAGAAAATGTCTGCCGAATACCCAAGTCTTTATAACCATACTTTGTCAGCCATTCTTTCAAATAAAAATGGTATCCCATTAAAAAAGTAGCTAGTTCAGGGCTTCCCTGGTGGCGCAGTGGTTGAGAGTCCGCCTGCCGATGCAGGGGACACGGGTTCATGCCCCGGTCCGGGAAGATCCCACATGCCGCGGAGCGGCTGCGCCCATGAGCCATGGCCGCTGAGCCTGCGCGTCCGGAGCCTGTGCTCCGCAACGGGAGAGGCCACAACAGTGAGAGGCCCACGTACCGCAAAACAAACAAACATAAACAAACAAACAAAAAAGTAGCTAGTTCAGCATGCCAACTCAAACAACTGCACAAGTTCTTTTTCTTGAATTAACCATCATCAGATTTGGTGTTCAGTAAAAGTGGTTTACAGGACTTTTCATCACACAAAATATATTTTAAAACGTATTCAAGAATTGAGACATAATGAAATTAATAAGTTTTATTGCTTCATCATCTTAATTCCAAGTGCATGATGTCATAAACTAGTACAGTTTAGTGTTACTGCCTTAATTCATGTAATTTTACCCACCACTGATTTTACAAATGTCAATATAGCAAATAATGTCTTACTTTTATTGAGAAAATAGTTTTGACCTGCAGGATCCCCAGAAAGAGTCTGGAGAACTACCAGAGTTCTGGGAAACACACTTTGAGAACCACTGTAATAGGTGGTGCATTACTTGGATGATTAAGAAACAAATATTTTTAGTACATATCCCACTATAACAAGAGTGTTTAAATAAATACACACATTTATATGGTGATATGCTCAAACCAACTGATAATCTGGTATTTCACATACAGTCGGAACTCAAACATATAATGAACGACAGAATATGATACTTCCTGAATAAATAACAAATAATTACCAAATACCTACTATAAGCTAGACTCTGACCTAGGTGCCTCTATGTTCTCTTTCTTGGGTAACTCACAGAAGCCCATAGACCAGACTGATGATTTTAATACATGAGAAAAATATTTACCCTGAAATCTTTCAGATCTTAAGATTAGACCTACATGGCTACAAGAAAAAGTCTTAAAATTCACCATAATGCACAAGATAGCATGTTTAAATTCTATTTTAAGCACTATGCCATGAAGCTAAAAACAGGCTTGCTCACATTCAGAAACCCAAATACAAAATGAATTGCTTTGGCTGTGTACTGCCAGCACCCCATAAAGAGCCTACATTCATTTCTCCTCAAGCCAAACAACCCTTACCTGTTACAGTTTTCATTCCTATTTTTAAGTGAGACTCCAATATTAATATTATAGGAGTTACATTCAATGTGGCAACTATTTTTTAAAAAAAAAAAAGGAAACCATCAAAACAAGTTAAGAACTTTTAGACATATACACTGATAAATTCAAGAGGTAAACCTCTACAAACATACATATGAAATATTTGCACTGTAAAAAAGAAAGAGACCATCTCGTTTTGGCACATGTCATGGAAAGAGCTTCAATATAGTATACAGTTAAGTGAAAAAAGTCAAAGGATACTGTATATAGTATGATTATGTATAGTAATACATATACATTCATTCAATAAATATTTACTTACTGAGTTCCATGTATGTCCCTAATTTGTTCTGAATCTAGACATACACACATACAATAAATTATGAATGTTATACAGACATACATAATTAAATGTCCAAAGAAAAATGAATAGGTCAGACACAAAAGACTACATATTATAGGATTCCATTTATACGAAATGTTCAATACAGGCAAATCTATAGGGACAAAAAGTAGATAGCGGTTGCCTGAGGGTGGGGTGGGTTGTGGCAATGGGGTGATAGCTGAAGGGTGCAAGATTTCTTTGGTGGGGGGGATGGGTAAGACAAATATTCTGAAACTGGTTGCGGTGATGGTTACACAACTTTGTGAATACATTAAAATACCATTTAATTGTGCACTTAAATGGGTGAAATGCATGGTATGCAAATTATACCTCAATAAAACTTATGCTCTCTCCTTCTCAAAAAATAGAATAGGTACCAAAGAGGTTGCAAGGGGTAAGGAGTGGCTGGGGTGAAGATGAAGGCCTTTAAAATTTTATTCTACTTAACTGCTGTAACATTACAATGAGAAATGTAAAAGGTAAACCTAAAACAGTCTTTCATAAATTATCTGGATTTAATGTTATTCAAGTTCATTTACGCAGCAGCCACGAAAAAAAGTATGAAGATATGACCCTATCGCCGAACATTCACAATTTAGACTTGTCATATAAACATGTGCAAGTGCCCCCTCGCTAACAGAAACAAATCTTGAATGTAACTCATTTCACGAATATATCTTAGGCACCTACTGTGTCCACAGGGTAGGGATGAGGGAAAATGGAGTGGTGTACAAAGCAGAACACTAGTCAAAAATAAAAAAGCAAACTAACAGTTCTGGCTTTAAGTTAAAAACTTTTGCTATACAGTGGAGGAGACAAAACAGACACACGAAATGTACTGGAGTCAGACTATAGAAAATCTTGAATACCAAACTGAGAGCTAAGACTTTATCCTGTTTTCAATGGAAAGCCAGTGGAGTGACAGGATGAAAGGAGTGTTTGGGGAAAACTGACCTGGCAACCAAAGGGGGGAAATTGAAAGCAGAGAAGAATAGCAGGAAAGGTAAGAAAGAGATGAAGCTTTTAAAAATAGGAACATATATTAACAGTCCTGTGAAAGTTATTGATAATTCAAAGTTACTAGTTAATGTTCAAGGGGTTTATGTTTGTTTTGTTTGCTTGATCTAATGTGAAGCAGAAAAGGAAAAAAGGTGATTTCTTCATTTTGATGAATTTTAGAAGTTCATGGCTAAGAATGAAGGTTTACCAGAAAATTCTGAGGGGAGTAGGGGCTTAGGGAGTTTTTATTCACGTGCTACCACGAAACCAAGAGTAGAGGGAATCAAAAGCAATTGGGAGTTCCACAATTTTTAACATGGAAGAGGAAGTAGCACTCAAACATTCTGCAGTAAGAATAGCAAAAAAAAAAAAAGCATAACAATCAGTACTATTTCTGAAATTGATAGGAAAGGACAACTAAGTATTTTTAAGTATCTCTATCACCTATTTCTGAAAAATCCTAATGATACAATTTGTTATATAAATGCTAAAGATTTAGGTGAGGAACAAATTTAACATATCAAATTTAGAGTATGATCAATTTCATACCCTTAATTTCATCAGCTGTTCCTTCTACAGTGCAGTACTTTCAGATGTTGCACAAATAATATTCTTAATTCAATTCACACATGCATTTATTAATTGATTTAACCCATAAAGGTTCTTAAGATAGAAAAATGGTTTCATTGCCTATGTAACCTCCTTTCTCTAACAGCCTCTCCAAAACAATGTTACCTACCAATCTTACACTATGGCAACACTTTGCTTTGAGATTAAAAATATGGGTAAAGCAAAAATTCTCATAATCTATTTCATACTTTACCAATGTTCTGATTCAGAGCATTTATATAATGTTTACTGACAGATTTACAGGAAAAGAAATAATAAAGGTATAAACAACGAACAAATCAAAAATTACTTTTCACTCACAACACTTCACCTAATCAAAATCTTATTTGCACTGTTCCCTGAAGCACACAAAAAAAAGGTCTGTAGAATAAATATATTTAGCTAGAATAAAACATTTTCAGGGGATTCCCTGGTGGCACAGTGGTTAAGAATCCACCTGTCAACTCAGGGGACTCAGGTTCGAGCCCTGGTCTGGGAAGATCCCCCATGACGCGGAGAAACTAAGCCCGTGCGCCACAACTACTGAGCCTGCGCTATAGAGGCCGCGAGCCACAACTACTGAACCCCGTGAGCCCAGAGCCCATGCTCTGCAACAAGAGAAGCCACCGCAATGAGAAGCCCGCGCACCGCAATCAAGAGTAGCCCCTGTTCGCCACAACTAGAGAAAGCCCACACGCAGCAACGAAGACCCAACACAGCCAAAAATAAATAAATAAATAAAATAAATTTAAAAAAAAATATTGCAAACTTTTCTATCAGGCTGTTTGTCAAGACATTGTTTAAAATAGCAAAAAAGAAAAAAAAGTGGAAGTAATCTGATTGTCCAATGATAGGGGACTAGCTGAATAAAATACAATGTTACCTTTCAAATGATCATATAAGCCTATATTTACTAACCTGGAAAGACAGCCATGAAAATAGCAGATTACAAATAAAGAGTAGTACAATCTCTCTTTTGTGATGTATATACATATGCATTTACTCACAGAGGGAAAGTCTAAATGGATACCCAGATGTTAACCATGATATTTCTAAGTGCTGGGATTATAGGTGCTGTTTATTTTTGTGCTTACTTTTCAGTATTCGCTGAAACTTTCTCAAGTAAAATGATATTTGCAAGAATTAATGTCTATGATTCCAACTAACAAACTCAAAAATCTTCCTTGCAAAAAGCCCAAGGAATATCCAAAAATACCCTGGCATAGAGCAAGAGGGAAAGTATTAGCAACAACATAGCTAGAATTCTTTGTGAGCGAAGCACCCTAGAGGGCTCCAGGACTGACATGGCAGCTTTAATGCAGCCTACAGTACAGGATTTTGAAATCACAAGGCCTAGGCTCAAGTCCCTGCCACTTTTATCTGTATGACCTTAGGCTAGTCACTTACCTTTTCTGGGCTTACTTTATTGGTAAAAGGAAGATATTACCTGCCTTTACTACCTTAAAGAACTGATGGAAAAATCAAATGAGATAATGTGATACATTATGAACTGCAAAGTACCATATAAGACATTATTCAAACATAAAAAAAAAAAACAAGGTCCTTAATGCCAGAGCAGAATACTTCAGAACACACTGCAATTCTATGAAGTAATGAACCAGAGGTTTGTTTGTTTTTAAAGGCTATGTCTCATCATAAACACTGCAGTTTTCCAGAAATTTAGATAATTCTTCCCATCCCTACTACAACTCTAAGACATTTTCTTTTCTTATCCCTAGTTACAAGCAAGAAAGGGTGCAAATTACACTGAACTCAAAAGCCTCAGCAAGAACCCTGGAGTAGCATGTTGATGGAGTTCACCAGGAGAAACCCAAGGTTAATCAGCTATGGACTCACCACTAAGCACTACTGCAATCAACAGGGATTACAAGAGACTCTTTGAAGAGAAAGACAATACAATTATCCAGGAGAAAACGGAGGAGGAAAAGGAGATATTTCAAAACAATTATATGAAATACTTAAATGTTAAAGTGTTTTACAAATTTTTAAATATTGTTCATAAACATGGTGACTTAAAACAAAAGCCATCTAAATGTGGCACTTGAGAAAAGCAAGTTATGGAAATTCAATTCAAATTCATGAATAAATTGTCAGATTTACTTGCTTCTATCTGAAATAAAAGCAGACAAATTACACCACAAAGATCAAAATTAAGTGGCTAGTTCTTGAAAACAGAGGCAGAATATGACAACAGAATTTACTGACACGCTTATACAGATACTACTTTTAAAGGTATGGTTTTTAAAGTATGATTTCTCTTCCCCTTGAATTCCATTATTTACTCCACTAAAATGATAATGAACTTCTTCCTTCCCACTGTTCCTCCAGTGAGTTAAAAACGGCAATATAACGCAATTTGACTTTTAATGCAAAAAAATTTGTAATTTTTTTTTAAACTATTTTAAGAGGAGCTACATGAAGCTGTCAGATTAACTTCCAAAATCATCTGGGCATCACACCCTCCTGCTTTTGAGTTCCTAAAGACAATAAAATGCTCACTCTCTACATTCTTACAAATGTCATTTATGGGTATTCCCCTAATGAAAAATTAAACCTTTCATAAACAAATTAGTACAGAGAACTTTTTGATATGTCTGACTCATAATCTAATCTTTATTGGCAATATCTTTAAGTGTTGCAGCTTGCACAATTCCTACGGGGGTACAGATCTATCCATTTTTCCCATCTGATCTTGCAGATCTGTTATAGATTTAAAAGGACTCACTAAAATGGGTCATGAGGAAAAAAATTGTGAATACAATCCACAGCAAAATGAAATGTGGGTTGTAAATTAAGATAACAAAAGTCACTATTTACTCAAAGCCTCATAGTTGGAAATCCATTGGAATACTTTTGTATTCACCTAAAACTTTGAAAAATCTGAGTTTTTCTTAATTCTTACTCTGACCTTTCATTCCTTATTAGGAATAAGTGCTACTTATCTCCAAACACCACAAAAAACAAATAAACAAAATACCACTCAGAAAATATAATTTCAAAAGGAGTATCTTCCAAAGCTTACCGCACAGAAAATTACATATACACATTCTTAAATAACTATGGTAGGCGTTTCTAAGATCATCTCCTCCCCTTCAAAAAAAAAAAAAGAGCAAATGTAACCACAATCAAATATAAACATGTTTAACACAGCTATTACTAACTAAGCAATTTATCACAGCTCCTCAAAGTACTGGGCACACACAATGACAGATCAGTATGTCAAGAGCAGTTATCATAAGCTGGAGAAAAAAACTGTACAACAGAACATAATATTAGAAAAAAACTCCTTTGGAAAAACTCAAGTAGATTTTGGAGAGAGCAAAACAGGAGACCAATTTTAGAAAAATAATGTTTCCCCCCAAGTGTTTAGCGTTCATCTGATGCAGGCTCATTTTTGTGAAGAGAAACTTTACCTAACAAGACTCACACCAGGGATCTGATCTATCCCCAAAGGCACTTTCTTAAAATGAGAAAGAACAAAGGAGGAAATCTCCCAGCATGTGCTTTCCATACCAGTTTCTTTGGACAGCATCAAGAGTGACAACATAGCCAGCACAAGCTTTTCAGCTTTACTCTGTAGTCCACGTAAAACAGAACTGATTAGCTATCATTCAAAAGGATTCCTAGCAAAATAAATATTAGAAGGCAAAGATCACAGCAACATAGTGACTACGTTTTAAAACTACAGAAAACATGTATCTTAAAGTTGCATACTTTTTTATTTCAAGAGTTAATTACCTCCAAATACTCAAATTTCTGGGGCTTTTTCATTTCAGTCAATAGTTTGAAACTGGAAAAAACGAAACCATCCATTCTAAATCTGCTCTCCCTTAATTTGCAATTAGAAGTAAATTAAAAAAGAATGACACTCAAAGACAGAGCCTAAATATACAAATTTTGGAATGTTAACATTGAAAAACTATTGGGAAAAACGATCCCTCAGCGAAGGTTTCCACTGAAAAACTCTCCAGAAACAAACCTGGCGTTTGCTTGTTCTAGGAGTTGTCGTTTCATTATAACCGTGATAATTCTTTAAATAATTTTCATTAATTATAAAAAGACGACTCTCCCCAAAGATTTACAACTGTATATCCCGATCTCCACTCTGACAGAGATGTCAGTTCTCTGGGTCAAGATTTAACCAACTACTCGGTTCACACACAGGAAGCCACAGAGAAGGGAATATCGCGTTCACAGCCTCGAAATAATACGCGTTAGTTAAAAACTGCTTGCTACTGAACCAAAATTAATCAAGCGGAGCCCCATTTGTCACAATCCAATCATAAGGGTTCCACCCCCCCTCCCCCAACTGCTTGTGTAGTGGCATATCTGCTTCGGTAAAGAAGCCATCATCAGGTAAAGATTGGGGTGGGAGAAAAAGCGGGGAAAAGGAGGCACCCTTTCATCCAATTTCGCGAGGCGAGAGCAATTGGTACACTTGAGAGGAAGGAAGGAACGTTCTATTTATTGGGGGTTGAAGTAGGATGAGGGAAAAATTTCGTTCAAATCAACATGGCCAGCAAGATGTCCCTACAAACAAAAGGCAACGGGGGGATATAAACACTAACCATTCACCTCCATCAGCTATAGCATCGCCATCATGGTGTGTGCAGAGACCCCCCGAAGGCTCCTCTCACCCTCCACACCAGCCAAAAGGAAGAGACGAAAAAGAAGGGAGAGTAGCTGCTTCCCACCACCTACCACTGCTTCCAAATACACACCCTTCGAGGGGGTTTCTCCCCCCGGTTGCCCGGAATCAGAGAGAAAGAGTAACGTCCCGCCCAGGCAGACTCCCCCGTCACCCCCCAGTCGAACCCCAAAGCCAGCCCGGGGTTCACTAAACTTTACTGGAGCTTCTCCCCCACATCCCCACCCCATCGCCCCAGGATCGCGCTGCCCACAAACGGGGCACCCCGGGCGCCTCCTGACAGGCGGGCAGCCGGGGAGAACCGAGTCCGGGGCGGGGGCGGCAGGGAGCCCCGGAGGGGCGGGGCGGCAGGAGCCAAGTTCCCGGGGGTCTGAGGAGAACGCCTGACAGGAGCCCGGGACTGCAAAGGAGGAAGAGGAAGCGGCGGCGGGGAGCTTTCCCAATGCCCCCAACATGAACACCCTGCCCCTGCCCCCGCTCCCCACGGGGGGCGGGGAGGCTGCCTGGAAGGTGAAGAAGCCGAGCCCCGGGGACAACCGCGGCCCCCACCTCCCGACTCCCTATCTCTTCCCCCGCCACCCCCGCCAGAGGCGCCCACAACAATAACACGCTGGGGACGACCCGTCAGCGCCCCCGAAGCACCCGGGGCCCGCGGCCCGCCGCTGCCGGGCCCCCTCGGCTGGGGCCCGGCGCGCCGCTCCTCTCTACAACTCCAGGCCCGGTTGGAGTCAGGCCCGAGCAGCCCCCCAGGGTCGGACGCATCCCCCCTGGCACCAGCGGCACAGTCTCCGTGGCCGAATATTAGAAGTGAA
Source organism: Orcinus orca (assembly GCF_937001465.1). Classification (NCBI taxonomy): domain Eukaryota; kingdom Metazoa; phylum Chordata; class Mammalia; order Artiodactyla; family Delphinidae; genus Orcinus; species Orcinus orca. Next base: position 90,989,633 of record NC_064560.1, read on the forward strand.
TTCGAGCTGCGCTTTACCTTTAGTTCCGCACTGTCCGCCATCTTGCGTCTGTCAGCGCAAGCGCAGTGAACATCGCCGGGGACCGCCGCTAAACCCGCCCCTCTAGCCAGCCTGGCCCCGCCCCGGCCAGTCCCCTCTCGCCCCTCCACCTCCCCGGCCCGCCCCCGGCCTCCGCCCCGCTCCGGGGTCTCGCAGCCCCGCCCCGGGCACGTACAGCTGCGAGACGGGCACGTACCATTTAAATAATGGCGCCAACCGAGGAGGTTTGACAGTTACTCCCCCCCAGGCTCCCCGCCCCTCCTCCTTGCCCGGCTGGCGCCTCCGGGAAAAGGCCGGAGAGGGAGGGCTTCTGGCCTGAGCCCCGCCCCTCCGCGGCCTGCGGAACCCTTCTGCAAAGCTTCGATGCCTACAGTCACAGGAAAAAATAATACCTCTCTCCCCCAATCAGCAAGTCCTTTGCAGCACCTGCTACCTGCGAGGCTACACGTGGGCCGCAAACAACAATACGTTATATTTAAGGATCACTTGATGACGCATTTCCAGGTTTATTTGCTCAGATCCTCCTGGTGACGATGCGGTGAGGTAGGCAGGGAAGAGATTACAATTCCTGTGGTATATGTATGTATTCAGACATAAAAGCTCAGAGAGGAAAAGTGACTTGCCCAAGCTAGTACTTAAAAGAGGTTGCCTCTAAGACAAAATTCTGAAGACGTTTATTCATTAACTTATTTGTTTTAACAAATAATTATTTAGTGACTATGTACCGGCCCTGTTTCTAAGGGCTATATATACATTGGGAAATTAAATACAACAAAGTTCCTGCCTCCCTGTAGTTCTCTAAAGTGGGAAACAGACAACTGAACCAATAAAGATACAATTACAAATGGTGATGAGTACCAAAAACGAGCAAATGGTCCAGTGAGAGAAAAGGGAGTTGGGAGGAGATGTACTTAATCCTGGAAGGGCTTGCTCCACGAAATTGACATTTAAGTATTCGTGATGAAAGAATTATTTCACACCCTCCCCTCTCTACTAAAATCCTCCTCCCAAACCACTGTTCAACTTTGTCTCACACCTGATGGAAAAGACATCAGATACGAACTCCTTGTCTTCTCACCACCAAAACTACTTTTATAGGCATAGTAACATTGGGGTTACTATGAAAGAAGTTTCCCTATGCCTATGAAGGCCTGTCCCTCCACCAGGGACCTGTTTTTTTTTCCCTCCCACGTTCCTAAGGATTTTACTCCTACAATTACCCCTCCCTCCAACATCATTACATTCTCTCCCCGCCCCCATTAGATTATTTCTATCTGCGTATAAACATACTGAAGTTCCTCCCATCTAAAACAAACCTTGACTCCAAATTCGCCTCCAGAACTGCCCAATTTCTCGTCTCTCTTCACTGCATAAATTCTCGGAAAGGTTTTTCAAGAGCTCTCTACAGTGCTTGTTCCCACTTCCTCACTTCACGAAATTCACTCCTCAGCCTACTGTGATCCAGCTTTGACTTCCCTCATCAAGATCACTTATCAAGATTACTAATGATCCCCAGGTTTCCAAAGCTAACTGCCAATTCTCTATCCTTATCTAAATTGACCTCTCAGCAGAATTGCAAACAGTTGACAGCTTCCTTTCTTTTGAAACACTTTTCCCCCTGAACTTCCCTCAATATCTTATTCTCCTGATTTTCTCGTTCCCTCACTGAGCCTCATTTTCAGAATCCTTTGCTAATTTTTCCTCTTTGGCTCAATCTTTAAATGTTGCAGTGTTCCAGGGCTCAGTCCTTATACTCTTCTCTACTTTACTCTCCCCAGGTGATCTCCTTGATGCTAAGTCTACAAACTGATGACTCTCAGATTTCTGTCCAGCCCAGACCTCTCCACCAATACCCAGATTCACAAATCCAACTGACTACTTAATATCTCTACTTCATGACTCATGGTCATCTCAGATCCATAGCAAAAGGCCTTGATTTTACCCCCAACCCTTCTTTCCCAGTATTCTCAGGGGATGGCACTTTCATCCACCCAGTTGTTCAAGCCAAAAATGTAGAAATCATCCTTGGTTTCGCTGTTTCATTAACCTCTCATAATCAATCCATTGGTCAATCCAGCTGACTCTGTGTTTCTACTACCATCACCCTACTCCAGGCTGCCATAATTTCACAAATGGACAGCTGGGAAGGCTACTCAACTGACAGGACCACATTGACTTTTGTGGCCCCAGGCACTTTTGCCTTCTAAAGACTGTGGTATATAACAGATATTATTTGACCTCCTCCCTGGTTCCTGGCACAGAGTTCCTAAAACCCTTATTTCCTGAGCGATAGGACTGTCTTTTGTTAATCATAACAAGCCCCTTTCCACCACACCTGAATTTATATTAATGAGGTGACTCAGGGTGGGGCTCTTGCGTAGTTTAAGGATGGGAGCTGGTCAATAGAAAACCACATGTGATTAAAGAGAGGTCAGTGAATAAACGGAAGTACTGGGAGGCATATCGGGAGGCAAAGTGGGGTGCCTGAAGAGGGTGTGGAAGCTTTGCATCCCCTCCCCGCCCCGTACCTTTCCCTATGCATATCTTCCATTTGGCTGTTTCTGAGCTGTTTTATTTATAATAAACTGGTAAATGTAAGTAAAGTGTTTTCCTGAGTTCTGTGAGTCATTTCAGTGAATTATCAAAACTGAAGAGGGGATTGCAGGAATCCTCAAATGTGCTCAGTCAGAAACCGATGGAACTGGTGACTGGTAGCTGAAGTAGGTGCAGTCTTGTGGGACTGAGCGCTAAACCTGTGGGGTCTGATCTTACTTCTGGAGTTACTGTCAAAATTAAATTGTCAGATACCCAGGTGGTGTTGGAGAATTGATGTGGAAAGATTCCACATATTTGATGTCAGAAAGAACCTCAGAGTCTCTTTCTTCCATAAAAATTATATATATATATATATTTTTTTTTTTTTTTTTTTTTTTTTGCTGCACCACACGGGATCTTAGGGTCTTAATTCCCTGACCAGGGGTCAAACATGTGCCCCCTGCAGTATAAGCATGTAGTTTTAACCACTGGCCCGCCAGGGAAGTCCTAAAAGTATATTTTACATCTGCATCAGTATAAAGACTAATGTAATCCAAACAGAGTGTACTCACTTTTTCTTCTGATTTTAAAGATTTAGAATATTTTTGTGAGACCCTAAAACTATTGTGGATCTCACTCAACACTTAAAAATTAACCCCAGGAACCCTCTTGCATCGTTGCAACCCTCTTGCAATGTAAATTGATACAGCCACTATGGAGAAGAGTATGGAGGTCCCTTAATAAAGTAAAAATCGAACTACCATATGACCCAGCAATCCCACCACTGGGCATATACCCTGAGAAAGCCATAATTCAAAAAGAGTCATGTACCACAATGTTCATTGCAGCACTATTTACAATAGCCAGGACATGGAAGCAACCTAAGTGTCCACTGACAGATGAATGGATGAAGAAGATGCGGCACATACTATGGAGAACAGTATGGAGGTTACTTAGAAAACTAAAAATAGAACTACCATATGACCCAGCAATCCCACTACTGGGCATATACCCTGAGAAAACCATAATTCAAAAAGAGTCATGTACCACAATGTTCATTGCAGCTCTATTTACAATACTCGGGATATGGAAGCAACCTAAGTGTCCATCGACAGATGAATGGATAAAGAATATGTGGCACATATATACAGTGGAATATTACTCAGCCATAAAAAGAAACGAAATTGAGTTATTTGTAGTGAGGTGCATGGACCTAGAGACTGTACTACAGAGTGAAGCAAGTCAGAGAAGAACAAATACCGTACGCTAACACATATATATGGAATCTAAAAAAAAGAATGGTTCTGATGAACCTAGGGGCAGGACAGGAATAAAGACGCAGACTTAGAGAATGGACTTGAGGACACAGGGAGGGGGCAGGGTAACCTGGGATGAAGTGAGAGAGTAGCACTGACATATACACACTACCAAATGTAAAATAGCTAGTGGGAAGCAGCTGCATGGCACAGGGAGAGGTGCTTTGTGACCACTTAGAGGGGTGGGATAAGGAGGGTGGGAAGGAGATGCAAGAGGGAGGGGATATGGGGATATACGTATGCATATAGCTGATTCACTTTGTTATACAGCAGAAGCTAACACAATGCTATAAAGCAATTATACACCAATAAAGATGTTAAAAAAAATTAACCCCAAATAAATCATAGACCTAAATATGAGTTAAAACTATAAAACTCTTAGATGAAAACTGTGGAGTAAATCTCAATGACCTTGGGTTAGGCATAGTTTCCTTAGGTATGGATCACACATACCTTGTTGATAGGAATAGTATAGCCACTTGGAATATAGTTTGGCAGTTCATTTGAAAACTAGAAATGTACTTACCATACAACTTAATTGTGTCCTTGGGCATTTTTCCCAGAGAAACGCAGGAAGTTGTAACAGAATTTTCATAGCAGCTTTATAAGAGCCCCAAACTGGAAACTATCCAAATATCCTTTAGTGAGTAAATGGCCAAATAAACTGATACATCCATACCATGGAATGCTGAAACTGCACACCTCAGGTGGGATTTGATACCAGTCAAAACTCAGATTGGGTCTTGAACCCATGGGCTGGGACTTGAACCCACTGTCTTTTAATTAAAATCACTCACCTGGGCTTCTCTGGTGGTGCAGTGGTTGAGAGGCCGCCTGCCAATGCAGGGGACACAGGTTCGTGCCCCGGTCCGGGAAGATCCCACATGCCACGGAGTGGCTGGGCCCGTGAGCCATGGCCGCTGAGCCTGCGCGTCCGGAGTCTGTGCTCCGCAACGGGAGAGGCCACAACACTGAGAGGCCCGCGTACAGAAAAAAAAAAAAAAAAATCACTCACCTGGTGTCAGGAGTTATGCAAACTCAGGTTCTTCATGTCTCAGCACAGAAGGAATTCAGTGAGAGGCAAAGTGATAGGCAAGAAGTAGATTTATTAATATAGGACACTTGTGAGGGATACAAGTGGGCAGGCAAGGGGGCTCTGCCCCAAGAACTAAGTGGGAAAGCAGGTTTATTTAGGGAGATACACATTCCAAAGACAAACTGCAGTCAGTCTGAAAAGGCAAGAGCAGCCCCAAAATATGGGGGGTGGTTAGTTTTTATGGGCTGGGTAATTTCATAGGCTAATGAGTGAGAGGATTATTCTAACTATTTTGGAGAAGGGGCGGAGATTTCTAGGAATTGGGCCACCGACCACTTTTTGGTCTTTTATGGTTGGCCTCAGAACTGTCACAGCACTTGTGCATGTGTCATTTAGCATGCTAATGTATTACAATGAGCATATAATGAGGCTCAAGGGCTACTGGAAGTCGAATCTTCCACCGTCTTGGGCCTAGTAGGTTCTAACGAGTTTTTGTCATATTCACAATGCCTATGTCATTCTTTTTTTTTTTTTTTTTTTTTTTTGCGGTACGTGGGCCTCTCACTTTTGTGGCCTCTCCCGTTGCGAAGCACAGGCTCCGGACGCGCAGGCTCAGCGGCCATGGCTCACGGGCCCAGCCATTCCGTGGCATGTGGGATCTTCCCAGACCAGGGCACGAACCTGTGTCCCCTATATCGGCAGGCGGACTCTCAACCACTGCGCCACCAGGGGAGCCCCTATGTCATTCTTTTAAAGGTTGTGCCCTGCCCCCTTCCTTCCTGTCTCAATACTACTCAGCAATTTAAAAAAAGATCAAACTATTGATACACACAGCAACTTGGATAAACTTCATGGAAATCATGCTGAGTGAGGAAAACAATCCCAAAAGAATTGCATGAATTTTTGCATGATTCCATTTATGTAATATTAATGAAATAACATAATTACAGAGATGAAGAAGAGACTAGTGATTGCTAGGGATTAGGGATAGAGGGAGAAAATAGTTCTTACCTGTGTCAACTTCCTGGTTTTGATATTGTACTGTACTTCCATAAGATGTTAACTTTGGGGGAGAATGGGAAAAGGATGCATGTAACTTTCCTATACATTTTTTTTTGCAATCTCCTGTTAATCTACAATTGCTTGAAAATAAAAGTACAAATATTTTTTCATATACGTTTGAAAAGTATATATATTTAAAAAGTATATATATATATATATATGTATTAATATATCAAAATTTGTGGAGAGAGGGACATCAACAAAATAGCAGAGTAAATAGATCCAAATCCCATACCACAAAACACTGAAAAGTTAACCAGAAACTGTCAGACCAACTTTATCAGAACTCTGTCGGGAAAACAAAGGTTTACAGCAACCAAATGCTTAACTTAAAAAAAAAAAAAGAAAAAAAGACAAGTTAAAAATGGTAAGAAAACTTTATGACATTTTTACTTGCCACTGCCCTACTCCCTCCCTGACTCAGCAGCAGTCTTAAAGACAGAAGCCCACCTTCCCAGGATGGAACCCTGGTCCCTAGTAATCATTGTGTTTGTCTGTTCCAATCTGTCTAGGGGCTAGCTGAAGGACTAATTCAAGGCTTTTGTCTTCATTTTGCCAACTCTGGAACCCATAACAGAAAAGCAGTGGTCATTGCTTGAAAACACTGTAAGGTGAACAAATAACCTGCAACTGCATGGGGCCAAAGATTACAGTTGGTACATACAACAGACCACCTAAAGCCTGGAAGTAAAAGCAGAGGAGATAAATTTGCTAGGAAATTAGGGCATTCAGATTCAAAAGTGCTTGTGCACACAGAGCGTTTAGAAAGCTACATACATGCCTGAGACAGGATGCATGCTCAGGAAAGGCCTGAGGAGATCCTAAGATCTGAGAAGATCCTAAGATTCCACCACTGGCTGATTTACATGCTCAGTGCAACCAGGAAGTGAAGGATGAGGAAGAATTTCAAATGGCCTGGCTAAGTGTTAAAGGAATACAATGCAAAGACTGGGAAAGGTGTTTGTTTTTTTAAGTTCTCATTGTTCAAGAATATACGGGCTAAACAGAAGCTGAGGCTTCAACAATCAAGAACAGCAAACCCTCGGCAAGGGAGAGAGTTTGATTTCCAGAGATAACCCATTATAATATTCAAATGTCCAGTTTTCAATGACAACAACAACAACAAATCACACAATGTACAAAGAAACAGGAAAAAATGGCCCATTCACTGAAAAAAAAAAAACTGACCAAAACTATCCCTGAGGAAGCTCAGACATTGAACTTATGATACAAAGACTTTAAAACCACTGTCCTAAATATTCTTCAAAAACTAAGGAAAACTGGACTTCCCTGGTGGCACAGTGGTTAAGAATCTGCCTGCCAATTCAGGGGACACGGGTTCGATCCCTGGTCCAGGAAGATCCCACATGCCACTGAGCAACTAAGCCCATGCACCACAACTAATGAGCCTGAACTCTAGAGCCTGCAAGCCACAACTACTGAACCCACGCACCACAACTACTGAAGCCCATGTGCCCTAGAGCCCGTTAGATGCAACTACTGAGCCCATGTACTGCAACTACTGAAGCCCGCGTGCCAAGATCCCATGCTCTGCAACAAGAGGAGCCACCTCAATGAGAAGCCTGCGCACCACAACGAAGAGTAGCTCCCACTCACCACAACTAGAAAAGCTTGCGCGCAGCAACAAAGACCCAATGTAGCCAAAAAAAAAAAAAAAAAACTAGGGGAAACCAGGAAAATCATGTATGAACAAAATGAGAATGTCAATAAAGAGAAGGAAAATTTTTAAAGAAGCCAGGTAGAAATTTTGGAGCTGAAAAATTTGATATCTAAAATGAAAAATTTACTAGAGGGGTTCAAGAGCAGATTTGAGCAGTCAGAAGAAAGAATCAATGAACTTGAAAATAAGACAATTGAAATTATCCAATCTGAGGAGCCAAAAAAAAAAAAAGTAATAAAGAAAACTGAACAGATTCTAAGGGACCTGTGGGATACCATCAACTGGACCAACACATATGTTATGGGACTTCCAGAAGGAAAAGAGAAAGAATATTTGAATAAATTATGATCAGAAATTTTCCAAATTTGATGAAATATATAAATCTACATATCCAAGGATTTCAATAAACTCCAAGTAGGATAAACTCACATAGATCCATGAGACATATTATAGTCAAATGGTCAAAAGTCAAAGACAAAGAGAGAATCTTGTAAGTAGTAAGAGAAAAACAATTTACCACATAACAATTATCCTCAATCAGATTAAAAGCTGATTTCTCATCAGAAACCATAGAACCTACAAAGCAATAGGATGGTGTATTTAAAGTGCTAAAAGAATAAAACTGCCAAATAAAAATTCTATATCCATCAAAACTATCCTACAAGAATGAAGGAGAGGACTTCCCTGGTGGTGCAGTGGTTGAGAGTCTGCCTGCCAATGCAGGGGACACAGGTTTGATCCCTGGTCCGGGAGGATCCCACATGCCACAGAGCAGCTGGGCCCGTGCACCATAACTACTGACCCTGTGCTCTAGAGCCCACGCACCACAACTACTGAGCTTATGCACTGCAACTACTGAAGCCTATGCTCTCTAGGGCCCGCATGCCACAGTACTGAAGCCCATGAGCCTAGAGCCCATGCTCCACAACAAGAGAAGCCACCACAATGAGAAGCCCGTGCACTGCAACGAAGAGTAGCCCCAGCTCACTGCAGCTAGAGAAAGCCTGTGCATAGCAATGAAGACCCAACGCAGCCAAAAGAAAAAATGAAGGTGAATATAAGACATTCCAAGATAAATAAAACCTAAGAAAGTTTGTTACTAATAAACCTGCCCTAGAACAAATGCTAAAAGAAACCCTTTAGGCTGAAATGAAAGGACCATAAACAATAACTGAAAGCCACATGAAGAAAAAGAGAACACTGGTGAAGGTAAACATAAAAGTCAGTATTGGGCTTCCCTAGTGGCTGAGGGGTTGAGAGTCCGCTTGCCAATGCAGGGGACACGGGTTCGTGCCCCGGTCCGGGAGGATCCCACATGCCACAGAGCGGCTGGGCCCGTGAGCCATGGCCACTGGGCCTGCGCGTCCGCAGCCTGTGCTCTGCAACGGGAGAGGCCACAACAGTGAGAGGCCCACGTACCGCAAAAAAAAAAAAAAAAAAAAAGTCAGTATTATTGTAGTTTGGGTTTGTAACTCTTATTTTTTCCCTATATGATTTAAAAGAGAAACACACGGGCTTCCCTGGTGGTGCAGTGGTTGGGAGTCCGCCTGCCGATGCAGGGGACGCGGGTTCGTGCCCCGGTCTGGGAGGATCCCACATGCTGCGGAGCGGCTGGGCCCGTGAGCCATGGCCGCTGGGCCTGCGCGTCCGGAGCCTGTGCTCCGCAACGGGAGAGGCCACAGCAGTGAGAGGCCCGCGTACCACAAAAAAATAAAATAAAATAAAAATTTAAAAGAGAAACACACAAAATAATAACTATAAATCTATGTTAATGGGCGCACAAAATAGAAAGATACAATATATGACAGAAATGATATAAAGGAGGAGGGGCAGAGATTTATGAGAGCAGAGTGTTTGTATATTGTTGAAGTTTAGTTGGTACTATTCAGATCAGGATGAAAAATAACTAAAATATGTACAGAAAAAAGGAAAGAAGAAGGGACTCAAAACAGAATACTACATAAAAATCAACCAAAAAAAATTTGTTTAAGGCAGTAATGGAGGAATTGAGAAATAAAAAGTATATAACCCATACAGAAGATAGTTAAATGACAGAAGAAACACTTTTCTTAACAATTATTACTTTAAATGTAAATGGTTAAGCTCTCCCATATAAATCCCTTGGTTAAACTTATTCTTAAGAATTTTATTCATTTTAGTATTATTATAAATGAAATAATTTTCTTAATTTCCTTTTAAAATTGTTCATTGCTAGTATATAGAAATACAACTAATTTTTGTGTGTTAATTTTGTATTTCACACTGTTGCTGAATTTGTTTAACTCTTTTTTTTTTTTTTTTTTTTTTTTTTTTTGCGGTACGTGGGCCTGTCACCGCCGCGGCCCCGCCCGTTGCAGAGCACAGGCTCCGGAAGCGCAGGTCCAGCGGCCATGGCCCACGGGCCCAGCCGCTCCGAGGCATGTGGGATCCTCCCGGACCAGGGCACGAACCCGTGTCCCCTGCAACGGCAGGCGGACTCTCGACCACTGCGCCACCAGGAAAGCCCTGTTTAACTCTTAAGTGGCAGTTTGTGTCATATAATTTACCACAATAAAAAATTTAAAAACCAAATAAACTTAGAGGGAAATTTATAGCCATTTATGCCTATATTCGAAAATTTTAAGGTTGAAAATCAATTATATAAGTTTCCATCTCAGGCAGACATTAAGAGACGAGCAAATCAAACTCAAACTGGCAGTAAGCAAATAATAAAAATGAGAGCAGAGATCAAATTTAAAATAAATATAAAATAGAGAAGATCAACAAAGCCAAAAGTTGGCTATTTGAAAATTTTAATGAAATTGGTTACCCCCTAATAAAACTGATCAAGAAGAAAAAAAGAAAGAAATTGTCATCTTCACAAATGAACAAAGGGTCACTACAGATCCTATAGACACTGGAAAAGATAATAAAAGAATACTATGAACAGCCTGATTCCAGTACAGCTGATGATTTAAATGAAATGAACAAATTCCATGAAACATACAACTTACCAAAACTGACTCATATCCAAGAACATGAGAACAGTCCTACATCTATTTAAAATGTTGAATCAATTATTTAAAACTTTGTTACAGAGAAAACTCCAGACACAGATGATTTCACCAGTGAATTTTCCAGACAATTAAGAAAGAAATAATAACCAATCTTAAAGTCTTCTCAAGAATAGAAAAAAGAGGGCTTCCCTGGTGGTGCAGTGGTTATGAATTCGCCTGCCAATGCAGGGGACATGGGTTCGAGCCCTGGTCCAGGAAGATCCCACATGCTACAGAGCAACTAAGCCCATGCGCCACAACTACTGAAGCCCATGCGCCTAGAGCCCGTGCTCCGCAACAAGAGATGCCACCACAATAAGAAGCCTGCCCACCCCAACGAAGGGTAGCTCCAGCTCGCCACAAATTCAGAAAGCCCACGCGCAGCAACAAAGACCCAATGCAGCCAAAAAAAAAGAATAGAAAGAGATATAACATACTCAACTCTTTATGAGGCCAGGACTGTAAGACGAAAACCTGACAAGGATATTACAAGAAAGGAAAAGTATAGACCACTCTCTTTCATTCCCATAGAGTGAAAATCTTAAGCAAAATATTAGCAAATTGAATCCAGCAATATATATATATAATATATATATATATCCATTTTATATATATATATATATATAAAATGGAATATAACCAAGAGGAACTTATTCTAGGAACACAAAAAATTGTTTAACATTTGAAAACCAACCATTTTAATTTACCACATTAACAGAACCAAAAATAGAAAAATGATATGATCACATTGATAGATGCAGAAAAATCATTTAATAAAATTTAACAACTATTCATGATACTACTTCAATAAACTATTAATAGGAGGAAACTCCTTTATATGATCGTAAGTATCTACAAAAACCCACAGAAAACATAGTTAATGGTAAAACATTGGAAGTATTTCTTTTGATAATGGGAATGAGACAAAGATGATAAGGTAAGTAGAAGAAAAAATCAGGATTAGAAAGGAAGTAATAAAACTGTCATTCACAGAGAACATGATGGTGCATGGAGAAAATCTCAAAGAATTCTCAGAAAAACTTAGATATTAGAATTTATTAATAAGTTAATTTCACTGGATGCAATGTGAGCTAACAAAAATCAATTACATTTCTATATATCAGCAATAAACAAATAGAAGATATAATTCAGAAAAAGATGACAATTAGTTACATTTTAAAAATAGCAAAAAGGGCTTCCCTGGTGGCACAGTGGTTGAGAGTCTGCCTGCCGATGCAGGGGACACGGGTTCGTGCCCCGGTCCGGGAAGATCCCACATGCCGCGGAGCGGCTGGGCCCGTGAGCCATGGCTGCTGAGCCTGCGCGTCTGGAGCCTGTGCTCCGCAACGGGAGAGGCCACAACAGTGAGAGGCCCACATACCGCAAAAAAAAAAAAAAGAAAAAACTATATTGGAACACATTTACAAAAAAGGCCTCTACATTGAAAGTTATTAAATTTTTGATGAAATTAAAGACCTAAATAAAAAGAGGGATTATACTCTTCATAGATATGCATACTCAATGTTGTAAAGATGTCAGTTCTCCCCAAATTGATATATATTTTATTGGAATATATTCAATGTAATTGTAATCAAAATCCTAGTAGATTTGTTACAGATACTAGTAAACTGATTCTAATATTGATAGAATGCAATGATTCAGAAATAGCAAATATAGTCTTGAAGGGAAGAACCTTAGTGGAGGCCTCACACTACCAGATATCAAGACATATTATAAACCTAGAGTGATTAAATCATTATAATATTGGCACAAGGATAGACAGACCAAGGAACAGAAAAAAATAGTTCAGAGACACTTGGAAAAAGCATGTTCAATAAAGATACAGGTCAATCACATATCATTTAGCAATAAATGATGTGTGACCCCTACCTCAAATCATATATTGAAAGCAATTACAGACAAATTATAAATCTATATATGAAATGTAAAGTAAAAAAATTTTCTGTAAGTTAACATAGAAGAATATTTTTACGGCCTTGAGATAGGCAGAGATTTCTTAAATGAGATGCAAAAAGTGCCAACCACAAAGGAAAACAGTAATAAATTGGAGTATATAAAATTAAAACTTCTCTTCATCATGACACTATTAAGAGAGAGAAAAGGAGGACTTCCCTTGTGGTCCAGTGGTTAAGACTCCGTGCTTCCACTGCAGGGGGGCACGGGTTTGACCCCTGGTTGGGGAAGTTCCGCATGCCGGTGGTACGGCCGAACAAGAGAGAGAAAAGCAAGCCAATAGTGGGAGAACATACTTGAAATACATGTATCCAACAAAAGAGATCACCTAGAATATCATACAACAAGTTTATAAAACTTATTCAAAGCAATTCAACAAAATAAAAAGCAGACAACCCAGTAGAGCAAACAGACAAGAGGACTGAGTTGGCACTTCACTAAAGAGCATATTCCAAATGGCCAATAGATATATGAAAAGATGCTCATCTTCATCAGTCATCAGGGAAACGCTCATTAAACCCACAGTGTGGCAAATTTGGGAAGAGGAAGAAACAGGGTTGGTTCAGCTTAAATGTTACTCTTTCTGAGATGCCTTCTTATCTAAAGACAGTACTTGATAGAGTTTATTTCACCTCTAGTCAATATTTGCCCTATTTTTGGTGACCCACATCTAAGTCACCTCTATTGTAGTAGACTTCACAGAGGGAATTCCCTATGGTGGGGTGTTTTGGTAGGAAGCGAGCGTCCAGAGCTAACCACCCAACACGGTGGCCAGAAGCTGAGAGAGAACAGCTTCATGGTTCAGGTAGGGGGACAGTTGTGTGAATCAAGCCCGTTCAAGTAAAACCTTGCTGTTGGTTCCCTGGTTCTCGGCTGAGACACAGAGACACAAGGGCAGAGACCCAGTGAGCACAGTTTTTTGCAGCACCACCTTTTCAGTGGTTCCTGCTACCCAGTCTCTGGACCACTCAGGGTTCTAGTTCACTTTCCAAGTCCACTTGTCCAGACTCCCTTTGATCCTAAGGGTTCCCAATTACCTTCTAACCTAAGTGGATTTGCTTGCTTACAATCAAGTATCCTGTCTGATGCATCTTTCTCTCGTTCACTTTTTTTCATTATAGTTATCACAGTGTACAATTACTTTATCTCTTTGTCTACTTGGTGCTGACCCTTACCTAAGAGTAAGCTTCAGGAAGTCAGGGTTCATATCTGTCTTGTTTTCCACTGTACCCCCTATACTTAGAACAGGACCTGACATGTAACAGGAGCTCAATGAATGCTAGCTGAATGAATGAATGAATGAATGAATGGATGGATGAATGCCTCCTTTGCTTACTTCTCTGCTGTCTTGTCTGTTTCTTCACAGACAAAGGGTTTTCAGCAGCCATCCCCTCTGTAATGTTTAACTCAACATATTTTCTGTCAAGACATTTTCATCCAATGATTAAGAAGCCTGCATTTCGGGAACCTAGCTTCAAGACAGACCTAGGATTTAATTTCAGGATGAAAGATTAGAAAGCTGCCTCATGTTGCTACTTCTCCAATATGCCCAGATATTTATATTAACCTTTTAGTTGCTAAACAACTGTTCTCTTTTCTCTCTCACTAACATTCTTCCATTCCACAAAGTAGATCATCATAACTTTATGAATATCCATCATCTTAGGGAACTAAACTAAGCCATTTTAAAATTTTGAACAGAAACAAAACAAGACTTTTGTTTTGAATAAAAACAAATTTTTAAATTTCTCTGAATTGACCCTCTTGCAAAACACACTAATAACCAGGGTTTTCAGTCTTTAATAGAATTACAGAATGAAGTATCAGGTAAGGAAGAAGGATAGAATATAAGGAGATATCCTAATTATAACTTATTTTGAGTGAGTGTGGTTTAGTGGAAGGAAGTCAGTCTTAAGGATTCAGTATTTTTATTCAGCTTTAAAGCAAAATTAAATTTTTTTGAAGGTGGGCTCAGAACATGGTGGCCCATCCTCAGAACCATAAAAATAGAGTAACAGAAGTCCTACTTGGAGTTAAAAAACTAGACCCAGTGATGCGGATAATGAGAGGTTGTTACTGTCACCTATAGCCTATTTCACTGCAATAAACCCACAAAACAAAAATACCTGTGATAGCCGTTTGTGAGAGCCACAAATATCCAAGTGTTAGGAGAAGGAAGATGTGTCACTTCTAGGCAGAGCCGTGGATCTGTGCCATATCCCCCCTCCCTGCTGTGATGATTGTAGAAGCATATGCTGAAGTGGACCTTCCATCAGCTAAGGCTCCTGGGTGACTTCAATGAACAGATGGCCCTGCTGACCCACAATGAACATGTAGTATAGGCAAGAAATAAACTTTTATTGTTTTTAGTGATTGAGATTTGGGAGTTTGTTACTACAGCATAACCTACTTTATCCTGACCTGATCCCTAAATATGAGATGTTGCCAGAACAAAAACCTAAAATGTGTCATTGGCAGTGACAAGGATGACGAGTCACGTTAACCGATGGTGAAATATCTGGTAAAGCTGTTGCCTGAAGTTACTTGGAAGGTAGGTCACGTACCTAGTGAAGCTGTAGCTCTAGAAGAAGCAATTAAAAAACCATAATGTTAACAGTATGATTTGGCTGTATTTGACAAGTTATTACAGAGAGAGAGAGGAGAGAGAGAGAGAGAGAGAGGTTGCGTGGTTTGCAAGCAGGAATGAAAGGCAAAAGAAAGAGTCCAGAAATTCAGAGATTTGCAGAGTTGGAAGACAGACTGCTTCTCATAACAAATAAAATAAGAGATCAAACAATGAAAACCCAGTTTTACAGCAAGAATCTAATCAAGGCTATTCCCTCATATCCACATTTAAAACCTCCGAATGGATTAATATGTGGGAATAAAGGTCCAATCAGAATGGGACTTTAGGGTTGACTCCCTTCAAAAAGGGTGCGTGAGAATATGTGGATTGTGGGAAAGGCATTTGGTGGCTGAAATGTGGATTATAGTAGTCCTCATGGCTTTTCACAAACATTTTGGTTTCCTTCTCCTAAGCACATGGTAGGATTGTACTTCCCCTCTCCATCTGAAATTAATCCTGACCATGCCATTGAATTTGGTCAATAAAATGTGAAAGGAAATCATGGATGTTGTTTTGGGGCAGAAACTTTTCTTGTTTTCTGGGGTTTTGTTTGGCCACACCGCGCAGCATACAGGATCTTAGTCCCCCAACCAGGGATGGAACCCGTGCCCCCTGCAGTGGAAGAACGGACTCCCAACAACTGGACCGCCAGGGAATTCCCAGGACAGAAGCTTTAAGAGCCAGTGCTGACTCATCATGTCCTCTTCCTCTTCTTCCCTCTGTGTTGGTGTCTGTAGAAGCACGTCTTGAGACACAACCTCCTTTAGCATGGGTTCCTGAGTGACTACAACTCATACATCTTTCTGCCTACCCAACATGTAATGTAAGCAGAAATACTTTTACTGTTACTCCACTGAGATTTTAGAGCATTTTTTTGCTTCTTATCACTGCACCCCTAATCTATCCTGACCAATATAGTGACCAGTGTGTTTATCTCTGTAGGAGGAAAACATTAAGCAAAAAAGGAAATCCACAGCCATAAACTTAAAAAAAAAAAAAAAGCTACATAGGACTATATACTAATTTTAACTTTTGTATGGTAGAAGACACTACAAAGAAATCATATGCTAGAAAAGACACTTGCAATACATATATAAAAGCTTAACATTAGCTATCTTCAAAGACCATCAATCAATTGATAATAAAACCACCCAACAGAAACAACAGGCAAAGGATACGGGAAGCTGAGGTGGACATTTGTTGTTTCCTTCTCCAGCATTGTTTTTCCTTCTGCCAAAAGCACATAGATTTTCCTTTGGAGAAACTGCTCATCTTACATTCTCAGGCATGTGATTGGGTAGGTTTGACCACACCCTCAGCTCCAGTGGGTCCCAGACTAGATTGAGTCACATGCCAAACTCTGAACCAATCATTGAGATTGGGAATGATTGGATAAATGCTGGCATTTCCATGAGATATTTCTGAACAGCTTTTTAAAAATGAGATTGCTCTAGTATGCTTACATGGAAACATGTGCATAATATATAGTTTAATGAAACAAGCAAGTTTCCAAGTAACGTGTATACTCTGACCACAATTTTTTCCAAATATAAAGGGGGGAAAGTCTATAATACATGTGAATATATCTTTGTATGAGCACAGAGAAAAGCGTGTAACATACAGACAATATCGTTAACACTGTGTGCTTGTTGTTAGACCATTGTTTCAGGTCCAGAAACCTTTCATTCTGCTTTGTGATGCTAGGGCTAAGACTCCACAAACCGCATTTCTGGTTTGCCAGCTGCTGTCTGTCACATTCTGTTAATATGGGGTGCTGGAGGGACTTCCTATTTGCCTCCTGAGGGCTTCCTGTTCCTGTCAGAGTAGCCCCAGTAATTTTTCACCCTGGCAGCAACAGGATTTTCCACATCCCCAGAATGAGCTTCTTGATGACCCTTTAGAGCACTGGCACTCCAGTGCCCGCTCCTCAGAGGTCTGGGTCCCATCTCCACAAGGCCCCTTCTCCAAGTTTCTGGGTTCAAACAACCTTGGCCAATTCCCTTTGTTCGCCAGCCCTAGGAGTGGGGAGTCACTTCCTGCGGCTTCTCTGTTATCTCAATGCCCCCTTTTGCCTCCTCAGTCCTCTAGCACCTGTTAAGTTAATTGTACTAGTTTGCTATTGCTGCTCTAATAGGTTATCACAAACCTAGTGACTTAAAACAACACACATGGGCTTCCCTGGTGGTGCAGTGGATAAGAATCCGTCTGCCAACGCAGGGTACACGGGTTCGAGCCCTGGTCCGGGAAGATCCCACGTGCTGCAAAGCAACTAAGCCCGTGCACCGCAGCTGCTGAACCTGAGCTCTAGAGCCTGCGAGCCACAACTACTGAGCCCACATGCCACAACTACTGAAGCCTGAGCGCCTAGAGCCCGTGCCCCGCAACAAGAGAAGCCACAACAATGAGAAGCCTGCGCACCACAACTAAGAGTAGCCCTCACTCACTGCAACTAGAGAAAACCCGTGCACAGCAATGAAGACCCAACGCAGCCAAAACATGAATAAATAAATTTATAAACAAACAACATACATTTATTATCTTACAGTTCTGGAAATCAGAAGTCCAAAATGGGTTTCATTGGGCTAAAATCAAGGTGTTAGCAAGCCTTCGTTCCTTCCAGAGGGGCTAGAAAAGGATCTCTATCCTTGCATTTTCCAGCTTCTAGAAGCTGCCCGCATTTTTTGGCTCGCGGCCCCCCTCCTCCACCTTCAAAGACAGCAGCACAGGACCTTCAAATCTCTCTCTGACTCTCTTGCTTCCCTCTATTCCTTTAAAGGACCCTTGTGATTACACTGGACCCACATTAATAATCCATGATAATGAAATTTCCACATTTAATCATGCAGGAAAATGTTAAAAATATATGAACATTTAATGGGACATTTACCATATAATGGGACTATCCCATTATAAAACAATAGATACCCTACAATCCAATTTTCAAAAGTTGTATTTATACATGGAAAAACTATGGACAGGTATACTCTAACACATTAAACAGTGGTTATCTCAGAGTATGGGGTTTTGATTAATTTTTATTTAAAATGTTTATTTCCTTGTATCTTTTAAGAGAAAAGTTAGATGTGTCATACACACACACACACACACACACACACACACACACACACACATACATAGAGAGAGAGAGAGGGAGAGAGAGAGATTGATTTATATATATCTTTGAGATACAACTTAAGGACCCTACTGCTTTTTCACCTGTAACTCTTTAGCTACAGAGTAATATTATAATTCCTAAGTTACTGCTTTCCGCATCCCACACAACAAGGTAAAACAAAGTAGCTCTAAGAACCAACAGGCGGTCCTGATCCCAGCAAGAACTGCCTAAGAACGAGCCAGCTATTCTTCAAAGCCTATGGCAAACAGTAATCTTTCCATCCGTCCCCTCCTCCTCCCACTCCAGGTGACTGTCACTGCACCTCCTCTGCATGCCCTAGGCACTTTAGTGACACCTCAGAGGCATTCACATAAGAATCGTCCCACCTAGAATAGAAGCACCTGTGGGCAGGAATCCCACTGTAGTTTGAGAATTACTCTCAGTTCATAATATGAGTGATAGCTTTGGGGTCATTAAGCCCTACTTAATCTCCGGCAAGTGTCTTGAGTTCTTTGAGTCTCAGTGTTCTCATCTGCAATTTGGGATAATAAGGTCCACGTGACATGACCGTAGAGGTGTAACTGCTAAGAATCAGGGCTTTGGAGTTGAACTGGGCTTCTTATCCAAGCTCTACCACTTGTGTGCTTTGTATCCTTAGGCAAGTCACTCTACCTCTGAGCCTGAATCTCCTCCTCTACATACGAAGAATCACTGTAATACCTATTTCAGAGGTTTGGTGGAGGGTAAAGAAGAATGTAATCGTGGTGACCTCACTGGTCCAAGGATCAGCATCACCTTTCCCCCAGTTGACGGCATTGGCCTCCTCATGTCTCCATGCTTCTCCCTCCAGTCCCTGCTCAACACAACAGCCAGGGTGCTCCAGCTGAAGCTCCATTACATTCTGTCATTCCCTGCCAGTGGGCATCAGCAAACTATGACTTACAGGCCAAATACAGCCCATAAGCTCAAAATGGTTTTCACATTTTCAAATGGTTGGGGAAAAAAATCAAAAGGGGAATAATATTTTGCGACACATGAAAATTATACAAAATTCCAACAGTGTACATAAATCGAGTTTTCTTGGACCACAGCTACACTGGTTTGTTCACACAGTGTACCTCCATGGTAGACGGCAGCTTTCTGAGTAGTTGTGACAGAGACTATACCGCCAGCAAAAGCTAAGATATTTACTATCGGGCCCTGTACGGAAAAAGTTACCAACCAGGGAAGCCCGTTTTTATTATTATTATTATTTTTTTTTTACTTTATTTTTTTTTGCGGTGCGCGGGCCTCTCACTGCTGTGGCCTCTCCCGTTGCGGAGCACAGGCTCCGGATGTGCAGGCTCAGCGGCCATGGCTCATGGGCCCGGCCGCTCCGCGGCATGGGGGATCTTCCTGGACTGGGGCACGAACCCGCGTCCCCTGCATCGGCAGGCAGACTCTCAACCACTGCGCCACCAGGGAAGCCCCCGTTTTTATTATTTTTGATTGATTAGTAGTATGTATACAAGTGCCTAACATAAAACAAACTCGTAGATTTTAATTTCCTTCCCTTCCTTTTATATCTTACAGCGCTTGGAAAAGTGTCTTATCCTTACTAAGCCCTCACTACTCTGGTGACTTTTCACTCACCCCTGTGCCCATCCGTATCAAACCAAATACTGGGCCTCTACTCCTTGTCCTGTCCAGCTCCCGACATTCAGCTCTGTGGCCCTGTCACCAGGGGGAAAGTCTGCATGTGATTGAAGGGATACTAGTGGCCCCATCTTACCAGATCTGCCTGAACTACTGCGGACGGTGCTGTAAAGAACTCTAGTTCTGATACCAACCTCAGAAAGACTATTTAAAGGCAAAACACTTAGGAGGTCTGGATGCTTGTACCTAAGATAAAACTGTTATAACGTCTCCTGGGTTTGGAAAAAAACTGGCTGTGTAATCACCATGGCTTGGCTTTGTTTAAATAAGAGTGTTTGAGGAATGCGTTCAGGACTATTTAAACTCAGATCATTTAAATTCTAAAGAATTCAAAAAATAAGGGTAAACACTTAAATGATTTTAAAGATAAGCAAGATAGGAGACTATGTAACTTACAGAGCTTCCACCCTTCGTTCTGAGGGTCAAGTCATTTTATGTGGAGTGTCTGGGGGGAAATAAAGGTAGGGGGTGGGGGAGATGGAGTCCAGGTGTACAATGAAGTCATACATCTTGGATTTTCTGGGGGCACACTTAATATCAAACCTTGTGGCATTTAACAGACAGTGTATGTTGGATTTTTATTTCTGAGAATATGGCCATTTTAATCCATTTAGATCATCTATTCCAACACCCTTATCTTACAAAGAAGAACATGAGGTCCAGAGAGGGATTCGCAAATGCTAGGCATAATTCCTGGCACATAGGTGCTAACTAAATATTTGCCAACTAACTAAAATTGGACCAATGACTTGCTCAAAATTAGGAAGTTGAGGAGTTAGGACACTTCCTTAGGCCCTCTCAGCTAGAGACCATCAAGCCCGCCCTGTGCAGCCTCAACTCCACACAGGTACCAGGCCAGTATTGACCACCATAGAGAGAGCATTAGCCAACACAGGTCCTTCAGGCAGGTGGGTTTGGGATTAAGCGAGCGTCTGTACCCTTGTTGGGGCCTCTGGGCACCAGTTATATATTTCTCCAACGCCTATCTCACTGGTAGCACGTGATGCTATTTTTAAAAAATTAACAATGATTTCTTTTATTTATTTATTTTTTTTGCTGTACACGGGCCTTTCACCGCTGCGGCCTCTCCCACTGCGGAGCACAGGTTCTGGACGCACAGGCCCAGCGGCCATGGCTCACGGGCCCAGCCGCTCCGCGGCATGCGGGATCCCCCCGGACCGGGGCACGAACCCGCGTCCCCGGCATCGGCAGGCGGACTTGCAACCACCGCGCCACCAGGGAAGCCCAATGATTTCTTTTTTAATTTAATTAATTTATTTAATTTATTATTTTTATTTTTTGGCTGCATTGGGTCTTCGTTACTGCGCGCAGACTTTCTCTAGTTGCGGTGAGCGGGAGCTACTCTTCATTGAGGTCCGCGGGCTTTTTAGTGCGGTGGCTTCTCTCGTTGCAGAGCACGGGCTCTAGGTGCACAGGCTTCAGTAGTTGTGGCCCGCAGGCTCTAGAGTGCAGGCTCAGTAGTTGCACATGGGCTTAGTCACTCCGTGGCATGTAGGATCTTCCTGGACCAGGGCTCAAACCCGTGTCCCCTGCATTGGCAGGAGGATCCTTAACCACTGTGCCACCAGGGAAGCCCCAGTGACACCATTCTTACAGACCCTTTTGAGAAAACCGTCTTGCTCTGAGTCAGGTAGCTCTGCAACCTATGCCCCCATCTGATTAGATAGAGGATAAGGCCCAGGTCAATGGTGGCCATTTTTATAGACTGGAAATACAGGAAGTCTGGAGGGTGTCAGGCATGAGACTCTGACAAACAGGCACCTTCTCCACAGCAGAGTGACTGGTGGACCCACCAGAACTACTCTTTAGGGCACAGTCAAACAGAAGATGTAGGGGATGCTGTGATGTGCCACCACATCCCCGCTTTAGGATTGAGGCACTCATTCTTCCCCACTGCAGGCATTCTTGGCTATTCACAACCCACCCCTCTCCTAGACTTGCCCTCAGCCAAATAATACTCCTTCCCCAGGAGCAGCCAGCAACTAATGCCTTGTGAGAGTACAAAGGTCTGACCCCATTGTCTCAATCTGAAGCACCTTTGAAAGGCCATTCCAACTCCAGAATTCCCCATGGGGTTGGCTGAGGCCTTTGTACTGACTGCATCGAAGTCCAACTTCTCCCTTATCTCTTACTCCTCATAGGTATTGATCTTGAGAGTTCTTTGCAATAAACTTCCCGCAGACAGATAGCCACCTCAGAGTCTTTTCCTAGGGAATTCTAAGACAGAAGGGGAAGCAGACAGTGGAACAGAAGCCTAGACACGTTCAGAGAAGACACTGAGCAAAAGGCATGAGGTAGCAGACACCATGTCCTCGCACAAACCATTCAGAAGTCAGGAGCTACAGTTAAAAGGAGAGAAGAAAAGTTGAGAAAGCTCAAATCACTTTCCCAATGCATTGTTAAAATCAGTTGAAGTAACCTGAGTTGTCTGTCTCCTTTCCTTCTAACCAGAAAGAGCCTTAGGACCACACTCAGCTGGACATGTGCCTCCTGTCCTTTTTGTTTTTCCACTTCCTGCCTTGACTCTGGGATCACGTGGCCAGGACACTCTGCCCACATTCATCAGCCTCTCCCTTTGAGGAACTGGCCAGTATTCTCTAAACCCCCAACTTCTGGCTGCCGTCTACTTCTGAATCAACTGATGACCCAGAACAAAAGTGCTTCCTCCCGTCTGACTGTGAGTACTGCATGTCCCTTTGGACACTGTCTTGGATTGCTGCCCCCCGCCGGGGGCTAGTTTGATGGCAGGGTCATTTTTCCTAGCTCCATGCCCTCAGGCTCTGGCTCCTGTTCTCTCCCCATTATCCCGTGATGTTGAGGGTACAGCCAAGTACACTCAGGTTCTATAACCTCCTTTTCCTTTTTGGCTTTAGTTTCACCTCTAAGAAAATACAGACATGGCTTCTTACAATTTTAGTTTTTTCCCCCTCATTTCTTGCTCTCTTTGTCTGCATGTCTCATCCTTTAGCAAGAAACCTTCTTAAGTTTTAAAACTTCATTAGGTCAGAACTAAGGGTTATGGAGAACATCTAACTAGTAGCATAAAGTGTTCACAGTGAGTCTGAAATATTAGTTCAACTATTTCTTGTCATAATATAAAAGATGATGGATCGTAAAAAGTTGCTTTAAATGGATTTACTTATTTTTTTAAATGTTAGTATGCAAAAGTTTAAACATACACATAAGAAATCATATAATACTTCATGTACCCATCATCCAGCCTAATTTATCTAAAATGTACATATTTATTCTACTTTGTTCAGTTGAGTGAACGCAGTCAATAGATGATGAATCAACTAATTTACTTGCAGGTAACTCAAGGTCAACCTAAAATGACAACTACTGATCACTTTGTCTGACTGACCTGCTCATTCCGTGCCTCCCACATTGAATTGGTTGGCAAAAATGAATGATTCTTCTACACATCTCTTGACTTTATCCCCTTCTATCTCCACCCTACTTCTATAGTTTAGGGACCTCAGTCATCTCTTGACTGTATAACTAGATTTTATATCTTGAAATTTTAATATGTTGTCAGTTCCCACCCCCCCATATTTGCTCCTCTCTATTCCTCCCATTCAAGCAGAGGGTCAGCTCTGAACTCTGAAATCTTGGGAAAGATCCGATGCAGAGCAGAAGGCAGAAGCAGGCAAAGCTTTTTCACTTTTGTTTTCCCAAAACCCAAGGAGCTTGAGGGAAAATTAGAGGGTTTGCAAAGGGAAGAAAGGAAGAACGATATTTGCAGGTACAGATAGCGTCTAGGGGCAAAAACAGAGTTCCTTGGTGGGGGAGGTCCCGGCTCCACAGGGAGCCTGGTTCCGATTCCTGGGAGGGAGCAAGTCCCCAGGGAGGAATGGCTACTGGCTGCATCTAGGCGGGGTGACTATAAGCAGACTCACAATAGATGCCCAAATCCCCAGCGTGGCACAAAGATAACAGAGAATGGCTGGGCCTAAAGGGACCATGTGGGCAGGACTGTTGGTTGTCTCAGTGGTACCACATGTCTGATGGGAGCACATTGCCACACACCCCCACCTCAGCACTGGGGGAGACTCTGGAGCTGTACAGCATCGCCCCTGTCGGTAAAGCAGGGAAGAACTCAGTTCCGAGTCTCAGCGGGATGGCCAGTGAATCAGTTAAGTAACTTGCCCACGTTTATACAACGGCTAACGCATGGCACAGCTGGTATTTAAGGCCAGGTCTCTCGGCTTTACCCCCCCAATTACTCTTATAGAATTGCACAAATTCAGTGCCTTAACACCTCCATCAGCTTCCTGAAGAGTGACGGATACCCTTCTGTCCCAGAGGCATGAAGGCGTATCAGACACAATTTCAGGTGACCCCTCTCCTGAGGCAGCTGTGGGAGGTGAAGGAGCTCAGGCTGGCATAGCCTCAGACTCTCTAAGACTCACTGAGCCATATGACGGTGTCCGGCCTCAGGCTCCTCGTGAAATGCAGCTACAACACCTACATCACCGGGCTGCTGGTGAGCATGAGATAAGATAATGGAGATGAAATGTACTATAACAAATGTCTGGGTTTAGGAAAAATATCAGGAAGAACAATAACAACTAGCACTTTCATAGTAATAGTGACGCCCTGAGGCCTGCTGGACCTTCTAGGGCAGTTCAGTTCCTGGAGACCAAGCTCTCTAGGATCTCAACCTCTGCAGAGCCTGCTCCCTTTTCCTGGAACATCTTGCCCTGCCCTGCCCTCCTCTCCCTCTGCAAACTCCTATTGATCTGGTCTCACTGTAAAATGTCACTGCTTCTGAAGGCCCTCCATGAACCATGTGTGACAAGCCCCTTCTCTGGGCAGCCCTACCTGCATGCATTGCCCCTTTAGCACTGAAATTCCCTCACTCACCAGCCCATCAGCACACTCCTCTTCCCCTCAGCCTCCCCTCTCCAACTAAACTAGCAAGCTCCTGGAGAGTGGGGGCTGTGTCTTGTTTATCATTGTATTTCTAAGGTCTAGAAGAGGGCCTCACATAATAGACACTCAGTATTTCAAAATCCGTTAAATGAAGGAAGGTACAAATATACCCTCTGAGTCATCAAACACAGATTCACTTATGGCTCCCAGTAGTTTCAGTGCCAAGTATGTCTTACTATAATTGAATTTCCTAAAAATTGGTAATCCAAATACAGTTTAAATATAACATAGCTAGTCACCAGCCACCCATAAGCAGAACATAAGTTGCTCCTTGAAGGGCTTGATAATTCTTTGGCTTACCTAAGAAAGTTTAAGAAACATTTGCTGAAAACATTCTCTGACATAAACTGTACCAATGTTTGTTAGGTCAGTCTCCCAAGGCAAGCTTACAAGTTTGCCTTGTGCACGGCAAAGGAAACCATAAACAAAACGAAAAGACAACCTAAGGAATGGGTAGAAAATATCTGCAAACCATGTGACCAACAAGAGCTTAATTTCCAAAATATACAAATAGCTCATACAACTAAACAACAAAAAACCAAACGACCCAATTGAAAAATGGGCAGAAGACCTAAATACTGTAGACATTTCTCCAAAGAAGACATACAGATGGCCAATAGGTACATGAAAAGATGCTCAACATCACTAATAATTAGAGAAATGCAAATCAAAACTACAATGAGGTACCACTTCACACTGGTCAGAATGGCCATCATTAAAAAGCCTAAAAATAACAAATTCTGGAGAGGATGTGGAGAAAAGGGAGCCCTCCTACACTGTTGGTAGGAATGTAAGTTGGTGCAACCACTATGGAAAACAGTATAGGGGTTCTTCAAAAAACTGAAAATAGAATTACCATATGATCCAGCAGTCTCACTCCTGGGCATATGCCCAGACAAAACTATAATTCAAAAAGACTCATGCACCCCTATGTTCATAGCAACCCTATTCACAATAGCCAAGACATGGAAACAACCTAAATGTCTATCAACAGATGAATGGATAAAGAAGATGTGGTACATATATACAATGGAATACTATTCAGCCATAAAAAAGACCAAAATAATGCCATTTGCAGCAACTGAATGGAACTAGAGATTATCATACTAAGTGAAGTAAGTCAGAAAGAGAAAGACAAATACCATATGATATCACTTACATGTGGAATTGTTTGGGGGCACCCCACAGGCCTACAAGGCCTGTGCTTGCCCGGCCTCAAGACTGAAGAAAGAGTCCAGAATCAGCAACAGAGACACCAGTGGTTTAATGGATGGGGGCGCTTACACAGCTGAAGCAAGGTCCTGGAGTGATACCCCACTGTGTGCGGTGGACGGCGGGCAGGACATTGTGGTGGTCTTTGCTCCTGAGGGGGAGGGGAGATGATCAGTTATAGGGGAATTGACGTCAGGTGAGCTCATTAGTTACCAGGGAAACCAGTAGAGGAGCATGTCCCTCAGTGCCCCTTTGATAAGAACAATCACTAGCTGGGCCCTGGGGCAAGTATGTAGGAAGGTCAGTCATGTGTGTAAGATATAGTTGAAGCAGGCACTGGTCAGCTAGGGGATGTACAGAGAGCAAGAGAACAGCCACCTTGGGTGGCCTGACCATACAGGAATCTAAAACATGACACAAATGAACCTATCTACAAAACAGAAACAGACTCACAGACATAGAGAACAGACTTGTGGTTGCCAAGGGCAGGCGGGATGGGGGTGGGGCAATGGACTGGGAGTTTGCGGTTAGCAGATGCAAACTATTATATATAGAATGAATAAACAGCAAGGTCCTACCGTATAACACAGGGAACTATATTCACTATCCTGAGATAAACCATAATGGAAAAGAATATTTTTAAAAATGTATGCATATGTATAACTGAATCACTTTGCTGTACAGCAGAAATTAACACAACATTGTAAATCAACAATTAAAAAAGTTCTTGAACCTAAGACAAAAAAAAGAAAGACAAAAAAAACATTTGCTGAGTAACTGTTCAACATAATATATCCTTCCTTGACCAGTGTGGGGGCAAAATTCAGTGCATAAATTCTTACTGCTCACCACAAGCTGAGGTGTGTTCTATGTTTCATAAATTAAAAGAATTGGGAACAAGTCTTTTCCTCTTAAAAAAATATCAAAGTCTAGTATATTAAGGCCTGATGCCAGGAGCTATGAGATCGTTGGGGTAATCTAAAGTCCAGATTCTAGACAGTCCGGACTTCAATTTTTTACAGTCTAATACTGGAAGATAATAAAGAGTACACCATTCCCATCTTAACCTTGGCTTCTGCTCAGGTCCACAGATTTGTGCTCCTGTCTTCTGTACCTGAGCTGGTCAATGAGAAGTTAATGAACTAAGAAGTTAGCCAAGCCCTAAACCAACAACTGCCCTAAATATTGACTAGACTGATAGCCACAGACATTTCACAATGAATGATGGGGGAAAATTCAGTCTTACCGCAAACAGAACCAGATTAAAATGTCTCCCATAACCCCATGGCAAGCAGCTGGGCCATTAAAATCACAAAATGCCACTTAGTCTAACATATTTTGTTTGCCTGATGCCCTCTGGAGCTGTTTATCTCTCTGCAGAGATGACACAGGTATGTGATATCCTGGTTTTATCTTAGGTTGGAGTGAGAACAATGAGGTCTTCTATAAAGTTTTGGATGGCTAGTCTCCAGAGAGCTGTCTTTTGCAATACCCAGTGAACTCAGAGTACAAATGATGCATTTACTCCTAAGGAGAAAAACGGACGTAGAGTTACAGAGTTTTTTCCCTGTCCAGCTTCCATATTTCCCTCAGCTTTGTCTTATAGAAGAAGAAACTGTTATGGGTCCGGGGCTGGGTATCCGGAGCAAGCGGAGCCAAGAATCGCCTTCCCTGGGAATCTAGAACCAAGACAAAGAGATTCCATTTTCAGTGGGACTGGTTTATCGACAAGACTTACAAACTCAGGATCTGGGAGTGGCGACTTCTGCCACATGGCCTGTAGAACAAAGAAAGCCAAAATGCAGTCAGAAAAAAGGAAAGAAGGAGAGGATGAAAAATGAGACAGAAACTTCTGACAACATTCCACGTTCTTTTCTGAAACTTGGCTACTTATTGGGATTCCGTGAGACTCTTCTGTACCTCATAATAGATCCCTTTCTGCTTAAGTTGGCACAATTTGGTTTCTATTACCGATTTGTAATTACCGATTACATTTATTCTACTACCAATTTGGCTTAATCTATTGGTCAGAAGATTCAAAACTAATACACAGGCAATTTTGTGGTAAATATAAACTGCAATAGGAATTTGAGCACACACAATACAATGGTGCTAGGACACTGTCAAGAAATTCTTGTGGAATGAATTGAGATCAGTGATTTGCTGGTAAATGCTTAACAACGGGCTTTGTTTGTGGGGAGGTGGGAGGGGTAAGCCCTAATTTGTAGCATTTGCCAATTTCCAAGGTGTAAATGCTCCATTCATGGTCAGTTTCAAACTATGTGAAGTCAGCACACACAGAGTTAGAGCAGCATACTATTATATAGTATTTCTACAATGCATATACAAAGGATGTAAATTACCTCAAGAGCATTGCTAACAGTAACATGTAGTAAAATAATTAGGAAGTGATGAGTATTGAATAAGTATTTATCACTTTTGTTTTAAATAGAATGTATTTAATATATTCCCGTTTATGCAATTTAATTTTAATAATGGCTGTTTAATAACTGAAATTCCTGTCAATTTGACCATCTGCTTTTGCAAACTTGTACAAGCTGGCTCTAGCATACCACAGATTAAGATGAATGTTTGTTGGTCAAGTTCACATACAGGTTTAATACTGGGTTAATATAATAGCTAATACAGAGTAATCTCACCTAACCCTTTACTGTTAGTGCTCGACATGACACATACATTCTTTTGTTGTTGTTGTTCTTTCTAAGTCAGAACTTTCTCATTCCCTTTGGAAGCTTCTAAATTTTTACTTCTTCTTTCAAAAGAAGTGATGCCCCACCCTTTCCAAGCCCTCATCCCCCAACCCCAAGCTCAAGCTCCCAACCATCTCCTCTGGGACATCAGGTCATTAATTGCAGTTAGTACATCCCAAACCAAACTCATTATTTTCGGCCTGAACTTGCTCTTCCTCCCCCGTCTTCACCTATTTTACACCCTAACCACAAAGAACTATTTGTTTCCTATCTCATTTAATACCATCCCAATTTACTCTGTTTACCAAGGTGGAACTCTGAGTGCAGTGGCTCCCAGCCTTGGCTACATTCAAAAATACCTGCACCTGAGTCCCACAGGCAGCAATTCAGACTTAATTGGTCTGAGGTGTGGCTTGGGCATTGGGGGCAGGGAGGCTTAAAAGATTGCCAGGTGATTCTGATGTTCAACCAAGTTGCAAACCACTGCTTTAGTGTCAACCTTACCGACTCCCTCTTAGCATTTATTATTTTAAATGGGCTGCCAAAGACCAGTCAATTCTGCCTCCAAAATGCCTTTCAATTCCCCTGCAAATCTCCTTTTCTACTCTCCTTGCTCCATCACTCCCTCACCTGGACTTCCATAATTGCTTGTTGACCCATCCCCCACAGTCAATCCGTCCTCCTCTAGAACCTCCTCTCGCACTTACCAGAGTGATCTTTCCCAAATACAGGTCTGGTCGTGTCTTAACACGCACTGAAAAGCCATTATAGTGGCAAGCAGTTGCACCACAATATTTGGATGCAAGAAACATCGCATCTCATTATCTTTCTCAATCAAATTAAATTGACTTTGAGCAACCACTTTCCAGAAGAGTGGCTTATTATTGACTATCTTCTTTCCTAGAATTATACAAGAATCCCAGGAGGCCCCAACAAGCCAGGAAGTGTGGCCCTTCTAGGTCCATCTTGGTCACTCACTGCTGACATGCTATTTACACAACTTATGAGCCAATTCCATCCCCTTGGAGTCAAGCAGGTCACAAAGATCTTTCACCCAGACTTCCAGGCCCCAGTGTCTAGGGTCTGGCTTCCCTGGGCCACCCTCCATCTGGGGCACTGTGTGCCAGTGGTTGCTTGGGAGTTCACCACCCATGAACCCCCTATTCCAGAACACTCTGTCCCTTGCCTGTCTTGGGGAAACTGATTGCCTCCTCAACCCTGGAAGACTTCCTTCTCCCAGAGGAACTAATTTCAGAGTTCAACACAAAGTCCTGTTTGCTGAAGGGTACCTGGCCTGGCAGGATGAAGCAATCCACTTGGCATAGAGGAGAATCCTGGCCCTGGCCTGGTCTGAGCAGGTCACATACCTGGGCCCAGAAAGAGTGTGGGGCTGGACTTTCCTGGTGACGTAGTGGTTAAGAATCTGCCTGCCAAAGCAGGGGACACAAGTTTGAGCCCTGGTCCAGGAAGATCCCACATGCTGCGGAGCAACTAAGCCTGTGCGCCACAACTACTGAGCCTGCGAACCACAACTACTGAGCCCGTGTGCCACAACTGAAGCCTGCGTGCCTAGAGCCCGTGCTTCCCAACAATAGAAGCCACCGCAATGAGAAGCCTGCGCACCACAATGCAGAGTAGCCCCCCCTCACTGCAACTAGAGAAAGCAACGAAGCAACGAAGCGCACACAGCCGAAGCGCACAGCAACGAAGACCCAACACAGCCAAAAATAAATAAATAAGTAAATTTATTAAAGAAAAAAAAAAGAGTGTGGGACCAACACCACCAGTGCAGGTAGTTATGACTCTCCCTTTTCTAGGCTTTTGTTGTGGACTCACCCATTGTCTTATCAACACATATCTCTTTTACTTAACCCTGTGGAGTTGCAAAATAATAGAAGGAAGGAGTGGTTTGTCAATGATTAACCAACCTATTGTTGGTCACATTCTTGCAGAATCTAGCATCAGCCCAAAAAGAGCTGGGAGTCTGGGAGGAGTGCCTCTACTCTATTCAACTGGTCCCTCAGCACCTTCTTGGCCACTTCTAGCCACTCTCCCTGGGTACACAGGGAACGTCGTAATGAGTTACCTGTAGTTCGCCAAACATGCACCCTCTTGTGGCCTCCATAACTTTGCTTACGCTGGTCTCTGCCTCTAATACCTCCCCCCTCCCCCTTTCTATACCTGATGAGCTCCTATTCTTAACTTAACACTCACTTCTATGTCATCTAATCTAAAAATCTTCCAAAAGCATCTCACAAACACTTGATACATACCTCCATCTTAGGCCCCATCACGTTACTATCACTAACACTACACGTGTTGCTTCACCTCTCAAGTACTCACAGGCAGGCCTTGTGCTAGTGAATATCTTATGGACAGGAACTGTGTTTTCCTTCAGCGCCTTTCACAAGTCAGGCATATGTTAGATGCATTCTAAATTCCTAGAATTTTAGAGCTATAAGGAAGCTTGGAGTTCATCTAATCCAGTGGTTTTTGAACTCTATTTTAGTTCTGCAATCCCTCTTCAAACAAAATCTTACATGGAAACGATATTTAAATAGGTGAGAACAGAGAAGCTCTAGTTAAAAAGCAAAGGAGATGTTGGTGGAGAGAGAGACGGAGACGGAGACGGAGACGGAGACGGAGAGGGAGAGGGAGAGGGAGAGGGAGAGGGAGAGGGAGAGGGAGAGGGACCCAGGGACCCACCTCCACAGGTCAAAATCGAAAACCCACAGGTCTTGCTCAATACCTTCATTTTGCTGATGAGACAACCATGGTCAGGGAACAATTCTATCTCATATAAACCTACTCCACCCTACATCTTAAGAAAGTTGTCACTTCACTCTCTCCAATCTTCTAGAATCATCACGGCCTCACAAGAAGAGTCAATGGACCATTTTTAAAGCCTTTGTATGATAAACGATTTCCTTTGCCATGTATTATGCATCCTATTAACCAATTCTTCAAGGAAGGTGTTTATAGGCAAGTTATTACTGTGTCAGGATTGCAGAAACATGTACAGCAATTATCTGGGGTGTTTTTTAATTGCTTTAAAAAATAAATTTCACCTATTTTTGTGTGCGTGTTTGTAAAATTAACAGGCTTGAGTCTGTGCCACATTTTTGTGTGCGTGTTTGTAAAATTAACAGGCTTGAGTCTGTGCCACATAGTTCTGCCAGTGTGCCTCCGTGAGCAGTTCCAACCTGCAAAAATCTCTTCCAGGCTGAAGATATTAAGGAAGTATCTTTAGTTTCTTTTGACAAGGTCTGGTTTGGTTTTTGTTGTTGTTGTTTAATTAATTAATTATATTTATTTTATTTATTTATTTTTGGCTGGGTTGGGTCTTTGTTGCTGCGTGCGGGCTTTCTTTAGTTGTGGCGAGCAGGGGCTACTCTTTGTTGAGGTGCGCAGTCTTCTCATTGCGGTGGCTCCTCTTGTTGCAGAGCACGGGCTCTAGACACGTGGGCTTCAGTAGTTGTGGCATGTGGGCTCAGTAGTTGTGGCTCACGGGCTCTAGAGCGCAGGCTGAGTAGTTGTGGTGCACGGGCTTAGTTGCTCCGCGGCATGTGGGATCTTCCCGGACACAGGGCTCAAACCCGTGTCCCCTGCATTGGCAGGCGGGTTCTTAACCACTGCGCCACCAGGGAAGCCCTTTGTTGTTGTTTTTAAATAATCCAGGAAGTGGACCAAAGCACTCCCTTCCTTTATAAGCCACAATGCATTGAGATGTAACTCCGAGGGTGGAGGCATTTGCTTATTCTTAAGCAGGTCCTGGGTACTTTCAAATTATAAGGAAAGTAATTGGAAATTCTTAGGGTCAGATCACAATTGCCTCAGGAGTAAATGCATATTGTGAATTCCTGCAGAGAGGATATTGTCAATTCCATTATAGTCACAACTCTTTAAATCAAACCTTTTCTCTCCTTTCCACCATCACCACCCTAAGTCAGGTCTCACCATCTCTTGTATGTACCATTGCTTTCGCCCTCTAACAAATTTCTCCGTCTTCAGTTTCAATCCCTCGGACCCAGCTTTTTGTTTTCTTTTGTTTTGTTTTGTTGTTTGTTTAACATCTTTATTGGAGTATAATTGCTTTACAATGGTGTGTTAGTTTCTGCTTTATAACAAAGTGAATCAGTTATACATATACATATGTTCCCATATCTCTTCCCTCTTGCGTCTCCCTCCCTCCCACCCTCCCTATCCCACCCCTCTAGGTGGTCACAAAGCACCAAGCTGATCTCCCTGTGCCGTGCGGCTGCTTCCCACTAGCTATCTACCTTACGTTTGGAAGTGTATATATGTCCATGCCACTCTCTCACTTTGTCCCAGCTTACCCTTCCCCCTCCCCATATCTTCAAGTCCATTCTCTAGTAGTTCTGCGTCTTTATTCCCGTCTTGCCCCTAGGTTCTTCATGACCTTTTTTTTTTTTTTTAAATTCCATATATATGTGTTAGCATACGGTATTTGTTTTTCTCTTTCTGACCTACTTCACTCTGTATGATAGACTCTAGGTCCAGCCACCTCGCTACAAAGAACTCAATTTCGTTTCTTTTTATGGCTGAGTAAATATTCCATTGTATGTATGTGCCACATCTTCTTTATCCATTCATCTGTCAACGGACACTTAGGTTGCTTCCATGACGGACCCAGCTTTTGAGCTGCTGCTAGAGAGGACTTTTGCAAATGCACTTGAGTCCTTGCAAAGTGATGGTGACCAAAAGGGCCTTCTGGGACGCTGATCTGGTTCTGTTTCTTGATTTGAGCTTTTGGCTACATGGATGTGTTCGCTCTGTGAAAAATTCATGAATCTGTACATTAATGATTTGTATACGTTTCTGTCTTCATGCATCACTCTACCGTAGCTGGTTTATTTGTCCTGTTAGACTGTGATCCAGGGATGCTTCTTTCATCATCTTTGTATCCAGTATCTAGCACACAGTGGTTATTCTACAAATTATTGTTGAATGTTATAGGCATAAATAATTAAATGAATAAATGGAATTGAAGACTCAGGTGGCAAGGGCTATAGGATTTTATCTAGGGCGGGATGATTAGATATACAAGAATGGAATTATAAAAAGTGGGGGAGTGAGTAGAGGGTCGGTAGGAAGGTTATTTAAAAGTGTTGTGTTCAGACAGGAGGAAGACCAGAGTGAAGTGAGGCACTCATAGAGCACCTGCCAGCACAAGCCACACTGGCATCCCCACACCCTGCCCCACTTTAGGCCAGCTCTCCTTCTTGACGTCCCTATTCTGGGACTGCAATCCTCCCCGACACAAAGGCACCAAAACACCAAAACTCCTCTTTTCTCTCTTTTTTGTCCCCCTCCACCTTCCATTTGCTGCCAAACTAAATGTTTCTTTAATCAATCCTCCTTCCATTCCCATCACTGGCCCCCTTGTTAAGATTCTCCTGGATTCTTAGTCTAATTGTTCCTACCTGGTTTCCCTGTTAGGACTTTATGTGACATGGAAATGGACTGATTTTTTTGAAAAGAAAAGAAAAAAGACTGGAACGGAAGATTCATTAAAAGATTACAGGGATGGGGCTTCCCTGGTGGCACAGTGGTTAAGAATCCACCTGCCAATGCAGGGGACATGGGTTTGAGCCCTGGTCCAGGAAGATCCCACATGCTGCGGAGCAACTAAGCCCATGCGCCACAACTACTGAGCCTGCGCTCTAGAGCCCGCGAGCCACAACTACTGAACCCACGTGCCACAACTACTGAAGCCCACGCCTAGAGCCCATGCTCCGCAACAAGAGAAGCCACTGCAACGAGAAGCCCACTCACTGCAACGAAGAGTAGCCCCCACTCGCCACAACTAGAGAAAGCCCACGCACAGCAACAAAGACCCAACACAGCCAAAAATAAATAAATAAAATAAATAAATCTATATATATAAAAGAAAAGATTACAGGGATGACCTACGGAACCTCAAAAAAAAAAAAAAGCTAGAGTTAGGGACAAGAAAAGTCACCAAGGCTCGTTTGCTGCCTCTTCCTGTGCACTTCTTGGTAATTTTAGTCTACGCATCTTTCTCCTGTTCCTCAGACCTCATGGTGGAAATCATGGCCATTGATCCACACACCGAAGTTTTACATCAGCTTCCAAGAGACCACACTGGACAGGGATGAGAATCTCCCAGGCTCAATACCAAATTCCCGCAAGGGACTCTGATTAGTCCCCTGGGTCAGGCCTCTGCCCTGGAATCACTCAGTTGTATTCTGGGGACACCATCCAACTGCGACAAAGACTGTCCATGATTGAGCACCGTTGCCATGAGGAAGGGGTGGGGCCATACCAGAGAAGAGGAGCTGGACAAACAACCCAAGGATGAATTTACACCTTTGGCTTTGAATCTGCCTGGCAAGCCACCACAGGTCTATCTTTCCCAAAGGAGAGCTCTGATCAGGTCACTTTCACTCAGCAACTTGACCTCAGCTGCAGGGTCACCTCACCTGTGGTCACGCCCCAGGGCAGCCTATAGCTGCCCTACAGTGAGACCAAGTGAGGTGGGGGGTCTATAGTCCTGGCCATTAACCTGACCTGGGACAACACTGCCAGGCACTGCTCCTGGCAGAATTCCCCACCCAGTTGGCTGAGGCTTTGCCAAGCTTGCATTGCAATTCCACTTCCTCCTGTGTCCTTCCTGCTTCCTCTCACTTCTTTCCATGGTTGTTGACTCTAATGCACTCTGTCTCCGTGTCTGCTTCCAGAGGAGCCAAGCTTTGACAATTGCACGGATCCTTCTGCCCACCTAGGTTTCCCATTTCCTATCATCTCCTCCTGCCTCAATTCATCCTACCCTTCAGATGCCACCTCTTCTCAGAAGCTTTGCCTAGGTGCCCCAATCAGACGTATTCTCTCCATCCAGTAATCTCTGTCACCACCTCAGATGGTGTACCTTTTTTACTGAACTTGTCTGATTCTCCCCAGTATTGTAGCTATTTGTGAGTCTTTCCACCAATCCCCCAACCTTCCCATAATACACACTAATCAGTGAGCTCTTGGAGTGGAAGTCAGTTTTGCTTTTTTTTTTTCCTCTTTCTCCAATGCTCTGCTAAGTACATGGTCAGTCCTCAGCGCGGGATTATTAATGTTTCCACACACTTGGGAGAATCAGGCAGTAAATGAATATAAACCACCAAAGGTCTTTTAAAAATTTTTTTTTCCTTGAACATGACAGGATAGAAATAAATTTTTAAATACCAAATGTTTGCAAAAGTGTTTAATCTTCGCTACTAGTCTATAAGCTCCTAGACAACAGAGACTAAATCTTATCAATGTATTCATATCCCTCCCAAGCACGATTTTAGGTCAGTGTAAGATAGAGGCTAAACCCACCAGGTCTGCAGCTCACTAGGCCTGGGGTCACATCTTGACTCCGTCATTTACTTCCTGCACACCCTTGATCAATTCACTTCATTCATTTAATCTTTAGTTTTTTACCTGTAAAATGGGAAATACCTGTAAAATACCTGCCTCACAAGGTTGTTAAGGGACTAAATGAGATAACTGTATGAAGTATAGTGTCTGGGTCAAGTAAGAGTTTGATAACAATTAGTTAATTTTGTTTATTATTAAAGGGTGTTCTATAATGTTTACTAAATGAATGAGTGAATACGAAGAAAGGAGGAGGAAGAAAATAACTTGGAGAAAATCTACGTAGACATTTGCTGAAAGCAGAGACCAGGAGTTATAGGATGAGATGTCGAGTCCTGTGAATTTCATAACTCTGTCATCCTACTTATGAGTGTTTGCCCATAGTAGGCACTCAAAAAATGCAACTCTTCCAGAGACCAAAATGGGACAGGAGATAAAGGAAATAGATGTCTTAGACTAGGGCAACTGTTCTCAAATCGTTTGGTCTTAGGATTACTTTACCCTCTTAAAAATTATCAAGGATCCTAAGAACTTTTGTTTATGTGGGCTGTATCTGTCACTATCTACAGTATTAAAAATTAAAAATGAGGACATTTTAAAATATTGTTTTATTCTTTTGAAAATAACAATAACAAACTCGCGTTACATGTTGACATAAATAATATCGTTTATGAAAAATAACTATATTTTCCACACAAAAAATGGTGAGAAGAGTGGCATTGCAAATTCCTTTGATGTTTGGCTAACAGAAGACAGCTGGATTCTCATATCTGCTTTTGCATTCAATCTGTGACATGTTGTTTTGGTTGAAGTACAAGTAGAAAACCTAGCCTCACACAGATATGTAGATGGAGAAGGGAGGAGTATTTTAAAAGCCTTTTCAGATAATTGTGAATATTCCTCTTTGCTACCACTCTAAAACTTATTAAGTTTAACTTTATTAAATCAAATAAGTTTCTTAAAGGTCAGTTTCAATGTGGATTATGAAACCACATCACGAACCTTTCCCACTCTGTTATATTAAAATCCATGTACTTTGAATGGATCATTTTACTCGTGTGTGATTTTGTAACATTATGTTTTGGTCATTTAGAAAGTATTGGCTCACTGAGTTATACAGAACTTCCAAATGTTGACATAGCTCATTGTATAAATACAAAAAAAATCACGTTTGTTAATATCGCCACTAATCTCATCAGAAAAGTCTTTCAGTGTTGGTAAGCTGTCAAGTTCTCAATGGCAAATACAGGTTTTCCAAACTTCTAGTTTTCGGTTAAAAACCTGAATTTTATCATTGGCAACAAATGCTATCAGTTACTTTCCTTAAGGTGACTGGCATACTTTGTTTATATTTAAGAGAATGTCTACCAAATATTCAAGTTTCAATAACCACCCTTGTCAGTTTTTGCCAGTCTTCTTTCAAGTAAAAATGGTGTTTCAGGAAAAAAACAGGGAATTCAGTCTGCATCTCAGAACAATTGCACTTCTCCTTGAGACAACCATTGTTCTTCAGTAGTTAGTAGAAGTGCTTTACTTGTACTTTCCATTTCATCATACAGGATAGTATTAAAAAGACAGGTACTAAAGGGTCAAGATTTAATAAAAGTCATACTTTTACTGCTTCCTTAGGGACACTCTTAAGTGAATCCAGCTTTTCTTTTCAAACTGAGAGTGCAGCGTGGTGAAAATTGCAATGTCTACCAGTACACTTTGCTGCCACTGCCTTACTTCATGCTAGGGTGCCAGCAATTGTGCCCATCACTGCTTTTGTACCATCACATCATTGCTTTTGCACCATCAGTGCAAATGTTAACCTTGGGAAAAAAGCCAATTAACATCTTCGTATTATTATGAAAATAGTCTTGACAGACCCCCTGGAATGGTCTTGGGATCAACAAGGGTCCACGTACCACACTCTGTAACAGCTGGACTATAGAAAAGAAATTGAGAAAACAATAAGTCATAACTCAGGCTTCCCTGGTGGTGCAGCGGTTAAGAATCCGCCTGCCAATGCAGGGGACACAGGTTCGAGCCCTGGTCCGGGAAGATCCCACATGCTGCAGAGCAACTAAGCCCATGTGCCACAACTACTGAGCCCGCGTGCCACAACTACTGAAGCCTGCAGGCCTAGAGCCTGTGCTCTGCAACAAGAGAAGCCACCGCAATGAGAAGCCCGCACACCACAACCAAGAGTAGCCCCCGCTCACCACAACTAGAAGAAAGCCCGCACGCAGCAATGAAGACCCAACGCAGCCAAAAAAAAAAAAAAAAAAAAAAGTCATAACTCAAAGGATTATGGCCTAGAGGAGGGATTTGGGGAACTACAGGGAAATTTGAAGACAGAGTCCCTGGAAGGGACTATAGAAGACCCCTAGGGTTGGCAGATTTCATAACTGAAGTTTTGGTTATCTCTGTTTTTAAGTCCTCTAGGGAGACCCCACCCCTTTATTGCCTGTACCTGGGGAGGACTGCTCCCAACACTAGTTTTTTTTTTTTTAATTTAGTTTTATTTATTTTTTATACAGCAGCTTCTTACTAGTTATCTATTTTATACATATTATTGTATATATGTCAATCCCAATCTCCCAATTCATCACACACACACCCTTTCCCCCCTTGGTGTCCATACGTTTGTTCTCTGCATCTGTGTCTCTATTTCTGCCTTGCAAACCAGTTCATCTGTACCATTTTTCTAGATTCTACATATATGCGTTAATATACGATATTTCCAACACTAGTTCTTGTTACACCCCTGTTTTATGTTTTCTGGTCGCGCAGGGAGATCTTAGTTCCCCGCCCCTGCAGTGCAAATGCTGAGTCTTAACCACTGGACCACTGGGGAAGACCCTACAACCCTGTTTTTACGAGACCCTGAAGGCCTGTGACCTGCCTGCAGTTCTCTACCCTCTACCTCTTTTTTACTTTATTATTTTCTACTTTGGGGCACAAATGCATTTGGGGGGAGGTGACATTTGTTCTGTAATTCATCAATTCTGATATGTACATCATTTTCACATTATAAAATCCCTGAAATTGAGACATCTATAGCAATCAATGGCATCTTATAATTGCTTTTGGCCAGTTAGGGGTCATGGCACAGTTGGCACCACCCATGCATATGTGAACTTGGTTATTGTTTCTTGTGACCTGAGTAGACTGCTGCAGACTGCCAATGTCTCTGTCAACAAACCACTTAGAAAACATTTCGGGAAGGACCGTGAGGCCTGCTTGTTTGAAAACCTCTGTTGACATCTTCTGGTAAGATCAACTAACAGAATGGAAGGCAGGGGTTTGTCAGAAACAATTACAGAGTACTCCTTGAGGATACATTGCATCACTAATGCTCTTGGTGGCAGAGAGGACAATATTGTGTGGAAAACAGACTTCGATTACTCTCAGCTGAAAAGTGACCTAGGAGAGTTGGCCTTGGAATGTGAAGATATTTCAGGAATACCTAACCTATTTATTTGTCTATACTTTCCTTTTTGTACATGAATGCTATGTAATAAAAGCAAATGTCTAAATGAGTCTGAGAGAGCTCTTTCAATAAGTATAAAATGAGAAGTCTAATACAGATGGCCAATAGGCACATGAAAAGATGCTCAGCATCGTTAATTATTAGAGGAAGGCAAATCAAAACTGCAGTCAGGTACCATCTCACACCAGTCAGAATGGCCATCATCAAAAAGTCTACAAATAACAAATGCTGGAGAGGATGTGAAGAAAAGGGAACCCTCCTACACCGTTGGGGGGGAATGTAAGTTGGTGCAGCCACTATGGAGAACAGTATGGAGGTTCCTCAAAAGCCTAAAAATAGAGTTGCCATATGATCCAATAATCCCACCCCTGGGTATATTTCCAGACAAAACTATAATTCAGAAAGACTCATGCACCCCTATATTCATAGCAGCACTATTCACAGTAGCCAAGACACAGAAACAACCTAAATGTCCATCAGCAGATGAATGGATAAAGAAAAAGTGGTACATATATACAATGGACTATTACTCAGCCATAAAAAGAATGAAATTATGCCATTTGCAGCAACATGGATGGGCCTAAAGATTATCACACTAAGTGAAGTAAGTCAGACAGAGAAAGACAAATACCATATGATATCACTTATATGTGGAATCTAAAATATGACACATATGGAACCTCTCAGAACTCTGCTTTTTAAGGTAGGTCAGAGTTCTAAGGGTAAATTTCAACAGGCCAATTTATCATAATTTAAATTAC
Organism: Orcinus orca; assembly: GCF_937001465.1. Classification (NCBI taxonomy): domain Eukaryota; kingdom Metazoa; phylum Chordata; class Mammalia; order Artiodactyla; family Delphinidae; genus Orcinus; species Orcinus orca. The sequence continues at coordinate 91,030,254 of NC_064560.1, forward strand.
TGAGTTAGAAAAAACAAAGGTTTAGTTTCTAGGCTAAAATAAAGAATTTCTTATTTTAGGATATCTAATTGAAAGCCACTGATAGAATTTAGCTATCAGAAATGTTAAAAGACTGGTTTATAATGGTCCATTTCTGATACATGAATACTTATAATAACCATGTACAAATGGAAGTCAAAAGTATACCATGCTTCTTAAATATTAGCAAACAGGGCCATGACTTGCAAATTTTAAAATGTGCAATTACTTTTAAACTACAAATATGTTCCCACCAAGTGCCGATAAATACTTTTATAGTACTTGTTAAAGAAACGTTTCAATATGTATTAAACAAGCAGCCCTAAAAATATGCAACTGTTCGTACTTTATGGAAAAATTAAAGACAAACAACATATAAAATATGACACATATGAACTTATCTACGGAACGGAAACAGACTCACAGACACAGAAAACAGATTTGTGGTTGCCAAGGAGCAGGGGGAGGGATGGATTGGGAGTTTGGGATTAGTAGATGCCAACTATTATATATAGAATGGATAAACAACAAGGTCCTGCTATATAGCACAGGGAACTATAGTCAATATCCTGTGATAAACCCTAATGGAAAAGAATATGAAAAAGAATGTATACATGTATATAACTGAATCACCTTGCTGTACAGTAGAAATTAACATTGTAAATCAACTATACTTCAGTAAAATAAAATAAAATGAAAAGTCTAAGTGATAAGAAAGTATTGTGTCACGGTTTATTTGGCAGCATTTTTTTGTTCATTCTTAGTGATACATAAAATGATGGGTGTATCTTATAACTGAGGTATTTTAGATTTGATGAATTATGGTGGTCATATTTAGGTATATCTGAAGTTTTGAAACATGGCACTTGTGAGTGAAGAGACTCTAGTATAGTTGTTCCTTGTTTGTTTCCTTATTGTTTTCTTCCCAATACAAACATTTGCTTATACATCATGAAAGATAAAACCAATTTAGAAATGAAAGAGAAAGTCCCCCATCAACTTGGTCCCCAGACATACCACTGTAAACAGAACAGTGTATATTCTTTCAAAAATAAACTAAAATATACTTTTAAATATATTATTTTTGAAGTATTTGATACTTATAAAAGAATATATGTAATGTATACGTTAAGTTATGAAGCATAAAACTAATAATCATGAACCCATCTCCCACTTTAAGAATTATAAATCCCGATAGCACTGCATCTTCTTGTATATGCCTTCCCAAGCCCATCACCCGGTTTCCCCACCAGGGAACCTGATTTTGTTGTTGTTGTTGTTATTTCTCTTGTGTTCAGTATAATTTTACTATATATGTGTGAATTCCTATGCAATGTATTATGTTTGTTTTCTCGCCTTTGAACTTTTCAAAAAAATAGTATTATTCTGTATATATTCTTTTTTTTTTTTTTTTATTCTGTATATATTCTTCTGCAACATGCTTTCTGCACTCAACATTGTCTTTGTGAGATTCATCCATATTAATGCCTATAATTCAGGGCTTCTCAACCTTGACACTGTTGATATATTGGACTGGATGATTTTTTGTTGTGGGGGGCTGTCCAGTGCATGTTAGGGCCTGACACATAGTAGCTTCTCAATAAATGTTCTTTCTTTTGTAGCCAACTTGTACACCAAAGTGTTGAATGAATGAATGAGTGAATGAGTGAATGAATGAACTAAGCCTTTGCGCTTCTGGGGCATCTTCTTAGGGCTTCTGCTGCCCTAGCTGATCGCTCTTGGCTTGGTTCTTTCACTTAAGCTTTGAATCCTGACTGGATCTGAATTAAACGGCGGCCTTTCGCCATAGCTCATCTCCCTGTGGGAAGCCAAAAGCAACCAGGAGAATACTTGACCCATTCAAAGAAGGTGGCTTCTGGTCAGTTCCATCTCCGTGTCAAAGGCCAGAACCTTCTGATTTTCAAGAGAATCCCCCAATTCCGGATTTTATGGATATCTTCTGATATTTAAACATTTGCCAAGGATTCAATTTCTTTTTTTTTTTTTTTTCACATCACATAGGACAAATTAGAAATGCCTAAGCTTGGCTTCGGCCCTCAGGCAGCCAGTTGACAGCCTTTGCTTCAAGCTAGCCACCACGGTCCTGCTTTCATGTGACCACAGAGGTCATGGCTCTTGGCCTTGAGAATAGGACCTTCACATAGGGCCCTAGGACCCTTTCCACGGGAGCTTCTCCGGGCCAAAGACTAAGGGAAGGGGAAGAAAGCCAACATTTGTAGATGCACCCTGCACAAGATTCCCACTCTTTCCTTCAACTGCTGCAGCAGCCCTGTGAGATAGGTGTTATCATTATCCCCATTTTGACAGAAACAAAAGCTCAGAATTACAACATCACTTGCTAAAGTTCCACTTTGCTACTAAGTTACAGGCCTAGGATTTGAACCCAGGACTATCTGACCAGACTATAAACTCATTTAGAGAAGAGAGAAACAGTGCCCTATTCCTCTCTGTATTCTTCCAAACACAGGTCTGGGCACGTAGTCAGTGCTCAGGAGGCATGGTTGATTGATTATCAATTGACTGTCTGGAGAAAGACATGCTTATGGCTACATCTTCTCAACACTTAATTAAACAAGAATTTGAGATTCAGTTTGTCTAGGCCCAATAGGCAAACTCCTCTACCAAACAAGAAAATAACACACATGTACAAATACATTGAATTATCTGAATTGAGTTCTTATCTGAATTGGCATCAAAGAGATACAGAAGAGATAGAAATATTTAAAAGAATAGTGATTACCTACCAGTTTTTCATAAGCTCTTTCCATTCTCCCTGCCTCTCATCCCCCTCAAAAGAACATTTTTGTCGTTAAAAACAAAGGCTCCAATTATTCTTTCATGAGCATATCCTGAAAAGGATTCCATACACTAAATTAGTGTGAGTGGCTGGTGGTGATGACAATGATACCTCAACTCTGAGCAGTGATTAATATTTCTATGGCAGTATTTTACAATATGGAGCTCAAATTACAGACTTAATCCAATGAAAAAACACGAGAGGTATTTATAGTCAGAATACTTGTTGAAAGATTCCCCACCTATAGAAACATACAGGATAGCTCCAGGGAGTATATCATCATTTTCCTAAAATTTTGGCAAGAAGCTGTTAGGAGTCCTGGTATGGCTGGCAACATGGAAGAACATTTCCTCCTCTTGACGGCTCCAGCCAGCTTCTGACAGCCCTGCGCCAGCTTCCCAGAGCTACAAATGGCTTGGGGTGATTTTATCTTGACTTTATTATCCTAACTCACAACCTATAGAAGTAATAAAAGAGGAAACACAATGGATGAAATGTGAAGCAACAGCAATGAGCCATGACCAATTTAAGATGAAGTTCAAAATGCATAACCAAGCAACAGACTTAATCCAAATTCAAACAGTAGGTAGTAAGGTGGAAAAGCCCCAAAGACAGTAATGGCATTAGAAAACTATAAGTAAAAGAACTAAAATATTCCTTTGACTCCAAGTGGGGCCAGAGAGGCAGATTCTTTTTCCTTCCTCTTAGGAGGCTTGAAATGGAAGTCAGGGATGAGAAAAAAATATTTTCTATGTAGTTCATTGTGCTCAGATATCATTTGTAGTATTATAAGAGACTGGCCATAATTTATTCATGTGTTCATTTGAAAGATATGTTTCAAAAGATGCATGTACCCCAATGTTCAGAGCAGCATTATTTACAATAGCTGACATATGGAAGCAACCTAAGTGCCCATGAACAGATGAATGGATAAAAAAGCTGTGGTGTACATATATATATGTATAATGGAATACTACCCAGCCAGAAAAATGAGTGAAATTATGCCATATGGAAGAACATGGATTAAGTTGGAGAGTATTTTGCTTAGTGAAATAAGTCAAAGAAAGACAAATACTGTATGATATCACTTACATGTGGAATCTAAAAAATAAGACAAAGTAGTGAATATAACAAAAAAGAAACAGACTCACAGAGAACAAACTAGTGGCTACCAGTGGGGAGAGAGAAGGGGGAGGGGCAAAAGAGGGGTAGGGGATTAAGAGGTACAAACTACTATGTATAAAATAAATAAGCTACAAGGATATATTGTATAGCACAGGGAATATAGCCAATATTTTATAATCACTATAAATGGAGTATAACCTTTAAAATTTGTGAGTCACTATGTTGTACACCTGAAACATATAATATTGTGAATCAACCATACCTCATTAAAAAAAAAACTCTGAAGGAAAAAAAAATATGTTTTGACATCTGCCCTAGCATATTTCTGCCTTCAAATCCCTCACAGTCCAGGGAGGGGCTCAGTCATGAACAAATAGTTACAAAATGAAATAAGTTACGGATCAAAAAAAGTGGGAAGCACAGAGGAAGGAGCAGCGTGACTCCTCCCTTGAGGATGGAAATAGGGGTGAGGAACTGAGAATCTGGGGCTGGGGCAGGGAATTCCCCATCACAGATTGCTGAGCCACCAAAACCAGAAGTTTGACCCAAGTCCGGCGTCCGTGCAGAAAGCCAAAGTCCCAAGTTGGAATGAAAGTCCTGGCATGGACAAGGCAAAGGGCTCAGAGATAACTCAGTGTTGGAGCATAGAGCCCCAGATCTGGGAAAATAGGGGGGCCAGATTGACCACAATTGCCTGAGTACCCCCTGCTGCTCCTATATCCCTGTCCCTTCCCTGGGACCTCCCCATGATCCAGCAACCAATGGGTTCAGATGGCCCACCAGGGGCCCCCAGGACGGAGCTGTGTGATAGGCCTGCCTCTGTTTTGATGGCTTTTACGTGCTTGCCGAGGCGGGGCGGGGGGGTGATATGCAGGTGGACCAGCCAAGTTTGATGGTTTAGGATGCGATGAAGCGAGTATCTTGCCCTTCTGTGGGGGAAAAGGAGAAGTTTTCTCAGACACTTTGATAAAGAGGCAGGTATGGAGCTGGTGGAAATGGGGCATGAGGGAGTGTGTGCGTAAAGGCAGAAAGCATGTAAGGGGCTGGGCTCTGAGCTCGAGGGGCCGTGGGTGCCAATGAGCCTGAGCCAGTGGGCTTGAGCCATGTTGGGGAGCCTCAGGCGAGGCTTCAGGGCTTAGACTTTATCCTCTAGCCAAAGAGGAAGACTTTCTTTCCAATTAAGAAGAGGTGGTTCTGAACCCAGGAGCTCTCATTGCCTTACTAGATGGGTCTGAATGCTGGTGGTAGCCATGTCTTTTTCTGTGTCCCAGAGAACAAGCCACTGGGAAACAGACACAAGCTGTTTGCTGCTCTGTCACTGCCTGTGTGCTGAGTAGGGCTGCAGATGTCCCGGTCACAGGAAAGCTTTGCTTGAGAGAATGCCCAGAGGTGTGCAGACATAAGAATCATGCCCAGGGGCCCTCAGGAGGGTAAGCAGTCCCACTGCCCCAAGTCCTGAGACGCAGCCATTTCCCTGGGCCTTGACCTTTGGCCTCTCAGGCTCCCAAGGGCTGCAGAGTCTGTTTTCACTGGCCCAAGAGGTAGTTTTCACAGGTCCCTTGTGGCAAATCATACATCTTCTATAATGAAAGAATGCTATCTTACTAGAGACACAGCTCATCTGTCCCTGGTCTGTTCCTTGGGGCACTTTCTGTACAGAAAGTATAAACGTCATCTGAGCATCCAACAGACTTTCTTTCCTTCCCATCTGTGTAAAAATGTACCCGTAACACCACTTTATGCTGCTCAAATTTTCAGGGACTTGGAGGGACCATTTCAACCAGCTTCGTGGCAGCTTGGTGAGGGAGGTGTCATCACCCCCTCCTATAGGGGAGGAAACTGAGGCTCAGAGAGGGTAAGTTCCACCTTTTGTGAAGTTGAGATTCAAACCCAGACTTGCCAGAAGCCCCAGTCCATGCTCTTCCCACTGGCCCACATTCTCTCTCCTCCCAGGGAAGAGATGCTGATGCAACGGCTACTATTTCCAAGGGCCTGGAGTTCCTCTGAATGTTTGCTTATCAGTTTGGTTGAGTTTAATAAGACAAATCATTCTGACTGGGCCTTAAAGACAAACATCTCATGACAGTGAAAAGTGTGAGAAGGGAGGGTTCATCATAATATTTTGCATTTATACGACTCTATTTTCCCAAGCATTTTACAGTTTCCACTGCGCTGAGTCACCCAACCCTCCTGTGAAGGAGCTGGAGCATTTATAACACCGGCTCCTTCTGAGGGTTAGGTCAGGCAGGCTACTCCAAATTTCAGCGGCTTCCCTTTTGGGGGTTACAGTCCTCCATGGTGTATTAGAAAAGAGGGGATTTGAATAGCAGGGACCCTCTATCACCATGTACTCCTCTCTCCTCACTGGGGCCTCCTGGGACCTTTTCATGGTCCCCTTGAGAGGAAGCTGCTTGCTCCAAATGGGAGGGGCAGGCCACTCTCACTCTCCTGCCCCCTCCCTTTATTCTTCACCGGCATCATCATATGAGGCTAAACTACAAGGGTAGGGTAACTAGGGACAATCTCAATGTAGCAATGGAAAAAAATTTAAACATGCATGCTAAATATGATTTCTTCCCCCGTAGATTAAGAGTGCCAAGAAGTGAAACCAAGAAGTTGAGGACCAAGAAGTCATCCCAGGTATGTCTGTGGGTACCACAGGCCTCCAGGGCTGCCACATTGCACAGCTCAGCCCCATCTGGGGCCTTGCCAGTCCCTAACCCTGTGCCGTAGCCTCATGTTTCTCTGAGAAAGCTTCTTCTTTTTTACTTCTGCCTTGCAGATCTGACTTGCAAATTTCTCCACTCTGCCTCAAAAATCTGTTCCCACTTTTTAGGAAACCCCACCTTTAAATCCGAGGACTTGATCTCACTTTACAGGACTCCCTACCCCAGAAGTACAGTTCCTTAGGTATGAGTTATTCAGTCTGGAATGATAGCTAGAGTGCGGCAGGACAGACCACACAGGGTAGTGGCACTCTCTTCCACAAGATAGTCAGAGGTTGGGGAGGGTTTTTCCAGATTCCTCTGGAACCCACCCGCTGCCCCAGTCCCCACTACCACTACCCTGTGAGAATCAGGTAGGCTTCTTTATTTTTCTGATTAACCAGTTGGTAACTTTAGATCAGATATACACTCATCTCTAATGGACAGTTTTAGTCTAAAGCCCTAAAGCTAAATAAAGACTGCAAACATCTTTTATTTGGTGAGTGCTGTGTTTTCAAAAATGTTTGAGAATTTGAACTCCTTTAAGTAGGGCATGCCTTCTCAATTAGCCACAGTCCCCACTGTTCCCTAGTGTCCTACACCTAGGCTGATTCACTCATTTATATTATCTGTGTTGCCCCTATAGGCATCTGTGTTTGCCACTACTCTTCCAAACTCACAAGGAAGAAGAGAAACATTTTCATAATTGTTCCCTAATTTGCAAACCTGCTTGTCTCTCAGTGGAGCTGGTACTGCACATTATTACTGCATCGTGCTTGATCTTTTCCTTAAACCCCCTTCCTCCTTTCAAACAAGCTTCCTTGGCTCCATTGGCATTTTAAAATTTCATTACTGAATGGCCAAAAAGCACATGAAAAGTGCTCAACATCACTAATTATTAGAGAAATGCAAATCAAAACTACAATGAGGTACCACCTCACACCGGTCAGAATGGCCATCATCAAAAAATCTACAAACAATAAATGCTGGAGAGGGTGTGAAGAAGAGGGAGCACTTCTACACTGTTGATGGGAATATAAATTGGTACAGCCACTATGGAGAACAGTATGGAGATTCTTTAAAAAACTAAAAATAGAGCTACCATATGATCCAGCAATCCCACTCCTGGGCATATATCTAGAGAAAACCATAATTTGAAAATATATATGCACCCCAATGTTCATTGCAGCCCTGTTTACAATAGCCAGGACATGGAAGCAACCTAAGTGTCCATCAACAGAGGAATGGATAAAGAAGATGTGGTACATATATACAGTGGAATATTACTCAGCCATAAAAAGAGAATGAAATAATACCATTTGCAGCAACATGGATGGACTTAGAGATTGTCATACTGAGTGAAGTAAGTCAGACAGAGAAAGACAAATGTCATATGATATCACTTATATGTGGAATCTAAAAAAAAGGGTACAAATGAACTTATCTACAAAACAGAAATAGAGTTAGAGATGTAGAAAACGACTTATGGTTACCAGTGGGGGGGAAGGGAGGGAGGGAGAAACTGGGAGATTGAGATTGACATATACACACTACTATATATAAAATAGGTAACTAATAAGGACCTGCTGTATAGCACAGGGAACTCTACTCAGTACTCTGTAATGGCCCATATGGGGAAAGAACCTAAAAAAGAATGGATATATGTATATGTATGACTGATTCATTTTACTGTACACCTGAAACTAACAGAACATTATAAATCAACTATACTCCAATAAAAAATTTTTTAAAATTCCATTACTGAGCTGCTTGTCCCTTAAATGTTGCTCCTGTAATTATTCAAACACATGGCCAAAGTTTTGAAATCATCTCTGGGGTTGGGGCAAGATGGTGGGGAAGAGTAGGCAACACCATATTCCTATCACAAACTGAGCAGGAGAGAGGTCCTGACCTGGCTCTGGGACTGCCCTTCAGACTGTAGTGTTCTTTTCAGTGTGAGCAAAAAGAGCTTAGTGAATCCATTCACTAAGACCTGGGAGAGCGAAGGGGCAGCCAAGAGTGTCAGTAGCAGTAGAAGATTCAGGTCAGGGTAACAGGAGGTCCCAAATATTGCAATGTGAGCCACTCTCCATCCCACACACTCATTCCCACGGCCTGGCCGATGTGATTAAACAATCTCAGCACTCTTTCCCACCAAGTGGACTACTCCCTCACAAGCCTTCTCTGTCCCTCACTCCAGGCAGCCACCACAGCCTGAGCAAAGCTGGAAATTATGATGAAACTTATTTCCTATGCTTTGATTACACTGGATGGCTAATCGAAAGACCAGGACTCTGGTGTTAACCCTGCCATTGACTCACTGGGCTATCTGGGGCTTGGGCAAGACTGCTTACCTCTGCAGACCGGTTTCTTCATCTGTTAAATGAAGTGGTTGGGCAGTTGATTAACTGATTTCCAACCTGATGTCAAGGTTAAGTGAGTAGAATGATGATTTAGGTGAGGAGGGCTGGAAGAGTACAGAAAAGGAAGGGATCCCTGTGGGTCAGTTGTCCTGAGAGGGTCTCTGACTTAGTAGAATTTATGCAAAGCTGATGGCCACATTTAGAGAAACAGGAGGGGGCTCCAAGCAGGCATCATGGGCAAAGGCATGGAGGTGAGAATGAATTGAACAGGGAGAGGACCTGTAAATTAACAATAATCTCATAAATCCCTGTGTTAGAGGCATGCAGTCACTCGCTCAGTAAACCTTTCCTCTGTCCTACCATGTGTTGGGCGTTGTGCGAGGTGCTGAGGTCCTACTGTGAATAGAAGACACATACAGAGCGACTGCTGCTGTACGCTGGCTCCTTACCCACACTGAAGCGTCGATAGGACTGGACGCAGCTTGCCCTCTGACCCTTCCAGACGGGCAAGGAGATACATTTTAATGGCTGAGTGAGTACAGCCAAGTCACCCAACTGCTCTCAGCACTTGAGCAGATAAGTGAGGCGCTTCATGTGAAAGGCACTTTGTCAACTGTAAAATCCTCCACAGATGTTGTCTATAAATCTAAATGGTAATAATAACCACAATTGAATGAGTTGCTGATGGTAGAATTTCAGGCAAGGGACCTAAAGTGGCAGAAAGCACTCAAAGCCTCTGGAAACCAACTCATCAGAGAAAAGCTGACTTTGACCCTTGCTCCCTGACCATCCCACCTTCAACGTTTTGACCCAGTTTAGGCTTCCTTTTAAAAGCTCATAGAAATATTTTCTCACTATAATTACAGGCAAGGCTCAGGATCTCTGTCGTAAGAGGAGCTGGTAGAGAAGTGACAATTAACCAAGGCACATAACTGAAGGGTAGATAAATATATCCGGTGGCAGATGAGACCCCTTCCTATTGGATACTATTCCCAGTATCCAAGGGCAAAGACAGGAATGTGCTTCATTTAGACCAGAGGGTGCTGAGCACCTTATAATTAAAGGCTCCTGTCAAGAAGTGAGGCGCACGTGAATGTGGGTGATGGAGACTTCTGGGTGCCCTCTGCATGGACTGAGTCAACATGCTCCTTTTCCTACCCAGGAGGCTCTCCGTACTGCTGGCAGTGGCTCGATTTTAAAAGTCTGCTAATCATGAGATCGGAGGGCATGTCTGGAGTAGAGACAGTGTGACTCCTGTCACTGAGCAGAACAATGAAAAGTTCAAAAATAGTAGTATCTGCTAGTGGAAAACCAATAAACATATAATTTCCAGGTAATTACTATCATATAATTAGCTCTCTGCTTTCATATGCCCCAGCAGAAATTGAGTTGGGGAGCAACTGTAACACAGCTTAATAGTCATGGCACATTCCACAGCAAAATGAAGCCTTTTTTTCCTCCCAACAAAAACTGAGGGTCAAAGAGCACCAAGACTGGCTGAGCCTGGGCCCAATTCACGTGGACTGGTGAGCCGGGTTCTTGGGTGACATAAAATGGGCTCTGAGCTCGGAATCTGAAGAGCTGGTTATCATTCCAGCTCTACCTGATCCCCTCTTGTGACCGTTCCTCCAGCTCTTGGTGTCCTTCTAATCAGTAAAATGATGGTGTTGGACTAACTCACGCATTCTCATCACACTCAAGGGGGTGAACATTGGTTCTGGAGGCAAAACAGTCTTAGATATTACAGTGGCTTGTGGCCCTCCAAAGCTCAACCCTATCTGGCAAAATCTTATTCTTAGTGTTTAACTTATTTCTCTCATCAGGTTTTCTTTGTCATTATCATAAAGTTCGCAGAGGATACACAAAATGCATGCAAGATCGCAAGATCAGTACTGCAAAACTACGGGGGATGGATTGAAGGACTTTCTCTTCATCCCTCGCTCCATCACGAAGTCCTATCACAAGAGGTGGCTCGTGTGTCCTATTGGCTGCCATTCGCCGCCTCCTGGGTGTTGTTTATGTTTATTTCTCAGTGATTTTGTGTGTGACTTGGGCTTTGAGAATTAAATAAAAAGTTGTCTTTTACTATTTCATTCTTCTAAGTTATTCAATCCATCAATAATTATGTCAAGTGCTGAAAAGAAAAAATGTCAACAATATCTGAAAGACTATCTAGCCAAGTACACACACACACAGTGCATAAATGGATATACAATACATCTGTGATATTAAAATTTCATGGGAGCAGCGATTAGGGTAAAAAAAAAAAGGTCTAAAAACACTCTTGGTGAAGGTAATAATAGGTTGAGAACACTGCACTAGATGATTCTAAGAGTCTTTCCAGCTATGAGATTCTGTAGGTCCATGATTAAGAAGTGTCCTCTGAGTTGGTACCCACCCAGCACAGCAACGTCACTTACTGTCCTGTGAATTTGGGAAGGCTCCTTAACCCCTCTGAGCCTTGGATTTCTCACTGGGAAAGAGGACATGCTTACATGCCTCAATAGGTATCAGCATCTTCCTTCTAGGGGAAGAGGAATAGACCAGTTTGAGCAGGGTCTTCATTTGTGTTCTCCTAAAATCAGAGCCTGAGACAAGGACTTGAGTGCAGGTAGGTTTGGGGAGATGATCCCAGGAAGCAGGACTGAGTGAATGGGGGGAGTGAGACAGGAAAGGGTGAAAAGTCAGTAAAGGGTGTGAGTTGGTTACTGCTGTGGGCAGGTGGGCCTCAATCCTGCTGGCAAAACTCTGAAGAATTATCTAGAAAGCATCTTAGAATTGTTCCTTTGAAGGATGGGAGGCTGGGGCATTCGAGCACTGATTTTCATCCTCCATGGCAGAGGGTTACCCCTGGGGATGTTGACTCCTCTGCACTTTGAGGCTGCCCTGCACTTAGGCTGAGTGAGCTTCTGCAGGTTTGAGAAAAGATTTGAGGCAGAACATGAAAAGATGCTCAGCATTGCTAATTATTAGAGAAATGCGAATCAAAACTACAATGAGGTACCACCTCACACCGGTCAGAATGGCCATCATTAAAACGTCTACAAATAGCAACTCCTGGAGGAGGTGTGGAGAAAAGGGAACCCTCCTACACTGTTGGGGGGAATGTAACTTGGTGCAGCCACTATGGGGAACAGTGTGGAGGCTCCTCAAAAAAACTAGAGTTGCCATATGATCCAGCAATCCCACTCCTGGGCATATATCCAGACAAAACTATAATTCAAAAAACTACATGCACCCCTATGTTCATAGCAGCACTATTCACAATAGCCAGAACATGCAAACAACCTTAATGTCCATCAATAGATGAATGGATAAAGAAGATGTGGTACATATATACAATGGAATACTACTCAACCATAAAAAGAACGAAATAATGCCATCTGCAGCACCATGGATAGACCTAGAGATTATCACACTAAGTGAAATTAGTCAGAAAGAGAAAGACAAATACCATATGATATCACTTACATGTGGAACCTAAAATATGACACAAATGAACTTCTCTACAAAACAGAAACAGACTCACAGACATAGAGAACAGACCTGTGGGGAGGAGGAGTGGCGGAGGGATGGAGTGGGAGTTTGGGGTTAGCAGATGCAAACTATTACATATAGAATGGATAGATAACAAGGTCCTACTGTATAGCGCAGGGAACTATATTCAATATCCTGTGATAAACCCTAATGGAAAAGAATATGAAAAAGAATGTATGTATAACTGAATCACTTTGCTGTACAGCAGTAATTAACACAACACTGTAAATCAACTATACTTCAATTTAACGAAAGATTTGAGGCAGAAAAGGAGATAAAATTCCTGAGATGGGACATTGTCCGTATGCTTGGAAATACCCATCATGGCCTCAGTGGTGGCCCAGAGCCTCTGCCCAACCACAAGAGTGTGTGTTAAGGGGTTCTCCTGGCCACAGCACCATCCATCCATCCATGCATCCATCCATCCAGGATCCGTGCACCATCCGTTCACTCAAGCATCCAGGCATCCAACCATGCATGCATCTATCCATTCATCACGCTCCTTCCTACTACGAAAAAGAATTTGAAGTGAGACACAAATATGTGCTAATACCCTGGAAAAGTCATTCCCTCTTTTTGGGATTTCCTTCTTCTCTGGAAAACAAAGGTGGGGAGGGGTTGGGATGCTCGGCCTTACAGCCCCTGGCCAGCTTTGGGGTTTAAAGTGTAGTAAGAACAAGAATTGAAAAGGCAAGTAGAGTGTGGGTTGTCCGCAGCCCACCACAGCTGGAGAAATGAAGTACAGATGTGTTCTGGTGAGGCTGGCTGGTTGTCCAGAGAGGCAAAGCCCTGGCGCAGGCCCTCACTCCAGAGTCTGGTCCTCTGCCCCAGAGCTTTAGACACTTGGGTATAGAATCTGGATGTGACTGGGTTCTGGAAATGAAAGTAAAGGTGGTTGGGGAGCTGCAGAGTGGGCCCTGATTCAGAATTCCCAAGTTCATCAGATACACCAGGGGCCAATTTATTAACTTAGCATGAGCTATAACTGTCAAGAGAATCAGAACCCTTTGTGGGCTGATCAGCACATACAGAAGTCAAATGCTAAACACAGGCTCTTTGGGGAGTTTGATTCAGAACCTTGGGAGGGAGCAGGTGCTTTCATGGCAGGTGTCACTAGGCTATGACAGTCTGATGCATCCAACTCTCTCTGGAGGCAGGCTCACGGGGGCTGACAAGTGAGCCCACCTTCTCCCCTGACAGCGTGGAGACACGTGGCCAAATTCTGTATTTTGAGTCCTCACCCAGCTGTCCATACTACTATTGAGCGTTCTTACAACTCCCAGATTGGATACAATACAATTAATTTTGAATCAAGTGCCTTAACTGAAATCACATTCCAGGTCTGCTTCCCAGGAATGAGTCTTGGGTGCATTCAAACCTTTCAGTCACCTACCGAGGTTGCTTTAGAGTAGCTGATGGCATCCATGATCTGTAGGTTTTCCTAGTTTGGCTCTCTGAGAGTGTACTGGCTAGCCATCCCCTGCTCCCTGGCAACACACACACACCCTACCCAGAGCTATTCTCTGCTCTATTCCGTGCCCCAAAGTCTGCCTCTGTGGATGCACCCTTGGCCTCCTTTGCCAGTTCACTTGTGGTTGGCAGGGGATTGGGGACAGAAAGAGATATGGGTCAGATGTTTTTCTTTCCCTCTATCTCCCTGCTGTGATGGCCTGTTTTTGGCTGCTTCCCTCCAAGGCTATAGCTCCTGATGGGAAGTCCCTTATTTACTCTTCTTATCCCTTCAGACCTAAGAGTGGTAACAGCTTCCCTCCCTCTCTCAGATGCTGCTCTCTGAGTGCCCCAACATCCCTTGTTGGTTCCCTGAATTCTGCTCGTATCGCTGTATCTCCCTCTATCAAGTATCTTCATTTGAACCACCTGGGGGTTGAATCCTACTTCTTACTCTGACCCTGATCATTACAGAGGGTATCCTTATTCTCAAAGTCCTGGTAGGCTCCCATAATAGTTTCCCATATCATCACAAAAAGGGCTTTATGTTTTCATGTGACAACATGTGTTAGTGTAAGAGCGAAAGCAATTGACATTGACAGGTTTAGAAACCCTGGACAAGAATAAAGTGTTTCAAGAAATGTCTCAGCTGGACAATGGCACATTAAGGAGGAGATAATTATGACCATCAGTGACCTTCTCAATGACACACCAAGGAGGGTGTGACTGTCCTGAAAGTAATCCCATCACATTTCACTTTATGAGAAAATAGAGGTATCAGATTTAGAAATTAAATAGCTTATCAAATTTTAACTCTCAATCATAAGATATTAAGATTATTAATTATTAAAGTTCTAATCATGCATTAAGATACTTTAAACATTTAAAAATACACTGAGCTTCTAAGAAGTTAATTTTACAAAAAGAACATTGGTTGAAATGAACAGAAGTTAATTTCTCTGGGCCTCCCTTTCCTCTTTTGTTTGGCAGAACAATTTTTATTATCCTTCTTACTAGTTTAGGAAAGTCTAAGACTCCATGATCCGTGGAGATTCATTCTGCCCATCAATGTATTCATTATACTCAGTCTTTCTTCAGCTTATTTGATCAACCTACACTGTTGCATAAAAAGTACTGTGGAGCCCACTAAGGGGAGGGCTTTAACCCACACCCACATCTGCTTCAAGTCCCTAAATCTTCCTCTGACACTCCTGGCCATAAAATCTCACCCCCCTGTTCCACATCAACACTTGGAATTTGAACCACACAATTTGCCATCTGACTGCATATATTTTGTTCTCTGCTTGCTCCACGTGTGTTGTTTCTTGTATTTTCAATGAAATTATAAATCACTCTGGGCATAGAAAACAAACTTATGGTTACCTAAGAGGAAAGAGGGGGGGATAAATTAGGAGTTTGGTATTAACATATCCACACTACTGTATATAAAATAGGTAACCGGGACTTCCGTGGCTGCCAGCGGTTAAGACTCCACGCTTCCACCACAGGGGGCATAGGCTCAATCCCAGGTTGGGGAACTAAGATCCCTTGAGCCACATGGTGTGACCAAAAAAAAAGGTAACCAACAAGGACCTACCGTGTAGCATGAGGAACGAAACTCAATATTTTATAATACATATAAGGGAAAAGAATCTGAAAAAGAATATATATATACATATATATATATACACACAAACACACACACACACATATAACCGAATCACTTTGCTGTACACCTGAAACTAACACAACATGTAAATCAACTACACTTCAATTAAAAAAAAATCATTCTGGGATAGGCACATTGTCATACATCATTGTATGCCCTCTGCCACCCAGAACAAGGGCAGACTCATAGATATTACACATCCATTCAGCCAACATTTCTGAGCAGCTACCATGTGCTGGGCACAGTGTTAGGCTTTGGGCATAAAGATGATTAAGATAAAATCCAGATTCTCATGAAACTCAAAATCTGGAGAGGACAATAGATTTGTTACTATACAATTATAGTATGTCCTGGTAAGTGTTCAAATGAAGTCATGATCCCAAATACCAGGGAGAACAAAGAAGGTGAGGCTTGTTATAGATATTAAAGAATAAGTAGACTTTTCCAAGAAGTGCAATGATGGAAGGGATGCCAGTAATGGGGGATTAGGTGAAAAGAACTACGTCGGCAGAAGGGCAAGCAGTGGGATATTTGGGCACTCCTTGGAGGGGAGGGGACAACATGATGATGGGAGATGAGGTGCTTCAGAGGCCCTTGGTGGCCTCCTGGAGCTGGAGTCCTAAGACATGGGTCTGAATTCTAGTTTTGCCTTTTCCTTCACATCAGCCTTTGTGAGCCACCATTTCCTTATCTCTAAAACAGGAACAATAAGACCTGTTTCTTACTGCCTTTGCAAAGATTACACAAGGTAACGAACGGAAGACCACCAGTTTAATGTCCTGCGATACCACTTACTGGTTATGGGATATTAGACAAGTTACTAAATCATTCTGAGCCTCAGTTTCCTCATGGGACAATAATAACAATACTTAGATTAAATTATGTTTAGAATTTCATAGCAAGTCTTCTTCCTCTGCCTAAACGATATGCATCCTTCTTTTGAATAATTATGGAAGGAACTGTATTTTCCTTTTTTCTCCCTGGCTGCCAGGAAGCTCAGAAGCAAGTCTGATGCCCAATCCCAGAAAACATGGGACCCCTTTTGTGAATGTCTCTGCCATTTCCTCCTCCTGGACTGCATTCTCCATGATACTGCTCTTACTTTAAGTCTATCCTTTGTTGTAAAGCTTTGACTGTTGGTTCTTTTTTTTTTCGGAGCACAGGCTCCGGACACGTAGGCTCAGTGGCCACGGCTCACGGGCCCAGCCACTCCGCAGCATGTGGGATCTTCCTGGACTGGGGCACGAACCCGTGTCCCCTGCATCGGCAGGTGGACTCTCAACCACTGCGCCAAAAGGGAAGCCCCTGATGGTTCTTTTTT
Source organism: Orcinus orca (assembly GCF_937001465.1). NCBI lineage: Eukaryota > Metazoa > Chordata > Mammalia > Artiodactyla > Delphinidae > Orcinus > Orcinus orca. Next base: position 91,047,259 of record NC_064560.1, read on the forward strand.
TTTTCCTCACTTAGACTGGTTCTTTTCCATGAAAGTATATACTCTTAGGAAACAGGAGTTTTAATGCTTGCAGAATATTCTTATGAATTGAAGCAACTTTAACCAGTCCCTTGTTGCTAGAAGTTTAATGATTTCCCTTCCTCATACTGAGACAGAAGATGGATAGGTAGACAGACACACAGATGGGGAAATAAAAATAAAGAGATATATAGGTGTCAAGACCCAAATTTATGGCAGTGCAGCACTAAATACCACCTGAACATTTAATTTATTATTATTATTTAATTTTTAATTATGTAAATAATACATGGATACATTCTCCTTGTAAAAAATTGAACACTGCTGATAAGGCTAAAGTCTTTTTGGAGCCCCTGACTCCGGTACCCTTCCTGCCTCCCCCAGAGGAAACCATTATTATCAGTTTGGTGTGTAAACTTTGCAACCGTTTTCTATGGGAATATATACATTTCCATAGAAAATGGACTCATCTTTGTATTCTGACAGCTAATCTTCTGGGCTGTGCCTAGGCTTGCCCTTCATATTCATGATTACTTTTTTTTTTTTTTTTTTTGCGGTACGCGGGCCTCTCACTGTTGTGGCCTCTCCTGTTGCGGAGCACAGGCTCCGGACGCGCAGGCTCAGCGGGCATGGCTCACGGGCCCAGCCGCTCCGCGGCATGTGGGATCTTCCCGGACCGGGGCACGAACCCGCGTCCCCTGCATCGGCAGGCGGACTCTCAACCACTGCGCCACCAGGGAAGCCCTGAGCTCTCTATTTTCTTAAAGGCTGTGGAGTTTCTAGAGATATTTTCCATGTGATACCTTTTCTTTCTTAGGTTTCATAAATTATTTCACTTACATACACTTATATACATGTGGCCTGTCTTAAAAAGTAATCATGGGGCCTCCCTGGTGGCGCAGTGGTTGAGAGTCCGCCTGCCGATGCAGGGAACACGGGTTCGTGCCCCGGTCCGGGAGGATCCCACATGCCGTGGAGTGGCTGGGCCCGTGAGCCATGGCCGCTGAGCCTGCGCGTCCGGAGCCTATGCTCTGCAACAGGAGAGGCCACAACAGTGAGAGGCCCGCGTACCAAAAAAAAAAAAAAGAAAGAAAGAAAATAGAGAGCTCATATTCTCCCAATAGCTTCCAGGTACTTTCTCTTTTCTGGGTTAGTCTCTGAGTACTGAGGGCTTTCAGGAGCTTCCAGGGCAATGGACATACTTTGTGTCCAAAGGGTAAATGTGTAAGAAGGAAAGATCCTTGGAGATCACTCCCAGCTCCCATTCTACAGATGGGGATATCAAGGCCAAGGAAGGAAGAAATGAACTTCCAAGGTCACACAATTGGGTAGCAGCAGGGCTGGGGTAGAAACCCAGGCTTCCCGATTCCCAGTCCAGTACCCTTTCCACACTCACATGCCCAGTTCCTGCTTTCCCTTTGGAAACTTGCCCACAGACCAACCTGTGTGCAGTCACTCAGAGGTGATAACACTCTGTAGATTCTTGTACACACATTGTGCACATTTTAGATGATGTGGGGAAACTGTGATATTGAAGGATATTGTATGGATGTGCTCATTCATTCACTTATCCCGATGTTCACGGAGTGCCTTCTCTATGCCAGGACCTGTGATAGGTGACACAGGGATTCAGGGATGCATCAGACCAGGTCCTGCCCTTTAGGAGCCTACAGCCTAATTGAGGATATATGACAAGTGCAATAACAGCCGCAGCGCCAAGTCTAAAGTGCCGAGTGCTATGCAAGAGGTAGAGAGTGCAGAGAGAGCCCAGGCACCATTGCATCTAAGACTGGGAAGTCAGAGAAGGCGTTTTGGAAGAAGTGGCATCTGAGTGAGCCTTTGAAGGATGATTAGGTTAGTTGAGGGGCAGTAAGTCAAGGGGACTCCAGGCATAGCAAAGTGCCGAGAAAGAAAAGCAAGAGGGTTTTAGAGAAAATGCAGAGATCAGGTTGGTAGGCAATGGAGAGGCTTGTAAGGGATGTGGGGGCCAGGCTTGGCCCCCTTGACGTGGAATCTTGAGGCATGTATCTTGTGGCCTTCACTCGAGTGTATGCCCCCAGAGGAAAGACAGCTGGCCTCACCCCTCTGAATCCTCTTGATGCCCGGCAAAGTCATGCATACGTTACATTATCATGGATTATATTATATTAATAACGATAATATGTAACATTATACTATAATGCATACATTATATGTGTGTGTATACCTATCTATATTATATATACACACTACAGATTATATATGTATGCATATATTTAGAAGGGAGGAGCGGGGGAGATGTGAAGAGGGAAAGAGGGGAGTAAGTAAACAAACAGGCAAGGAGATTACTTCCTTTCGTCACCTACCCTTTACCCTTCCCTGGAGATATTGTGTTTCTTCATTCTAGGAGTCTAAATAAGTTGTCAGTTCAATCTTGTGTGGTAATGTGTTTGTGTCACAAATGATCTAACTGCATGCTCTAGTATGGTAATCACTATTTATTACTTCTTAGAAGTTATAAGCCGCTTTGCTATTCTCACCCCCAGGAAGAATGTATGACTGTCACAAATCCCCTCAGGAACAAACACAAAATCTATTCTTCTTAGGGGAAAAAAAATCCTCTCCAATGATTAAGGAAATGCCAAATTAAAACAACACAAAATATAATTCCCCTCTTTCCCCTCAAATTAGTAAAATGTTTAAATGAATGAGAACATGCATGAACATGAGTGGGTTATTCCTATTCATATGAATCAAGTATGTATTAAGAACCTTAAAATGTTCATTCTCCTGGACAGTAATGGACATTTCTATAGAGTTATCCTAAGGAAGGAATCTGAAATGTGGACAGAGTATTAAATATAACGGTGTTCACATCAGTATTATTTATCATTGGGAAAAATGAGAAATAATAGGATATCCAACATGAAGCTTACGATTAATAAATTACAGTGTACCCAGCCAGAGGAGTATTATGCAGGTCCTCCAATGCATGTTTATGGAAGACTTTTTAATGGCATAAAAATATGTGCCTGTGCGTGCGTGCATGTGTGTGTGTTGATTTGTTTATCAATAAATACTCAGTGTGTTTTTTCTAAAAATACTTTTTTACATAATGTGCATGTGTGTGTGTGTCTGTGTGTTGGTTTGTTTATCAATAAATACTGTGTGTTTTTTCTAAAAATAAAGACTTTTTTACATAACAAGAAGCAAAGAAAGTCAGGAAATTAATAATGATACGATCCCATCACTTAATCCACAGACAAACATTTCACCAACATCCCAGCAATGTTCTTTATGGCAAAAGGGGGAAAAAATGTTTCTTCTGGTTCAGGATACAAAATTGGATCACACGTTGCATTTAGTTGTCTTTAGTCTCCTTTAATCTGGAACAATGTCTCACTCCTTTTTGTCTTTCATGATTTTGGTAACTTTGAATAGCACAGGTCAGTTATTTTGTAGAATGTCCCTCAATTTGTGCTTATCTGATGTTTCCTCATGATTAGATTCTGGTTATGAATTTTTGTCAGAAACATGACAGAGGTGATGGTGTGTCCTTATCAAATCAAGAGGCATATGGTGTCATTTGGAAGATGGGGATTGACATATATACACTAATATGTATAAAACAGATAACTAATAAGAACCTGCTGTATAAAAAATAAAATAAAATTCAAAAAGAAAAAAGAATAAACTGGAAAAAAAATTATTTGGCCAGCCAAAGAACCAAGAAATGTCTTCCTCTCCTACAATTTCATTTTACAGTTTTTTCATATTGTTTTTCATTTAATTTTTTCTGAGTATGTGAAAATTAACATGGTTCAAGACTTGTAGTTGACAAAGGGGATGGGGGGGCGGTGGGAGAGAGAAGGATTGGGAGTTTGGGGTTAGCAGATACAAACTATTATATATAGGATGCATAAACAACAAGGTCCTACTGTGTAGTACAGGGAACTATATTCAATATCTTGTGATAAACCATAATGGAAAAGAATTTGAAAAAGAATGTACACAGATGTATAATGGAATCACTTTGCTTCCAGTAGAAATGAACACAGCATTGTAAATCAACTATATTTCAATAAAATAAATTTTAAAAAAGAAAAAAAATTCAAGAGGCATATGGTGTCTCCTTGTCACATAACTGGTGATGTAATCACTCAGTTAAGGTGGTGACTGTCAGGTTTCTCCACTGTAAATTTACTACTCTTCCCTTTATAATTAATAAGCATCTCATGGGGAGATACTCTGAGACTATGTAAATATCCTGTTTCCTGTTAAATTTTAACCCACTAGTTTTAGCATCTGTTGATACTTGTTTGAAACATTTCTTACTATGGTGGTTGCCAAATGGCAATTTCCTGATCCCATCAGTCCTTTTTTTACTAGTTGTAACTCTGCCCTAAGGAAGAATTTTCCCTTCTCCCCCATTTATATATTTATTCATTTTTTATCAGCATGGATTCTTATTTATTTTATGGGTTATAATTTATTATATCATTATTTATTTTGATGCTCAAGTTGCCCCAGATTTGGGCAGTGGAAACCCCTTTGACTGACTCCAACATCCTTTTGATAGAACCCCATCATTTTTTCTGGCACTTCCATAATATCTGATGCAACTAGATAGTACTGGTAAGTTCCAGGCTTACCTTGTACTGTCCGTGCCTCAGTCCTAGAATCTGTCATTTCTCCAAAGAAGACTTGGTTACTTTTTAGTGGATAATAGTATTCAGAAACCAAGATTTGGACAATAAGTGTACTCTCTACTACTAAAGTATCACTGCCTCTGGGCCCTGTCAGCAGACACAGCTAGGAAATACACACACACACACACACACACACACACACACATTTATACTCACATATCTGAAAATATGTTTTTAACAAAATATTAAGTGGAAAAATACAGAATTACATATACATATATGGCAGACTGAGCCCACGCCCAGCCTTAGAAAAGATAAGGGGAGGACAAGATATAATTCAAAAACAAGTACAGGCTTTCTTTATGGTCCAACAGTGTGAAGGATCTCCACGAGGCTGAAAGCAGGCAGGATTGGATTAAAGAGAAAATCAGCAGCAGCGATAGCTCGAGTGAGCCACCCCAAAGGAGGGAAGAACACCAGGTGTTCCATGTCCGGAGGTGATGGGAGAAAAGTGAAAAAAAAAAAAAAAATAGTGCCTATGGGGAAACTGATGGGGGGATTTTGGAGAACTGTAGCAGAGTAGCCAGGCCAATCGACCTTGTATTTCTCCACGTACCTTGCGTGTAAGAGCTCTGGGGGTAAGTACTTGGATTAATGAGAAAGGGCCACGTACTGAGTGGCTGTCAAAGTCTGGAAGGAATGACAAACATCCAAGCCCAGAAGACCAGCTGCCGAGCTTCCACCCAGCAGCAGGTCCTGCCCATCAAAGTAGTGTGGAGTACAAGTCCCAGCAGCTGTTTTGCCCTTCTCTATAAGCAAACTGCTCAACCAGAGACAGCTGTCAGCCTAACCAGACACTGCAACTGCAAAAATGCATACACAGTCAAGAAGCGCCAATTGCTTGAGGTGTGCAATATTATAAAAAAGAGATCATAAATCTAACAGATAAATGCACATCTGAGAAAAGGGAGTTAATAGGGTAACCAGAACTAGACTTTAAAATAAATGTAATGATAAATCCTAAGAGAGATAAGGAAGAGTACTTCATTTAAGAAAAAGAAAGAACTGGTTGTAAAAAAGAAACAATTAGAGATTTTGTAATAAAAATATAATTCTTGAAATTAAAAAATAGATGGGCTAATATCAGAATGAGCACATTTAAAGAGTGAACAGGGGAACTGGACGATGAGATCTAGGAATTCTTCTGGAACGCAGCACAAATAAAAGAGATGGGTGGTGAAAAGAAAACTTAAGGATACAGGGGATAGATTCAGAAGTGTTAATATTTATCTAATAAGAGTTTCAGAGACATAGGGCAAAGACAATAGAAAGGACGCACTATTTAAAGAAATAATGGCCAGAGATTACCAGAATTTTTTAAAAAGTAAGTCTTCAGATTGAATGGGTCCACCATGTACCACTAAAAATTTTTAACCCACATTTGGATTCATCATAGTGAAATCTCAGAACACGAAGGCTAAAGTAGAAATTCTAAATTAAACGCTCATTTAAAAAATCAGATTTACCAACTGCAGAAGAATGAAGTCAGGTTTCTTTTTGGCAACATCAGTTCAATATCTTCAAAATGCTAGCCGTAGAGACATTTGAATTTATTATTTAATAGCCAAATTACTATTTAAATGTGAGGATAAAAGAGAGACATTTTCGGACATAAAGTACGCAGAAAGTTTACTCAGCTCTTCTCTCCACAACCCTTCTGAAAAGGAAATAAAATAAAACAAAAACCAATTAGAGGGACTTCCCCGGTGGTGCACTGGTAAAGAATCCACTTTCCAAGGCAGGGACACGGGTTCGATCCCCGGTTGGGGAAATAAGATCCCACACGCTGCGGGGCAACGAAGCCTGAGTGCTGCAAACTACAGAGCCCACGCACTCTGAAGCCCGAGCACCACAACTAGAGAAAGAAAAACCCTCATGCCACAACTAAGGAGAAGCCTGCGCACCCCAGGCTTGAAAGATCCTGCATGCCTCAACAAAGCTCCCATGTGCTGCAATTAAGACCCAATGCAGGGCTTCCCTGGTGGCGCAATGGTTAAGAATCCACCTGCCAATGCAGAGGACACGGGTTCGAGCCCTGGTCTGGGAAGATCCCATATGCCGTGGAGCAATTAAGCCCGTGTGTCACTACTGAGCCTGTGCTCTAGAGCCCATGAGCCACAGCTACCGAAGCCTGTACGCTTAGAGCCTGTGCTCCACGACAAGACAAGCCACTGCAATGAGAAGCCCACACACCGCAAGGAAGAATAGCCCCTGCTCCCCACAGTGAAGACCAACGCAGCCAAAAATAAATAAACTTATTAAAAAAGACCCAATGCAGCCAAAACAAAAACCGAAACAAACCAAAAGACCAATTAGATGCTGTGCTCCAGTTAAAGAAAAAAAATCCAAGAGGAAACTGTCATGCAAAGACCAGAGGAAAACAAAGAGTTTAAGAAATCATAATAAGAACTTCCTGGAAAAGTTATAAAATAACCACCTGGAACTAAAATTTTAGGTATCAGCAAAGTCAACATATATAGAAATATCGCACAAAAAGTGAAGGAAAATAAAAAAGTTTCTTAATAGAATTTTGGCCTTGTCCGGGTGAGGACATAGATTCTAATGAATTCTTTAAAAAATATATTTGCATATGTGCATTAAAAGTGAATGCTAATACAGAAGTTGGTTGCATTTCTTTATACTAACAAAGAAATATCAGAAAGGGAATGTAAACAATCACTTTTAAAATCGCATCAAAAAATAAATTAAATACTTAGGAATAAACCTAACCAAGGGAGGTGGAGGAGTTATATGCTGAGAACTACAAAACATTAATAAAGGAAACTGAAGGCGATTCAAAGAAATGGAAAGATATCACATGCTCTTGGATTGGAAGAATTAATATTGTTAAAATGGCCATACTACCCAAAGCAATCTACAGATTATTTTTTATAAATTTATTTTATTTATTTTATTTTTGGCTGTGTTGGGTCTTTGTTGCTGTGCTTGGGCTTTCTCTAGTTGCAGCGGGTGGGGCCTACTCTTCCTTGCGGTGCATAGGCTCTAGGCATGTGGGCTTCAGTAGTTGTGGCACATGGGCTTGGTAGTTGTGGTTTGCAGGCTCTAGAGCACAGGCTCAGTAGTTGTGGTGCATGGACTTAGTTGTTCTGTGGCATGTGGGATTTTCCTGGACCAGGGCTTGAACCCGTGTCCCCTGCATTGGCAGGTGGATTCTTAACCACTGCACCACCAGGGAAGCCCCCAATCTACAGATTTAAGGCAATCCCTATCAAATTACCAATGGTATTTTTCACAGAACTAGAACAAATAATCCTAAAATTTATATGGAACTATAAAAGACCCAGAATTGCCAAAGTAATCCTGAGAAAAAAGAACAAAGCAGGAGGCAAAACCATCCCAGACTTCGGACAATACTACAAAGCTAAATCAAAACAGCATGGTACTGACACAAAAAGGCATATGGATCAATGCAAGAGAATAGAGAGCCCAGAAAAAAACCCATACACCTATGGACAATTAATCTTCAACAAAGGAGGCAAGAATATACAAGTGGTATATTCAGCAAGTGGTATTAGGAAAGTTGGACAGCTGCATGTAAATCAATGAAGTTAGAACACACCCTCACACCATACACAAAAACAAATTCAAAATGGCTTAAAGACTTAAGTATAAGACAAGACATGATAAAACTAGAAGAGAACATAGGCAAAACACTCTCTGACATAAATCATACAAATGTTTTCTTAGGTCAATCTCCCAAGGCACTAGAAATAAAAGCAAAAATAAACAAATGGGACCGAATCAAACTTATAAGCCATTGTGCAGCAAAGGAAGCCATAAACAAAACAAAAAGACAACCTACAGACCGGGAGAAAATATTTGCAGATGATGCAACCGACAAGGGTTTAATTTCCAAAATATACAAACAGCTCATACAACTCAGTAACAAAGAAACAAGCAACCCAGTCAAAAAATGGGCAGAAGACCTAAACGGACATTTCTCCAAGGAAGACATACAGATGGCCAATAGGCACATGAAAAGATGCTCAGTATCGCCAATTATTAGAGAAATGCAAACCAAAACTACAATGAGGTACCACCTCATACTGGTCAGAAAGGCCATCAATAAAAAGTCTACAAATAACAAATGCTGGAGAGGGTGTGGAAAAAAGGGAACCCTCTTACACTGTTGGTGGAAATGTAAATTAGTGCACCCACTGTGGAAAATAGTATAAAGGTTCCTCAGAAAACTAAAAATAGAGTTGCCATATGATTCAGCAATCCCACTCCTGGGCATATATCCAGACAAAACTATAATTCAAAAAGATACATGCACCCCTATGGTCACAGCAGCACTATTCACAATAGCCAAGACATGGGAACAACCTAAATGTCCACAAACAGATGAATGGATAAAGAAGATGTGGTACATATATACAATGGAATACTACTCAGCCATAAAAAAGAACAAAATAATGCTATTTGCAGCAACATGGATGCAACTAGAGATTATCATACTAAGTGAAGTAAGTCAGAAAGAGAGAGACAAATATCATATGATATCACTTATGATGTGGAATCTAAAATATGACAGAAATGAACTTATCTATGAAACAGAAACAGAATCATGGACATAGAGAATAAACGAGTGGTTGCCAAGGGGGAGGGAGGTGGGAGAGGGATGGATTGGGAGTCTGGGATTAGCAGATGTAAACTGGCATATATAGAATGGATAAGCAACAAGATCGTACTGTATAGCACAGCAAACTATATTCAATATCCTGTGATAAACCATAATGGAAAAGAATATGAAAAAGAATGTATATATATGTATAACGAAGTTGCTTTGCTGTACGGCAGTAATTAACACAAAACTAAATCAACTATATTTCAATAAAAAAAAAGAATGAAATAATGCCATTTGCAGCAACATGGATGGACCTAAAGATTATCAAACTAAGCAAAGTAAGTCAGAAAGACAAACACCATGTGATATCACTTGTATGTGGAATCTAAAATACAACACAAATGAACATATCTATGAAACAGAAACAGACTCACAGACATGGAGAACAGATTTGTGGTTGCCAAGGGGGAGGGGGGATGGGGGAGGGAAGGATTGGAAGTTTGGGATTAGCAGATGCAAACTGTTATATATAGGATGAACAAACAACAAGGTACTACTGTACAGCACAGGGAACTGTATTCATTATCCTGTGATAACCATAATGGAAAAGAATTTGAAAAAGAATATATATATGTATAACTAAGTCACTTTGCTGCACAGCAGAAATTAATACAACATTGTAAATCAAATATACTTCAATAAATTTTTTTAAAAATGAATGTTAATAAGCATAGGAAAATGTACTCAACATCATTAGTCAATAGGGAAATGCAAATCAAAATTACGAGATACCACTTCACACCCAGTAGGATAACTATAATAAAAAAGATAGATAATAGTAAGTATTGGTGAGGATGTGGAGAAATTGGAACCCTCATACATTGCTGGTGGGATTCTAAAATGGTACAGCCACTTTGGCAAACAGCTTGGCAGTTCCTCAAAATGTTAAATATAGACTGACTATATAATCCACCAATTCTACTCCTGGTATATGCCCAAGAGAATTAAGAACATATGTCCACACAAAAACCTGTAAACAAATGTTCAGAGAAGCATTATTCATAAGAGCAAAAGAGTGGAAACAACTCAAATATTCATCAATTGATGAATGGATAAACAAAATGTGGTATGCTCACACAGTGGAATATCATTCAACCATAAAAAGAAATGAAATACTAACACACGATACAACATGAATAAACCTTGAAAACATTATGGTAAGTGAAAGAAATCACACACAAAAGGCCAAATATTGTATGATTCCATTTATATGATATGTCCAGAAGAGGTGAAACCATAGAGAGAGAAAGTAGATTAATGGCTGCTAGGGGCTAATGGTAGGGGAGAATGGGGAGTGGCGGCTAATGGTTTGGGGTGTTTTTTCGGGGATGATGGAAATGTTCTGAAATCAGACAGTGATGATGGTTGGACAACTCTATAACTATACCCAAAACACTCAGTTGTACACTTGACAAGGGTAAATTTTATGGTACGTGCATTATATCTCAATAAAGCTGTTATTAAAAAAATTAGTGTCAGAATGTAATATTATTCAGACTAAAAGTAGGAAGGACATTCTGAAAAATGTTACAACATGGATGAACTTTGAAGGCATTATGCTAAGTGAAATCAACCAGCCACAAAAGGATAAATAGTATATGATTCCATTTGTATGTGATACCTAGAGTAGTCAAATTCATAGAGACAGAAAGGAGAATGGTGGGTAGCAGGGGTTGGGGGAGGGGTGAATGGGGAGTTAGTGTCTAATGGGTACAGAGTTCCGGATGGGGAAGATGGTTGTACAACAATGTGAATGTACTTAATGTCCTAGAACTGTACATTTAAAAATGGTTAAAATAGTAAACTTCATTTCAGGTACATTTTACCACAGTAAAAAAATGAATGTTAACCACTAGAAGTCTCAAATAGAATATGCAAGTTTCAAATCAGTAGGTGAAAAAATGGAATTAATAAAATTTAATGATTCCAAAAAATCTAGGAGAGTGGGAGAGGGGGAGGAAGTTGAAGAAAGCATAGAAATGGTAACACAAATAAGATGGTCAAGAATAAGTGCAAGAAATGTGGTGTCCTGGATTCAGTCCTGGAACAGAAAATGGACATTGGTGGAAAAACTGGTGAAATTGAAAAAAGTCCGGGCTTTAGTTAAGAGTAACCTACTAATATGGGGTTTTTTAGTTTTGACAAGTGTACCACAATAATGTAAGAGGATAACATTACAGGAAATGAAACTGGGTGTGCAGTATTTAGAAACTTCTGTATTATTGCCACTTTTCTGTAATTATAAAAGTATTCCAAAATAAAAAGGTTTTTAAAAATTATTTTTTTATTAAAAAAATAAGTGCAAGAATATCAATAATTACCAAAAATTGTGGTTAATTAAACTGACCCATTAAAAGACAGTGTTTTCATTTTGGGGATTTTTCAAGAATATAGTTATATATTGTTCAGATAGAAAATATGCTTTTAAAAATTACAGAGGAAAGTTGAAAAAAAAACCACCTGGAAAATAATTAGCAAAAATATTTTTCATAGTGACAAAAGGAATCATTTGCTAAGAAGTTATAACCCTTATGAGTTGTGTGTACCTAACAGCATACTATGAAATATACAGTAAGATTTTATAGAATTACTAAGAGAAATTTATAAATTGATATTTATATTGAGAGACTAACACACGTCCCTCAGATTTGACTACTATGTAAGACAAAAATTATAAAGGTATGTAGTATCTGAGAGCCAAAAATGTTTATCAGTTTAGGTCACATTAGCATCTATAACAACAACAAAAAAAACAAACCTTAAACATCAGGACCTTAAACCTTAAACAATAGAAGTTTATTTCTCTTTCATGTAAAATCCAATCTTAGGTCATGCGCTACAGAGGAAGGGTCTCTGCTCCAGAGTCAGTCAGGGATTCAAGCTGACAGATACTTTGCTAGCTTCAAAACGTGACTTCCACGGTCACCTAAGTGTTGTATCCTAGCAGACAGTCATGGTAAAAGAGAGAATGGAGACTCACATGTGAGCCAGTCCTGGAACTGACACATTACAAATTTTATTCATGTTCCATTGGCCAAAACTCAATCATATGGCCACATCTAATTGCTAGAGAGGCCATGAAATACAGCCTTGTGTATGCCCAGGAAGAAGGTGGAAACAGGTTTGTTTGTCAGTTAGCCAGTCTTTAACAGAGTAATTAACAACCTATGAAGGACTCCCCCAGTGGTCCAGTGGTTAAGAATCCATCTTACAATGCAGGGGACGCCGGTTTGATCCCCGGTTGGGGGACTAAGATCCCACATGCCTTGGGGCAACTCAGCTGGCGCACCACAACTACAGAGCCCATGCACTCTGGAACCCGGGTGCCACCACTAGAGAGAAGGCCGCACGCCGCAATGAAAGATCCCAAGTGCAGCAGCTAAGACCTGATGCAGCCAATAAATAAATAAATAAAACAAAAACTGATTAAAAAAAAAACAGAAAAGCCTATGAACCTAATGGATACGTATAGAACTCTGAACCCAACAGAGAATATATGTACATTCTTTTCAAAGACAAATGGAACATTTACAAAAATTGACTATTACGCTGCACAGTAAGTCCCCAAAATTTGTTAATTGATGTAATATAAAACATTTATTGCCAACACAGAAATAAAATTAGACGTCAACAACAGTATAAAGATGACTAGAAACTTGTATACATCTGGAAACTTAAAAACACAGTTCTAAATAATTAATGGGATGAAGAAAAATCATAAGAGAATTAGGATTGAATGAAGTACTACTTTGGAATGCAAAGTAGTTTTCAGGGAAATATATAGACTTACTGGCACTTATAAAACAAGAAAGATGAATGATGGATGAACTTAGCTTTCATATTAGAGATGCCATAACAAATCATCACAAACTAAGTGGCTTAAAACAACAGTTTATTGTTTCATAGTTCTAGAAGCTACATGACTGAAATAAATGTATTGGCAGGGCTATGCTCCCTCTGAAGGCTCAAGGGGAAGATACTTCCTTGTTTCTTGCTAGCTTTTGTTGATCGCACGCAATCCTTGGCACTCTTTGGCTTTAGACACATCCCTCAACTCTCTCCCTCTGTCATCACATGGTGTTCTCCCTGTGTGTCTGTCTTTGGTTCCAGAGAAAGATTTCTCTTTTCTTACAGGGACACCAGTCATATTGGATTTAGGGCTCATCCTAACCCAGTAAGACCTCATCTTAACTTGGGTACATGTGCTAAGACCCTATTTCCAAACAAGGTCACATTTACAGGTTCTGGATGGACATCAATTTTGGGAGACACCATTCAACCCAGTAGAGCTTCAAATAAAAAAATAAATCGAAAAAAAACCCTATGAAACATAAAGAAAGAATTTAGAATAAAGAAAAATAGCAAAGACTGCAGTAGAAAGTAATAAAATAGGAAAAAAGTCAATAAATAAATAGTGATTCTTTGAAAAGTCTTAAAAAACTTGATCAATTGAAACAAAGGGAGGGCAAATTAACATTATATAGACTGACAAAATGGTCAAACTACCAACTACTGACTCAGAAGAGATTTTAAAGTAATAAAAGACTACTAAACAACATTATGGGGACTTCCCTGGTGGCGCAGTGGTTAAGAATCTGCCTGCCAATGCAGGGGACACAGGTTCAAGCCCTGGTCCGCGAAGATCCCACATGCTGCAGAGCAACTAAGCCCGTGAGCCACAACTACTGAGCCTGCGCTATAGAACCCGCAAGCTACAACTACTGAGCCCGTGTGCCACAACTACTGAAGCCCGTACACCTAGAGCCCGTACTCCACAACAAGAGAAACCACCACAATGAGAAGCCCGTGCATCACAATGAAGAGTAGCCCCCACTCGCCACTACTAGAGAAAGCCCGCACACAGCAACAAAGACCCAAAGCAGCCTAAATAAATAAATAAACCAACATTACGCAAAAAAATGAAACCCAGATGAAATGGAAACAGGAAAAATTAAATTATCAACCACAAAAGAAATTGAAATTATGGTCAAAGATCTATCCACTAAAAAGATACTGGTCCATGTGGTTCTATAGGAGAGTTTTACCAAACATTAAGGGGACCAATAATTCCTTTCTTATATTAACTCTTTCAGAGAAGAGAAAAAGAAGGAAACCTACTCATCTTATTTTCTAGATGAATATTCCATGGGAGCCTGAGAAAAATGCTTATTCTGCTGTTGTTGGATGAAGTAGTCTATAGATGTCAATCATACCCAGTTGATGGGTGGTGCTGCTGAGTTCAGCTATGTCCTCACTGATTTTCTGCCTGATGAATCCATTTCTGACAGAGAAGTGTTGAAATCTCTAACTGTGATAGTGGATTTATCGATTTCTCCTTGCAGTTCTGTCAGTTTTTGCCTCACGTAGTTTGACACTTTGTTGTTAGGCACATACATGTCAAGAATTGTTATGTCTTTGTGGAGAACTGACTCCTTTATTATTATGTATTGCCGTTCTTTATCTCTGATAATGCTCTTATTTTGAAGTTAGCTCTGTCTGAAATTAATATAGCTATTCCTGCTTTCTTTTGGTTAATGTCAGCATAGCATATTTTTCTCCATTTACTTTTAATCGATATGTGCCCTTTATATTTAAAGTGGGTTTCTTGTAAACAACACATAGTTGAATCATATTTCTTCATCTACCTGGACAATATCTGTCTTTTATTATTTTTTTTTGCGGTATGCAGGCCTCTCACTATGTGGCCTCTCCTGTTGCGGAGCACAGGCTCCAGACACGCAGGCTCAGCGGCCATGGCTCACGGGCCCAGCCGCTCCACGGCATGTGGGATCTTCCCGGACCGGGGCACGAACCCATGTCCCCTGCATCAGCAGGCGGACTCTCAACCACTGCGCCACCAGGGAAGCCCCGTGGTTTTAATTAAGTATTTTACATGATTTCATTTTCTCTCCTTTCTTAACAAACCAGTTATATTTCTTTTAGAGGTTTCCCTAAAGTTGCAATATACATTTGCAACTAATCTAAATCCACTTTCAAATAATCCTATACCACTTCACAGGTAGTGTGAGTACCTTATAGTAACAAAACATCCTAATTCCTTCATCCTGTCTCTTGTATCATTGCTGTTATCATTTCACTTATTATAAGCATATATATATACATATATATATATATTTACACACACATAAGCAAAATAATTGAACACATTGTTGCTATTATTATTTTGAGCAAACTATTATCTGTTAAATCAATTAAGAATAAGAAAAATAAGTTTTATTTTACCTTCACTTATTCCTTCTTCAATGCTCTTTTTTTTTTTTTTTAACGTAGTTCTGAGTTTTTGACCTATAGTTGCCCCTCCATATCCTTGAGCTCCACATCCGTGGAGTCAATTAACCTTGGACTGAATTTATTTGGAAAAAATCTAGAAAGTTTCAAAAAGCAATACTTGAACTTGCCATACCCTGGCAACTGTTTACATAGCATGTATATTGTATTTACAGCTATCTACATAGCATTTACACTGTATTAGGTATTATATGTAATCTAGAGATGATTTAAAGCAGTGGTCCCCAAACTTTTCGGCACCAGGGACCAGTTTCGTGGCAGACACTTTTTCCACGGAAGCAGGGAATGGTTCAGGCGGTAACGAGAGCAATGGGGAGCCGCAGAAGAAGCTTCGCTCGCTTGCCTGCTGCTCACCTCCTGCTGTGCAGCCCAGTTCCTAACAGGCTGCGGAGGGGTTGGAGACCCCTGATTTAAAGTATATGGAAGGATGTGCATAAGTTATATGCAAATACTGCTCCATTTTACATAAGGGTCTTGAATGTCCTTGGAGTTTGGTATCCATGGGAGGTCCTGGAACCAGTCCCCTGCAGATATCAAGGGACAACTGTATATTATTTTCCTTCTCTCTAAAGAACTTCTTTTAAAACTTCTTGCAAGGCAGGTCTACTGGCAACAAATTCCCTCAATTTTTGTTTATCTGAGAAAAAATTTTTAGTTCTCCTTCACTTTTTTTACACGGGCCTCTCACTGTTGTGGCCTCTCCCGTTGAGGAGCACAGGCTCCGGACACGCAGGCTCAGCGGTCATGGTTCACGGGCCCAGCTGCTCCGCGGCATGTGGGATCTTCCCGGACCGGGGCACGAACCCGTGTCCCCTGCATCGGCAGGCGGACTCTCAACCACTGCGCCACCAGGGAAGCCCTCTCCTTCACTTTTGAAGGATAATTTTGCAGTGTACAGAATTCTACGTGGCTGGATTTTTTCCTCTCAATACTTTAAATATTTTGCTTTACTCTCTTCCTTCTTGCTTGGTTTCTGAGGAGAAGTTGGATGTAATTCTTATCTTTTCTTTCCTCTATAGATAAGGTGTATTTTTCCTCTGGTTTCTTTCATTTTTTTCTTTATCTTTAATTTTCCGTAATTTAAAAATAATATGCTAAGACATTGTTTTTTAAATATTTATCTTGCTTGGTGTTCTCTGAGTTTCCTGAATCTGACATTAAATTGAGAAAATTCTGTCATTATTATTATAAATATTTCTTCTGCTCCTTCTCTCTTTCTTGAGGTATTCCCATTACACATATGTTATACCTTACGTAGTTGCCCCACAGACCTCAGATATTCTGTTATATTTTTTTCAACCTTTGTTCTCTTTGTTTTTTGCATTTTGAGGATTCTATTGAGACATCCTCAGGCTCAAAAATTCTTTCCTCAGCTGTGTCCACTCTACTAATGAACCCATCAAAGGCATTCTTCCTTTCTGTTACAGTGGTTTTTTTTAATCTCTTGCCCTTCTTTTTCGTTCGTTCTTAGGATTTCTATCTCTCTGCTTACATTGCCCATCTGTCCTTACATGCTGTCTACTTTTATCCATTAGAGCCCTTAGCATATTAATCAGACTTATTTTAAATTCCCAGTCTGATCATTCCAAAATCCCTGCCATGTCTGGTTCTGATGCTTGCTTTGTCTCTTCAATTTTTTGTTGTTGTTGTTTTTTCGTTTTTTGCCTTTTTGTATGACTTGTAATTTTTTCTTAATAGTCAGACATGATGTACCAGGTAAAAGGAATTGCTTTGTTAATCATTAAATAAAAGTTTTTAAATTACAATATAATATACTCTGTACAAGGAAAAAAGTATAGAAAAAAGACTGAAAGGAAATGTACAACAATGTTGAACAATGGCTGTACTGGGCAATGTGTTTATGGGTGATTTTGTTTTCTGCTTTTTTTTTTTTTTTCCCTGTACATTACACATTTTCTGGAATACCATGTGTCAGTTTATAATTAGTCATGAAAAATGTAAAATAAAAATAAAGAGGCTTTTAAAAACCCACTGTCAGATTCATCTTTAAAGAGTAGTGTGTTTACTCCCCTTCCCCCTAAAGGAGGCCCTGACATTTAGAGACAATATAAAACACTCTGAAGCATCATTTAATCCTATTACTCTTCTGGACCTCTTATAAACCAGGGGATGATCCTTTTGGCTCTTTAAAATAAATCTCCCAAGGTCACCGGGCTTGTCTGTAACAGAGGGGGTTGAAACTCCCAGGCCAGTACTCCTCCCCCTGCACCATCTGGCACCGTGGAATTTCATCAAAGACTGCTTGAGCTAGCCAGAGAGCCAAATGTTCAAATTTTTCTTCTTTCTAAGGGAATATTACTCCCTCTTAGGATTATTCCACTAACAAGCCATTGCCCCCTTGCTGGACCTCAGTTTCTTCCTCTGTAAAATGAGGGACTTGTGTTGTCCTGGCAGATCTGGAAATTCCAGGCTTCAAGACAACTTGTGCCCTTTTTTTCTCCCTGTTACCTCAAGGGTTCTGCTTTTTTCTGCTGGCTCTGTCATGGTCCTGGGGAGGCCATGTCCCATCCTAGTTCTGCCACGAACTCATTTACTGGGTATCCTTGATCAAGTCAGTGACCATCTGGGGACCTCAGTTTTCCCATCTGTACTGTGAGGGTTTGGGCCCGGACCAGAGATTTTCACATTCTGGGTGTTGCAACTCTAGAGTCCTGGGGACGGTGGACGGAGTGAGCAGCACCCTCTGTGTTTGGTTTGCACATTGTGGTTCTGGGTAAGATTTCCT
Organism: Orcinus orca; assembly: GCF_937001465.1. NCBI lineage: Eukaryota > Metazoa > Chordata > Mammalia > Artiodactyla > Delphinidae > Orcinus > Orcinus orca. Next base: position 91,065,668 of record NC_064560.1, read on the forward strand.
TTGAAAAAAGGATCTGTTGCTACAAAACTGCTTGAAAACTATTGAGCCAGGAGACTCCGCAAACCTTTTTTCCAGGGCTGACATTCTATTTCTCTACCAGTTGTAGAACACTGGGTACCAGGGTGAAAGAACAGGGTAGACTCCGCTTCCCTGTAGGGGCTAAGCTATTGGGAGAAGAAGTGGAGATGGGTGCTACTAGGTGGTGCTAAGATCTGAGACGCTCAGATCAACTCAGCCCACTCAGCCACTTCTCCTTCATTCCCCTACCCTTCCCCGTCACCTAGGCAACCAGGCGGGACACTGGGCCTGTGGTCCCTCCTTCCCCCTCCCTCCCCACCCACTCAAACTCCAGGCCGCATTCCCACCCCTGTCTGTCCACAGCTTCTCTGCGGGGAGAGATGCAAATCCTACCTTTAGGGCTGTCTTTTTGTGAACATGAAATCCAGATTCCAAGCGGGGGCCCCTAAGTCCTAAAATAATTCTGGCTTGCATGCGAATTTGCCTGTTTTCCTGGAAGGCGTGCTGCAAGCAAAGGGTCTGACCTTGCCACTGCAGTGAGTGCAGACCTCTGGGAGGCCTAAGGCCAGGGCTCTCTCACTGGAGACCAGGGTTGCCATCGGCTGGGGGTAGGGGGGTCTGGGGGGCGGAGAGCGGGTGGACAGAGGCGGAGGATGCCACCAGCGGTTCTCTGCTGCAGGTAGGAAGTTGGGGGTAAAGTGTCCTGGGGTTTCATGTTTTGAGAGTTATCTCCGCTACCAAGTGGCCAGAGCTGAGGGCCAGGGTCAGGGTGGGAATCCAGATAGGCTCGTGATAGTAGTTAAATGGAGGCAAACAGGAGGCAGAGACTGGGGAGTTGGAAGGGATGGACAGGGGGCTTTGTAGAGGGAACTTGCTGGAATTTGTGTCTGCATATTACACTGAAAAATTCCGGGTTCAATTCGGGGGGTGAGCTGGAGTGCTAAGCTGGGTGGTGGACGTCGGGCCATAAGAGGCAGTAGAACCATGGGCGAGTCCCAGCTACTTGGCTTCTTCAACAATTAAATGGGGATGAAAGAAGGTGTGTGAACTAGAGCAAGGGTCACATATCAATAGCAACTAGAGCTAATAAACAAATTCAGCAAAGTTGCAGGGTACAAGACCAATATGAAAAACCAACCATACACTAACAATTAACAACCAGAAAAGGAAATGAAGAAAACAATTCCATTTATAATAGAATCAAAAAGAATAAAATATGAGGGTCTATCAGAACTCTCCTAACTTCCTGCTCATTTTTTCTGTAAAACTAAATGTCCCCCAAAAGTCCATTAGTTTTTCAAAAATAATAAAAGACTTAGGAATAAATTTAACCAAGGAGATGAAAGACTTACATTGAAAATATTGCTGAAAGAAAATAAGGAAGATCTAAATAAATGGAAAAACATTCTGGGTTCATGGATTCAAAGACAATATTGTTAAAATGGTAGTACTGTGCAAAGCGATCTACAGATTCAATGCCATCTCTGTCAAAATCTGAAAGGCCTTTTTGCACAAATGGACAAGATGATCCTAAAATTCATATGGAATTACAAGGGACTTCAAATAGCCAAAACAATCTAGAAAAAGAATTAAGTTGGGTGACTCATTCTTCCTGATTTCAAAGTTCACTGTGAAGCTACACTAATCAAAACAGTGTGGAACTGGTGTATGAATAGAAATACAGATCAATGGAATAGAATTGAGAGTCCAGGAATAAACCTGTACATCTATAGTCAATTGATTTTCGAAGGGTGTGATGACCATTCAATGGGGAAAGAGTCTCTTCAACAAATTGTGGTGGGGAAACTGAATACTTCCATGCAAAAAATGAAGTTTGAATCCTACCTCACCCCATATTTAAAAATTAACTCAAAATGAACCAAAGACTTAAATGTAAGATCTAAAACCATAAAACTCTTAGGAGAACACATAGGGGGAAATCTCCAGGACCTCAGATTTGGCAATTTTTGGCCCAAAACACAAGGAATAAAAGAAAAAAAATGGATGAATTGGACTTTATCAACATTGAAAACTACTGTGCATCAAAAAACACTATGGGGCTTCCCTGGTGGCGCAGTGGTTGAGAGTCCGCCTGCTGCTGCAGGGGACGCGGGTTCGTGCCCCGGTCCGGGAGGATCCCACATGCCGCGGAGTGGCTGCGCCCATGAGCTATGGCCGCTGAGCCTGCGCGTCCGGAGCCTGTTGCCCCGCGGCGGGAGAGGCCACAACAGTGAGAGGCCCGAGTACCGCAAAAAAAAAAAAAACAAAAAAAAAAAACACTATGAAGATAGTGCAATGACAACCCACAGAATGAGACAAAATATTTGCAAATCATATACCTGACAAGAGACTTATTCCCTTATCAGAATATATTAAAAACTCCTACAACTCATCAACAAAAGACAACTGGATTGCAAAATGAGCAAAGGGCTTGAATAGATATTTCTCCAAAGAAAATATTCAATGGCCACTAAGAATATGAAAAGATGCTCAGAATCATTAGTCACTAGGGAAATGCAAATCAAAACCACAATAAGACACCATTTCACACCCACCAGAACAGCTATAACAAGTATTGGCAAGGATGTAAGAAAATCAGAACACTCACACATTGCTGGTACGAATGCAAAATGGCACACGCACTACAGAAAACCCTTTGGCCGTTCCTTAGTAACTTAAACATATGACCCAGATATTCCTTTCCTGGGTATATGCCCAAGAGAATTGAAAACAGGTGTTCAAACAAAAACTTGTACAAAACTGATCATAGCAGTATTATTCACAATAGACAAAATGTGAAAACAATTCAAATGTCCCTCAACTGATAAATGGATAAACAAAATGTGGTATATACATACAATGGAATATTATTCAGTCATACAAAGGAATGAAGGGCTTCCCTGTTGGCACAGTGGTTAAGAATCCACCTGCCAATGCAGGGGACACGGGTTCGAGCTCTGGTCCGGGAAGATACCACATGCCACGGAGCAACTAAGCCCGTGCGCCACAACTACTGAGCCTGCACTCTAGAGCCCGCGAGCCACAACTACTGAGTCCATGGGCCACAACTACTGAGCCCTCGTGCCACAACTACTGAAGCCCGCGCACCTAGAGCCCGTGCTCCGCAACAAGAGAAGCCACCACAGTGAGAAGCTCATGCACCGCAACGAAGAGTAGCCCCAGCTCTCCGCACTTAGAGAATGCTCGCGCACAGCAAAGAAGACCCAATGCAGCCAAAACTAAATAAATAAGTTTAAAAAAAAAAAAAGGAATGAAGTACTGATACATGCTACATCATGGATGAACCTTGAAAACACTGTGGTATGTGGAAGAAGCCAGGCACAAAAGCCCGTGCATTGTATGATTTCATTCATATGAAATATCCCGAATAGGCAAATCTATAGATGCAGAAAGTAGATTAGTGGTTGCCATGGGCTAGGGAGAGAGGTTAATGGAGAGTGATCGCTTCACAGGTATGAGGTCTACTGTTGGCGTGATGAAAATGTCCTGGGACTAGGTAGTGGTGAATATTGTACAACATCGTGAAGGTTCTAACTGCTGCTAATGGTAAATTTTACATTATCTGTATTTTACCACAATAATAAAATGTTCAATGAATTTTTTTCCAAAAGAAAGCGAACTCCCTAAAATTTTTGCTCACCTCTCCATAAACAAACAAACAAACTTGTTTTAACAGAAAAACTATTTTGTTTAAGCATGAGCTTATACAGAAAGTCCATATCTGAAACAGATAAAAGTGGAGGTCCTGGGACAGGGGGAGTCTATGACCATTTCACCTCATATGAAAAGCCCTGAGCAACTGAATAGATTTTGAGATGCCTTCTAGCCCTGATCTCCTGAGTTTGAGGTACATAGTAAATCTGTGTTGAAGGATTGCTCAGCTGAGGCCACCAGAATTAAAGGGTCCTGGATTGGTGACCAGGCCGGAGCTCCAGCTCTAGTCCATGTGTCCACTGTGGAATTCCGGCCAGAGCCTGCCGAGCTCAACGCTGGATGGCATTCTCTGAAAGATGACAGAATGAACTATAGCGAAGGGCCTGAGAATGTCTGGGGTAGGGAGGAGGTAGGTGTGGCGCTTAGGAGTTGGGAGCTCTGGATCCAGTCTGCCTGGCTTTGATTCCCGCATCCATACTTACTAGCTTTTTCCTGGAGTTAAGCTCTCAAACCGTCTGTTCGCCAGGGGTTAATAATACTGTGTATGGCATGATGGTGTCATGGGGATTAAATGCATTAACTGCAGTAAAGAGCTTAGAACAATACCTGGCATATAGAAAGCCCTCAATAATTAATCTTATTTTTATTCTAGAATTACAGGGGTCCCTTTCATCATATGACTCAATACAGTCAATCCTATGGTGACTGAGAATCTCTCTCTGAGGAGGGTCCAAGAGATGACCTTGGGCCCCAACTTGCCCTTCATCCTTGTTTCTCCTATAGTACACAAGGCGGTGGCAAACTGAGGTTTCCTCTCCAAAATGTCTGCATAATTTGGTTGTCTTTCAAACCGCTGGTCTTAACCCATTGGTACTGAAATCAACTGGGTAGGTTGTGAGCAGTTACAAACACTTCAAAACATGGAAGAGAAAAGAACAGAATGGTAAACAGAGTGCAGCGTAGGTAATTAGGGTAAATATTCAGTATTGTTTGTTGAAGCTTCTGTTTCAGTTTGTGTGTGTGTGTGCCTGCGCGCACACGCTAGTGAGCACATATGTAATGGGTTGTGATATAACGTGTATTTCTTGCTGAGGGTTGCAGTAAAAGAAGTTTGAAGACCATGATCTGGTAACACCCAGGGGCTTCCCAAAGCTCCCTGAGCTGAGCTGAGGAGAGCAGTCTGCCCTAGGAAAGCAGATGTGATTTGGTGGGCAGGACTGACTGAATGGACTCAGGTAATTTGCCCACCCCCCAGCAAAGCTAGGACGGTGGTTTGCACTGGGGACTGGAGGCCGGGAGGAGGGAAGAATCTTCAGCTGGGAGGTGGGGAGATTCAAAGGGTGGGACAGGTGCCCTGATACTTGAATCAAGTCAATAGAACTTGGAAGACTCCCCCCCTCCCCATACACATAAATACACACTAGGATCACTTAGGCAAAAACCAAGGGCCTGTCTCAGGTGTTTGGCTGTCTCTTTCATAGTATTTTGTATTTTCCAGGCTACCTTATTCCCCAGGTTTGTGTTGTGGTTCCAGAAGTCCCCACCTTCCCCTGCCTTTTAGATGACCCATGCAGACTCATTTCAAAACTACTAGCGGCGCTTCCCTGGTGGCGCAGTGGTTGAGAGTCTGCCTGCCAATGCAGGGGACACGGGTTCGAGCCCTGGTCCGGGAGGATCCCGCGTGCCGCGGAGCGACTAGGCCCGTGAGCCACAATTACTGAGCCTGCGCGTCTGGAGCCTGTGCTCCGCAACAAGAGAGGCCGCGATAGTGAGAGGACCGCGCACCGCGATGAAGAGTGGCCCCCACTTGCCGCAACTAGAGAAAGCCCTCACACAGAAAAGAAGACCCAACACAGTCAAAAATAAATTAATTAATTAATTAAACAAACAAACAAACAAAAAACTACTAGCTTTCCCGCTCCCCTTAGCCCCTGCCTTCTCAGATGTCACTGGCTTCCCTGGGTTCAATTTCTCCTCGTAGCTTTGGCCCAGCACAGACTCCTCCTCCCTCCACCCCAGCAAGGAAGACTAGCACCCCGTCCCCCCCATATACAAACTTAGACTCACCGGAGGTCTGGAGTCATTGCCAAGGCCTGGGCAAGGGCTGTCAGCTTTGTGGAAGGGGGCTTCTGGGGATTTCCCAGCTGGGGACTCATCCAGAAAAAGAAGAGGCGAGAGTCGGAAGTATTGTTGAAAATGTGGCCAGCGGACAAGCTGGACTACTGTTTGGTATTACTTATCCACGATCAGGTGGCTGGGAAGTAAAACTGCTTTCTAGTGTTTGGGACTTCAAACCCCTACCCTCACTCACCCTCACTGGGTCTCCTGGGAGTATGGCAATTCTCTGAAGCTGGGACATCAAAAGCCAAAAGGAAGGGGGACAATCTCAGCTGGGGAAGTATACATTGAGACCCAGTTTTTAAGGACTATTCATGTCCTTTAAAGAGGGTTAATCACATTGAAGTCTTTAAATCTAGTCCTTATGACAACCTGGGTATCACCTATGTTGACCACACCTTTGCTTTGTAAGGATAAAAGAAACTAACATGTGAAAATATCCTAGTACAGTTCCTAAAGCAAGATAGACGCATCACAGATCAATCAGTTATCACAAGCATCCTTGCAATATCACATTTTATCATTGACATCACATTTTATAATTTGGTTGAAAATTAGTGAAAACACATAAAACAAAAACCACCCACAAGCCGTCTTTTATGCTTAAAAAGAAAGAACTGTACAAAGACCTCTCAAGACCCCGCTTTCCAGTTCCCAGATTAATAATTTGCTGTGTCTCTTTCTTTACATTTTTTCTTCAGGTTTAACTGGACCTACTTATTGGTCACTCCCTCTCTCTCCAGGCTTTTTTAAAAGACGGAAATTGAATCACACAGTCTGTCTAACTAATGTTTTAACTTGCTTTCTTCACTTAATGTATCATGGACAATGTATGAGTGCAGCCATTCCTTACTGGGTATTAACTGTCTTTTTAGTTTTTTTCCAATCTGATGGGCAGAAAATAGCGCCTCGTTGTTTCAGGTTGCAATTCTCTGATCAAGCATCATCTTATGTCTTCTGGAGGTTTGCATTTTCTCCTCTATGAATTGTCAGTTCAAACCCTAACCCACTTTTCTATTGGGCCTTTTCTATTTTTCTTGTTAAACTGTACAGCACTCTTTGTATAGGAAAGACATTTACCTTTTGTCTGTTACATGTGTTGCAAATATTTTTCTTCCATTCTGTCCTTTGCCTTCTGACTTCATTTATGGTATCTTTTGTTATTCAGAAATTTTAAGTATTTTATGTAGTCAAATGTGTTTATTTTTCCTTTATGGCATCTGGATTTCTTTTTGGGTTGTTTAGCAAGCCTTTCTTTTCTGGCTTTCCTGGACCCATTGCTATGTTCTCCATCCACTCCTGGGTGACAGCCGGCAATGAATGTCCTCACTGAGCCCTGCTCTGTCCCTCATGCCAGCACCTTGGGCTCCTTATCTATCAACACGGTGCAATCATTGTCTGGTGTTGGCAAGTATTACATTGTGTCAGAGAACACAGAGAGAGGCAAGGGTGAAGGAGCCAAGACAGTCAGAGAAGGCCGTGAAAGAAGTGGAGTGGCAGTTGGTATAGCTGAAAGGTTGAGAAAGCAGAGAGGGGGAGGGAGAAGAATTTCATGACCTTGAATGGAGCATCTAAAAGTCACACTAGCTGATACTCCGAGTAGGAATTTTAAAGCCAACGGCATCTTGGAAAGGAATTTCGTTCAACTTTTTTCCAACTCATTTCATTCTTTACAAGCACTATATAGTGGCTGGTCCCCACACCTGGGAGGTAATATAAAAACCTCCTGCCAGACTCAAAGTGAAAGAAAAAGAAATTGGAAAATAGGACCTTAGCTCAAAAGTATGTCTCTTCTTGAGTAAATTTTAATAGACATTCCAGGCTCCATAGATTAAATGATTACATTAAGAAAACAAAATCAAGAAAGTAATGGTACTTTGGTTAGAGTGAGTCTGAGTTCCTTACCTCTCCACAGTTCACCTTCCTAAATGAACAGACGAAAACAGCTCAGGTCACCACATACGCGGGAGCACCTACCCTGCACCGACTACCTCTCATGAAAACAGCCCTGGAGGTAAACAGGACATGGTGTAGGGTCATCTGAGAACACTGCAGCGCTGATGGCTGGAGCATTGTCTAATGGTCCCTGGCATCCATTGCCCCTGACTCTGGCTCCAGAATTAGGCAACACAGTTACTCTCTGCCTCTGCAGTTATGGCCCCTACAACCCTGGGGCTTCTGCTGACTGCCTTCTCTCTGCACCACTGACTTCTGCCTCCTTCTAGGCCTCCTTCACATGGGATGCCCTCTTGAGACTCATATTCAAACTCTCCAAAAGACAGGGTCCGACTGGTTCTAGTTACTAGTGTCCTTTTGGGGTTGTCTCATCGGCAGCTGGCCAATCTACAGCCAACCCTCCTTGGGTTTGTTGCCCACCCCTGCTCCATGGTGGCAGGGTCACGTGGCCAGCTTTCCTCCAGAGGAGCTCCGGATGGGCATTAAGGCCTCAATAGTGAAATAAGCTGCTTTCCAGTACTCACTCCTTCCAGCATCATGCCCACTGCAACAGGTGTGACATCTGGCTACCCAGTTTATAGTAGACTAGAATGTTAAAGAGGGGAAATGGAAGATGAGAAAGCATTTACAATCAAAGTCAAATATCATTCATTAACCACCATTTGTTAGCATTTCAACATTTATCACTTTCTAAGGAATAAGATATGGTTTCTTAAGGCCTACAGTGAGGAAATAGGCCATAAAGTATAATATAAAGAAGTATAATTGACACATAAGAACTCAAGAAGCTACCAAAAGGGGCCATGTAGTGTCGCGACAAGCTTTGCCTCCTTCTGTGATGCCAGTCTACCCCTATTTTATAGCACTGAATAATACTTGAGATGCAGAATAATACTTGAACCATGGAATTGCTAAGCTGGGTTCTAAAGGCTCTCTCTACTCAGTGGTTAAGAACAACTTAAGTTTGTGATTATTGATGTGTCATCACCCCTTCATTCCACTGACAACAGTCATCCGTAGGGCACCTTGCGGAATCGTAGTGCAGACACCAGGCAGAATACACACATTTGCCAGAGCCCTCAACTTGGGATGTTCTGAACAACCATTTCTTGAGATATTTCTAAACTCTCTCTTATATCTATTTGGACTCATAGCAATCTTTCAGATTATACCATTTTTTTAAAAAATCCAGAATTATTATTAAAAACAGCCATAACTAACACTTCTACATCATTTCTAAGCTATATGTGTCACTCAGGATCCCTACAGGGGATCTGTGTGATTTGAGGAGAGTTTATAAAGGGACTATTTACAAAAGTTTGAGGGCAGAGTTTAGGGAAACTACCACGGGACAGTGCAGCACCCTGGGGCTAGCATGCATGGGGAGCAGTTACCATCCCTAGGCTTAGAGGGGAGAGAGCATAGGAAGTGGTGACCATGACCAGGACAGGGGATATGGATGGAGAGGGTCCCCTGACAGCAGCTGTAGCCCTAGCTAGAGGCACAAAGCCAAACCATGGTGACCTGGCAGAGAGGAAACCAAGGAAATATCTCTCTCTCCTCACTTTCCTCTGGCCCTCCTATCTCCAGTATTTCCCATTTGCCAAACCCTACTGGAAGCCTGAATGCAAGAGATATAGTCCACGGAGGTCAGTCTCCTAGGGCACAGAATAGAGTGGAAAAAGATGAGGGGTGGATATAGAGGGGTAAATAGAAGATGTCCAGTGCTTCTGCCATTAAGGACAACAATATTAATAACACCTTCCATATGAGCCCCTGCTTTAACCAGTTTGCTTTCTACAGGTAAGGGAAGGATGGTTCACAGGCTACTGTGCTCTTCAGTGTCACTGGTAGGACAGCAGTTGAGTTTACCTTCTGAGAAGGAAATTCATAAGAATTAAAACAAAAAGCGATGATCTCAGTCATCTAGGGTATATTAGTTATCTGTCACTGCTAACAAATTACCTCAAAACTTAGTAATAAAAAATAACAAACATTTATTATTTCACACAGTCTCTGTGGGTCAGGAGCAGCTTGGCTGGGTGGTTCTAGCTCAGGGTCTGTCATGAGGTTATCAAGAGGTTGGCCAGGGCTGCAGTCCTCTAAAGGCTTGATTTGGGCTGAAGGATTCATTTCCTATGCAGCTCATTCACTGGCCTTGCAAGTGAGTGTTGGCTTTTGGCAGGAGGCCTCAGTTCTTCACCACGTGGACCTCTCCACAGGACTGCTAGAGTGTCCTTGGGACATGGCAGTTGGCTTCTCCCAAAGTGAGTGATCCAAGAGAGCAAAGCAGGGAGGAACCACGGTGCCTTTTATGACCTAGTCTCACAAGATATACACTATCATCACTTCCGCCATATGCTACTCATTAGAAGCAAGTCACAAAGCCCAACCCACTCTTGTGGAGGGAGAGCAGGTACATGGCAGGGATTAAATGCCACCTCTTAATGAGATTAGGAAAGACTTTGTGAACATATTCTAAAACAACCGCATATCACAATAACAATATCAAAGATAATGTGGTTATATGATTGAAGAACTTAGGGAAGACTTTCCACTGAAACTTGAGCATCACCAAGCATGGTGAAATCTCCCAAGCATACTGTGCTCTGTCTGAAGAAAGAGCAGGTTAACAGAAGAGGGCTAATTCCCAAGGCATCTACGAAAAGATGGCCCAGAGGGGTAATACTGTGCAGAGAATTGTGAACCCAGTGGACACAAGTTATCTGATAAAAGGAGAGGCATACTTGGTTTGGGGACAGGAACGGATCATGTTTGGATGAAATATCTGTCAAGGATTATCCATTTGCCCTGGGTGGGAGATGCCTTCTGGCAAGGTAGTGTCCTAGGCAGTAGGCATGAGGATTTCAGTAAATCTAAAGAATCACCTCCACTTAATATCAATTAATTGCTAATGTTGGATGCCCAGCAGTGTCTTATGAGTGTTGCTAATGTGCCTTGGGCCTGAGCATTTGCAGACCTGGAAAGCTAAGGACTGGATAGACCCATGAACATCGATGTTCCACCCTGCAGAGAAATCACCGCCTTGAGTGATGTCCTTATCTTGCCATGCCTTTTGTTATTGCAGAGCCCCTTCTGTAAAAATTCATGTGCCTTTTGCCTCCTTGCACCCCTGAAAGCAAGCTGGGTCACTAGCAGTGTTACTAGAGCCACCCGAGAAAATTCAGCCAGGGTTCTCACTCTTGCTGTGTCTGCTCAAAACAACATGGTCTGATCTGGAATTATGGCCTCAATATGGGCCACCAGTGTTTCTGTCAGTACACAGAGGATACAGTCTTCATCAAGTCAGGCTGAGTGATTTTCCTTGAATGGATTATCCAAGACACCTATCCAGTGAATAAACGACGCTAGCTCTTTGTACATAAACATTTTTTAAAAACAACTTCAAAAACAAATTCATGTGACTTTATAACTAAATCACTTTGCTGTACATCTGAAACTAACACAACATTGTAAATCAACTATAATATAAAATAAAAATTTTTTAAAAACTAAAAAAAAATTCATGTGATAATAGGGCACTGTTTACAACACTAAAAATAGTGCAAAAAACCCAAATGTCCAGCAATATGGGACTGGTAGCATTAACTATGTTACAACCACACAGTTGAATACATTAGCTGTATTTATGAAAGTATTCTACTCTGCTGTGATGAAAGTATTCTACTCTGTCCAATACGGTAGCCTCTAGCCACATGTAGCTACTTAGCACTTGAAATGGGGCTAGTTCAGCCAAGGAATTAAAATTTAATTTTATTAATTTTATTTTAAATAACCATATGTGGCCAGTAGGCTATCTTAATGGACCCTGCTCCTCAATACATTGGTATCATATGATCTCCAAGATAGATTGTGAAGTGAAAAAACAAGAGGCAGGAAGTGTAGGCCAATGTATATAGGATATTACTTTTTGTGAATAAAAGGGAGAGAAGTAAAAACATATTTGCATGAATTTGCACAAACCCAGTGAAAGGATAAATGAAAAAGGTTACCTCTTGGACAAGGGGAATAGGCTGGATGGGGACGGAATGAAAGACTGCTTAGTGTGTATCTTTTTATATTAATTAGATTTTTTTAACCATACACATGTATTGTCTACTCAATAAAATAGAATAAACCAAAATAAAAATGTAAAGATAATAAAGAAAAAAAATTCATGTGAGGATATACTCAGCATATGAATGTTAGGAATAGATGTTTCTCTCTTTGGGTTCTCATTGACTTCCTGCTATCAGATAAGGCAAGATATATAAATAACCATGTTTCTTTTTACCTTAGTTGCCTGGTAGGGCAGAGCAAAATGTAATGCTTAGTTACAGTATCTTCCATTTATCTAGATTTCTAGCATATCACCTCCCTACAGTCCTATCCCTTACCTGGCTTTTTAAAATTTAACCTTCTTTTTTTTTTTTTTAAGTTATTGGTTTTTGTTTGTTTGTTTTGTTTTTTTAATTTATTTGGCTGCACCGGGTCTTAGTTGCAGCAGGCAGGCTCCTTAGTTGCAGCACATGGGCTCTTTACTTGCGGCTCCAGGGCTTCTTAGTTGCGGCTTGCCAGCTCCTTAGTTGTGGCATGCAGGCTCCTTAGTTACGGCATGAGAACTCCTAGTTGTCGCATGCATGTGGGATCTAGTTCCCTGACCAGGGATCGAACCTGGGCCCCCTGCATTGGGAGCACAGAGTCTTATTCACTGCGCCACCAGGGAAGTCCCTTATCCTTCTTTCTGACTTTCATTGTAAGCCCTTTCTAATTCTTTCTGAGACAAAATGGTCAAACAAGAAGGGAAAGAATAAACATAAAATACTTGATTTAAGAACATAAGAAAGTGGGCGCTCTTGCACATTTTTGAAAGGAGTTTAAAATGATGCAATCTTTTAAGAATGTAATTTAGAAGTGTCTATTTATTTCCTAAATGTACATGGTATTGGATTCAACAGTCCTTCTAGGAGTTTGTCTTACTAAAATACTCACAAAAGTGCATAAGTTATAAGTACAAAGGACGTTCATTGTTCATTGTAAATAATAATGAAAAATTATAACCAATCTAAGTGTGCATCAATCGGGGACTGGTTAACTAAATTACAAGAAAACATGCAGTGGGGCTTCCCTGGTGGCGCAGTGGTTAAGAATCCGCCTGCCAATGCAGGGGACACGTGTTCAAGCCCTGGTCTGGGAAAATCCCACATGCCGCGGAGCAACTAAGCCCGTGTGCCACAACTACTGAGCCTGCGCGCCGCAACTACTGAAGCCCGCATGCCTAGAGCCCGTGCTTTGCAACAAGAGAAACCACCACGATGAAAAGCCCACGCACCGCAACGAAGAGTAGCCCCTGCTCGCTGCAACTAGAGAAAGCCCGCGAGCATCAACGAAGACCTAACACAGCCATAAATAAATAAATTTATAAAAGAAAAAAAAGAAAACATGCAATAGTGAAAAAGGGTGCGCTAGACCTGTTTACTGACATGTGATGATGATCAAGTATGAAACAATACATAGAGCAGAAGTTCTCAAATTTTTTGGTCTCAGGACTCCTTTATACTCTTATCAATTAATTAGGATCCCAAAGAGCTTTTTTTATGTAGGTTATGTCTATTGGTATTCACCATATTAGAAATTTAAACTAAGACATTTAAAAAATGTACTTCTTAATTTATTTAAAGTAACAACAATAAACTCATTACAAGTTTACGTAAGTTACCTCCTTATTATAAAAATGAACTATGTCAAAACACAATTTAGTGAGAAGGCTGACTCACATTTCTGCAAGTGTATTTAATCTCTGGCTTAATAGAAGACAGCTGGATTCTCATATCTGCTTCTGCATTCAATCTGTTGTGATATGGTGTTTTGGTTGAAGTACAGGAAGAAAATCCAGCCTCATACTCATATGTAGTCGGAAAAGGGAGGATAATTTAATAGCCTTTTCAGATCATTTTGGATATTCTTCTTGGAGAGTTTACCAAAATTCAACAAGTGGTGGTTACTCAAAGGTTAGTTGCAATGTGGATTCTGAAATCATATCAGTGAACATTTCTTACTCTGTTACTTTAAAATCCACCAGTCTGGGACTTCCCTGGCGGTCCAGTGGTAAGACTTTGCCTTCCACTGCAGGGGGTGTGGGTTCCATCCTTGGTTGGGGAGCTAAGATCCCACATGCCTCGCGGCCAAAAAAACCCCAAAACATAAAACAGAAGCAATATTGTAATAAATTCAATAAAGACTTTAAAAATGGTCCACATCAAAAAAAAAATCTTAAAAAAAATAAAATCCATTGGTCTACCTTCCACTTTGAATTTGAATGATTCTTTTACCCAGGTATGACTTTGTAACATCATAATTGGTCATTTAAAAAATATTGGTTCACTGAGTTATATAGATGTTTTGTATATTGACACATTTTATTAATAATATCAAAAATCACGTTTTTTAATACCACCACCAATCTCATCACTAAAGTCTTTAAGTGTTGGCAAGCTGTCAGCTCACAATGACAAACACAAGTCATAGAGCGCCCTTTGAGAACTGCTGTGTAGCTTATAATCCCTTTTCTGTTAAAAAAAAATCCTAATTTTTGCTTGAAAGTTTGAATTCCATCATTAGTAATAAACACTGTCAGTTTTCCTTGAAGTGACAGGCTCATTAATTTTTGAGAAAATGTCTGAAAAATGCCCAATTCTGACCCACCATAGTTTGCCTGTTAGTCATTATTTCAAGTAAAAATATTTCTCCATGAAAAACAAAAAAAAACAATAGAATTCAGTTTGCAAGTCAAACAATGGCGCAAGTACTGCTCCTCCAGACCGTCACTGTACCTTGGAATGCATCTGAAGTGTTTGATGTGTTCTTTTCATTTCATTATATGGAACCTTAAAAAGACAAGCACTCCAGGGTTGAAATTTAATAAAATAAATCATCTTTACAGCTTTATCAAGGGCATTCTTAAGGAAACTAGCACTTCTGTTATTCTGAGAGTGTGCTGGTGAACGATACAATGACCACTAGGACACTCTGGTGCCACCACCTTGATCCAAGGCACCAGCAGTTTTACCCTCTTTTGCTTTTTGTAACATCAGTACAAATGTCAATACTGTGAAGAAAGCAAATAATGCCTCAGCATAATTATAAAAATAGCTTTGGCCTTGTGAACCCTCTGAAATGGTCTCAGGGACCTTCCGGAATTCATAAGACCCCCCTTTGAGAACTGCTGATGTAGCCTATGATCCCTTTTTTGTTTAAAAAAAAAAAGAGGCAAAAAACAAACAAAAAAAGTTACATACCGAAGTGCTAACAGTGGCTATCTCTAGCAGTAGAAAGTGATAAAGTGATGTTTACTTGGTACTTCACATACTTTACTCTTTTTTACATCCTTTACAATGAGTATGTATTTCTTAAGTAATTAAAAACACTAAAGAAAGGAAAAGATTAAATTTACATGATAAACACCAATTACAACACACTCAGAGAATGTAAAATACCCCTTGGACCTAATTTCATATTGAAAATATGAAGAGATTAGATACATAAAGCCAGGAGCTTGAATTATTAAAAAAACAAAACAAGACACAACAAAAACCTCACCCTGAGAAATACCTCATTTCCCACAGGGCTGGAGGAAGGAAGTGTCACAGTGCCTTACTGCTGAGGCATCCACCAGACCCAGGTAGCTTAAATGAATGACCCTGCTGATATCTTTACATGCAGTTTGAAAATAAATCTAAAACACATTCTCTCTAGAAGGCAACAGGATTAGACTCGAAGAGTGATTTGACGCTTTAGAAAGCTCCCAGCTTCCTTCCCAGAGGAAAGAGAAAATCAGGCACAGGACCCACGGCTTACAAAGCAGGTATTAAGTTTCTCTTTGGTGCCTTAAGCCTCCTAGCTCTGTGCCTTCCTCCCTCTAGACTGAGCCTGTCACCTCTTGCCTTTGCAGGATCCGGTGCTCTTCTAAGCTTCTCTCCTCTGCCTCCCACCCCGCCCACCTAAACCTCTAGGTGACAAAAACCATGATATCAGTCATCCATGCCTATCAGTCATCTACACCCTAGCATAAATGAGTTTCCATTACCACGCTCCCTCCCCCACTGCATTTGCCTGTTAGGCTGATCTCTGATGATGGACTAGAAGGCTGGGTGCTGAAAGAAAGCTGAGGCATCAGCAGTAACTGCTGGGGAAGCCCCTGAAGTGGAAGTCTCTGAAATCCTGGGGCTTCTGAAATCATGCTCTACGGACAGCTACCTTCAGCAAAGCTTCTTTCTGCTGTGTGACATCAAAGAAGTTACTGCCCCTTTCTGGGCTCTGTAACCCAAGTGGGTTGGACTAGTGACCTCCTAGGTGGCCCCTGCTCTGGGTTTCTGTGACCGAGCTCCATCAATGTAAGGTAGTGTTAGCTCAGGAGGCCTTGGGAAACGGCATCTTGTTTTCAGTTCCTGAATTAAAAGAAGATTTGGAGGAAGCTCCCCACATGCTCCCTGCAGTTTGCCCCCTTCCCCCTTCTCTTCCTCATGACCTGTGTCTCCAGGGGGAAGATCAAACAAAGAGGTTGCAGAGGGTGGTGGAATGCTGTGTTTGCTTAAGTCCCAGGCTGGATGTGATTACAAAGTTCCTGTGACTGGGGAGACGAGGTGGGGAATGCGGTGGGAGGGGTTCTGAGCTCTGAGATTGCACTCAGCCACACCCCACACACACCCTGCACACGCATGCGCACAGGGCTCGCAACACAGTTGTGAGTTGCTGAAGTTTGTGCTCAAACCCCCGGCCCCACCGCATGTGTGCCCACCGCCTCCTTAAGAGGTCTTGTTCCGGGTATTTGTTTTCTTCCATAAGGGCGATCAGAAGACCGAACAACTTTCACAAATTAAAGCGACTTTTATTTTATTTTTTTTAAATATTTATTGGAGTATAATTGCTTTACAATGGTGTGTTAGTTTCTGCTTTATAACAAAGTGAATCAGTTATATATATACATATGTTCCCATATCTCTTCCCTCTTGCGTCTCCCTCCCTCCCACCCTCCCTATCCCACCCCTCTAGGTGGTCACAAAGCACCGAGCTGGTCTCCCTGTGCTATGCGGCTGCTTCCCACTAGCTAGCTATTTTACGTTTGGTAGTGTATATATGTCCATGCCACTCTCCCGCTTTGTCACAGCTTACCATTCCCCCTCTCCATATCCTCAAGTCCATTCTCTAGTAGGTCTGTGTCTTTATTCCTGTCTTACCCCTAGGTTCTTCATGACATTTTTTTTTCTTAAATTCCATATATATGTGTTAGCAAACGGTATTTCTCTTTCTCTTTCTGACTTACTTCACTCTGTATGACAGACTCTAGATCTATCCACCTCATTACAAATAGCTCAATTTCGTTTCTTTTTATGGCTGAGTAATATTCCATTGTATATATGTGCCACATCTTCTTTATCCATTCATCCGATGATGGGCACTTAGGTTGTCTCCATCTCCCGGCTATCGTAAATAGAGCTGCAATGAACATTTTGGTACATGACTCTTTTTGAATTTTGGTTTTCTCAGGGTATATGCCCAGTAGTGGGATTGCTGGGTCATATGGTAGTTCTATTTGGAGTTTTTTAAGGAACCTCCATACTGTTCTCCATAGTGGCTGTACCAATTCACATTCCCACCAGCAGTGCAGGAGCGTTCCCTTTTCTCCACACCCTCTCCAGCATTTATTGTTTCTAGATTTTTTGATGATGGCCATTCTGACTGATGTGAGATGATATCTCATTGTAGTTTTGATTTTCATTTCTCTAATGATTATTGATGTTGAGCATTCTTTCATGTGTTTGTTGGCAGTCTGTATATCTTCTTTGGAGAAATGTCTATTTAGGTCTTCTGCCCATTTTTGGATTGGGTTGTTTGTTTTTTTGTTATTGAGCTGCATGAGCTGCTTATAAATTTTGGAGATGAATCCTTTGTCAGTTGCTTCATTTGCAAATATTTTCTCCCATTCTGAGGGTTGTCTTTTGATCTTGTTTATGGTTTCCTTTGCTGTGCAAAAGTAAAGCGACTTTTAAATAAATAAATGTGACTTTTCTAATATGGTTATGTCTCAATGTCTGTCTTCCTAAAAATGCGGTGAATTCTCAAGGGCAAGGGTCACGGCCGACCACTCTCTTTATTCCCCCCCCCCCGCCCCTTTCATCATGCCTAGCACATGTTCGATGACTCCCCCAGTTTTGTTCCATGTATGAAGGAATGAATGAATGGAGAAATGACTGTTTCCACTAAGGTTCAAAAAAGTCCATTTAAAGGTAATGGGCTATTCCCGTCGAGTGTCACCATGTCACTCAACATGTCTTCTTGTCTCCATCTTCTTTACCATAATTCACAAAAGACTGGTCCCGGGAGAGAGTTCGTGGTGAATAAGCGAGAGCAAAATAAGGACCCTGTGCTGGCACTTCCAGCTTTGTGACCTTAAGAAAGTCACTCGCCTTCTCTAGACCTCATTTTCAACTCAAAAATAGGGTTGAAAATACCTGCCTCTAGCCTAGAGGGGCTATAGAAGCCTATATGAGACTCCGGATGAGTGAACAAGATTTGTCAGGGCCACCCAGCGAGTTAGGGACAGTGAGACCCAGGCTGGCTGACAGTACACTCCCAGACTGTGCTCTCCACTTGGTGCCTGACTTCCTTACCCCCTTGAAGACGCACAGCAACATAAGAGAAGGGAGTGCTTTATCTTCATCTCCCACCAGCCCCTCAGAGCAGCTGGGACCATCAACTCAACGGGGTAGTCTGGAACTGTTTGTAGGGAGACGGTTGTCTGGCTGGGAGGAGGCCAGAGTCACAGACTCAGGCTGTGCCCAACAGACGGTTTTGCTGCCCTCTGAGCCTGCTGCACCTGCAGACAGCCGGGGCTGGCAGTGAGGGAGTAGGGATGACAGCGTAGATGTCCCTCCAGCAGATGCTGTGAGTGCCCCACCTGTATCCCCACGGCCCACGCTGGAGGTCACCTACAGATGTGGTGGACAGTCCCTGCGTTCACAGGCTTTCCATGTCAAAGCCTGCTTCTCTCTGCCGAAGGGCTCTCTCTAGCAGCAGGAGCACAAGGAAGGCCAAAGGTGTAGAAAACCAATGGCCCAAGATGTAAACCTCACCCAGTGAGGAACAGCTGTTGATGGATAACAGCTTCCCGGCCCCTTAGAGGACTGAGCCCCAGTCGCCCAGAGGAATAACCTGCTCATCAATACCTCTTAATAAAGCGGTGACTTTTCTACTTTCCCTGTCCCACGTCCCCACTCCGTCACCCT
Organism: Orcinus orca; assembly: GCF_937001465.1. Classification (NCBI taxonomy): domain Eukaryota; kingdom Metazoa; phylum Chordata; class Mammalia; order Artiodactyla; family Delphinidae; genus Orcinus; species Orcinus orca. The sequence goes on from NC_064560.1 coordinate 91,084,720, forward strand.
GATTTCCTGGGATCATCTCCTAAATAAGCAATTGGCACCAAACTTGCCTCAGGGTCTGCTTTAGGGAGATCAACCTCCTCCAAGCTTTCCAACTAGCTGGGAGGGCAGAGCATCGTATCCACACACCCAGCCGACAAATCCATTCACTGGGCAAACCTCCTTTGTGCAAGACCGCCTACCTGCAGAACAGGAGAACCACCTCCAGGTCCGCTTGATCTTTGGTCTGTTTGTTCCTTCCTTCATCATACATTTTTTGAGAGCCGACTATGGGCAAGACCTTGGGCTGGGGGCGCACATGCAGCGGTGAGAAACAGACGCGGCTCCTCCCCCTGCGGGACGTTTCATCAGCTCTGGCCTTTGAACAAGCTCTCTCCGCTTTCTGGGATGAACTAGACCATCCCTAATGCCTTTCCAGGCTGAGCATCCGTGCCTCTAGGACAGGCCCCTGCCCTCCAGCAGCAGAAACTCTAGTGGTTCCTCAAGGGTCTGAATTGTCCCCGTGGGACACTGGACGGCATAAAAGTGGTCAGTGTTACAATGCACAATGGAATTTCTTCCCTTAAGAGAAATATATAATGGAAAAGAAGTTAAAATTTTTTTTTAACTTGGCAATAAAGTAGCAGACTCTTGCTCTTCTGTGCAGAGGGTACCATGATCATGGATCCCCAGCTGCCAGAGTCCCATGCTCGGGTCAGAGAGTTCAAGGCCTGGCTACAGGGGACGTCTGCCTGAGACCCTGAGCACAGTGTTATCAGCCCCTGTTGCACAGGACGTCCCGGGGAAGCTGGGGGCAGGAGACAACTATCTTGCCACCAAAGGGACCTCGGCAAGGAGCAGTCACCACCTCAGACTCCAGCCCAGGAGTCAAGGCAGGGTGTCCTGAGGTCCCACCCTGTGCTGGTCCTGGATCCCTGGCCAGCAGTGTCAGGGGAAAGGCAGGAGCACCCGCAAGGTGGACAGTTTGAGTCAGGATGAGGCCATGAGGGCAGGTTTGGCCAGGGCCAGGCTGTGGCGCCCAGGCACAGCCACTGTGCCATCCGCTTCTCTGTAACTAGTAACAGTCTGTAGTACCCTTGATCAGATGTCGTGGGAGATGTAGCAGCCGCTGTTCCTCTTCGTAAAGACACTAGCAACAGAGTTGGTTTTGAACCCAGCCGTGGCCTGTGGGGTACTGGTAGTGGTGGGTTTCTCTGCCCCCTGCCCCATCTCTCTTGTCTATATGATGAGTAGGAGAGTGGAGGCTCAGATCCAGCTCTGTTTGTTCTCAAAGCCCACAGTCTCTCCCTCTACAGTATAGGGTTATGGGGCAAATTGTCTCAAGACGCCTCCTCCTCTCTGGGCCTCTTTCCAGCAGCCCCAGCCCCAGGTGGCCAGGGTCCTCTGGAGAAGGAGAGGCCCCCCCTTAGGAGGAAGGCAGCAGACAATAAACTCATTTGGGCTGAAGTTTTGTGGATTTAATGAATAATTTCAAAAGGGGAGATGAACAAGAACGATATTTAAGAAAAATGGCCTAATTAGCTATGTGGCCTTGGGTTATTTACCCAACCTCACTGAGCCCCAGTATCTTCATCTATACCATGGGAATAACACTATTTTTGCCTTATGGATGTAATGAGTAAATGTGGAAAATGCCCAGAACAGAATAGGAATCCACATATGTAGCATCTTAGACACAACAAGAGAGAGATTCGGGCCTTCTTCACTGATTTCCTTCTCCATCATAAGACCCACCACACTGATTTTAAGCTCTCTGCATTTACCCATGGAAGAAGGGGCTCTCTTTCCTCTGAATACTATTTTAACAAGTTTGCCCATTTTTAACAAGGTAACAGTAATTAGGGCCTGGAAAAGATGTCAGGGATAGCAAGACGCTGCGAGGCTCCTACTTCTAGCTTAACCCAAAAAGGAATCTGAAGGTAGACAGAGGAGGGGACCTGGATTAGAACAGTCTGTGTAGTTTAATCAAAGCTCCCAACACCATTGGGCTGTGTTTCTCGAAATTTCCACCGAAGAACCATTTATAGCTGCAGAAAAGAATGTATACTGCCAAGAGGTTTAGATATGCATATGGAATTGGCTCTCTGCCCGTAGGAAATTTCTTAGAATACACTTGTGTTCGCATAAAAATGCCTGCAGATTCTTCTATTCTATGCCAAAATATATATGTACTTAATTTAAAAAAAAAAAAACACCCAAACCAAAAAATGACAACCATGTCTCCTTACCCCCATAAAATCTTCAAACTGGCACTTGGAGGAGACACAGTGTGTTCAGCCTGCGGATTCATGCTCTGCCTGTATCTGCCACAGGCCCCCTTCCGTGGCTGTGCAATCCCCATTTGACAGTGTGGCTCAGGACCTAAGGTATGAAACCAGCTAACCCCACCATCTCCCTTAGCTCCTAATACTCGAGCTGGCCTGCTCAGCCACTGCCCACACCCCATCCACAGCATAAATAAAACGCAGCAGGACCACACATATGCACACAAACTGAGAAGCTGAACCACTGGCGGCGGAGGAAATGGGGCTTGAAAGACCTAGGTGGCATGGGTGCCGTATTAACCTGGGGTCTTAGGTGGTAAGCAACAGAAATTGACTCTGGGTAACTTACCCAGAAAGAATTTTATTGGAAGATGTGAGGCAACAGAGGACTCAAGGAAAAGCTGAAGCCGGGAGGATAGGCAGGAGGGCAGTTCCAGGAAGCTGGGAAGCAGGCACCAGTGGGTAGTCACCAGAACTAGCATGAATTGGCCCCACATATTTTCTGGTTTTGTATCATCTGCTCTCTTTTCCTGGGAGAGAGTATCTGATTGGCCTAACTTGGGTGGCACGGCCCATCCCCTGGCCAGGGACGATGAGGTCCCTTGATGGCCAGTCCCACCAAAACTGTATCAAATGAAAGACAGGTCAATTACTAAGGCAAAATTGTGGTGCTATCACCGGAAAGGTGGGCGTTGAATGCTGGGCAGAAGCAGTTCACAGCTATCCACAACAATATTGTGCTTGGTGAAGTCAGACAGAGAAAGACAAATACTAAATGATATCACTCATACGTGCAATCTAAGAAAGAATACAAATGAATCTATGTACAAAACAGAAACAGATTCACATAGAAAACAAACTTGTGCTTACCAACAGGGAGAGGGAAGGGGGGAGGGACAAATTAGGGGTATGGGATGAACAAACTACTATATATGAAATAGCTAAGCAAAAAGGATTTACTGTATAGCACAGGGAATTACACCCATTCTCTTGTAATAACCTGTAATGGAATATAATCTGCAAAAATACTGAATCACTCATTTTGCTGTGAAGCTGAAACTAACATACCATTGTAAAGCAATTATACTCCAATAAAGATGTTAAAATGAAAAAAAAATACTGAATCACTATGCTGTACACCTGAAACTAACACAATACTGTAAATCAACTACGCTTCAAACAAACAAACAAATGAAAGTTATCCACGATGGATCCTACAGCTTGTCTTCAAAGCCAGCCTGGCTCTCCCCAAGGGACTCACAGGTCCTCTCTAGGGAGAGTCTGCCATCACCAGATCACCAGCTGCTGCTGAGTGTTCCTTTCTCAGAACACAGAGCCTTTCACCCCAAGCAAGAAGGTCCAGCATAAAGTATAAAGGCCCCATGGGAGAGGAAGCCCATCTGGAGAGAACCCTGTCCTCAGGGGGTTCAATCAGAATCATTCCGAATCATTCAAGGGAATGGGTTTCAGGGAGACAGGAAAGGGGACATGCCCACAAAGGGAGAACCCAGACAGAGAGGCCTGGGCTCCTGTAGGCAGCCCGACTACCTTCATAATTTGGCCAAAGATAGGTGCTAGTCTAGAGGTCTTCACTCTGAGAAGTCTGGAGCCAGGCCTGGTTTGTCAGCCAGTCTTCTTCCTGCAATGCCCCAAAAAGAGATATAAGCAAGCAAAGAAACTCACAACAGGAACACTAGACATTGCAATACACACAGCACGCATTATAAAACATTCAAGTAGGGCTTCCCTGGTGGCGCAGTGGTTGAGAGTCCGCCTGCCGATGCAGGGGACACGGGTTCGTGCCCCGGTCTGGGAAGATCCCACATGCCGCGGAGCGGCTGGGCTCGTGAGCCATGGCCGCTGAGCCTGCGCGTCCGGAGCCTGTGCTCCGCAACGGGAGAGGCCACAACAGTGAGAGGCCCGCGTACCGCAAAAAAAAAAAAAAAAAACACCTTCAAGTAGCGCAGAGCTATGTAGAGGAAAAAATTAAAGTCTGTAGAATGACTCTTTCATTCCCCCAAACTCCCCAAACATGAGCCCCATTTTAAGGAATCTCCAAGTACCTGCTTCCCCCTTCTCAGTGGACCCCAAGAGGAGTCCCTAGAGTGAAAGGACAGAGGGGACAGAGTAGGGGAACTCCAAGTGCTGTTCCAGCTGAAAGAGAGCAGAGGGGAAAGCAGGGCTGCCTCATGCTGCACCCGGGCACCCGGGCAATAGGGAGGTGGTGAAAAGCAGGGGAGGTGGGGGTCAGGGGAGAGAGAGAGAGAAAATGAAAGTCCCCTGTACTCCTCCACTCCACCCGTCTTACTTCCTCCCAGAGGTAGCAACTGTTACCACATTTTCTTACTCACTCGAAGTGGCAGATAATCAGATGAGAAATTGGATGTTATTTTCCTGCAGGCATCTTATGAAAACACAAGAGACCTTTTTTGCTCCTCGTCCTCTCAAGTAGGCAAATCTGCTTGGAGCCCTGGAGGACCAGGGCTTACTTCCCCGTTGTCCTCCTCTGTAGAAAGGGCAGGACCCAACCAGGACCCTGCTCTACAGGGCAGGAGCTCTGTTTACTTTTTCCTTTTTTTAAAAAAAAAATTTATTTATTTTTGGCTGCGTTGGGTCTTCGTTGCTGCACGTGGGCTTTCTCTAGTTGCTTGGAGCGGGGGCTACTCTTTGTTGCGGTGCGTCGGCTTCTTATTGCAGTGGCTTCTCTTGTTGCAGAGCACGGGCTCCAGGCGCGCCGGCTTCCGTAGTCGTGGCTCACGGGCTCTAGAGCGCAGGCTCAGTAGTCGTGGCGCACGGGCTTGGTTGCTCCGCGACATGTGGGATCTTCCCGGACCAGGGATCGAATCTGTGCCTTCTGCATTGGCAGGTGGATTCTTAACCACTGGACCACCAGGGAAGCCGTCTGTTTACTTCCTTCTCATTTCTCCCACACTTAGAGCTTGGAATATTGTAAGCGCTCAGTAAATATTTTTGAGTGAATGAAATTTCTTGTCTCTCCTCAGATGGAGATTCCTTTCTTGCCACTCAATGATCCCCAGCTGGAGCCTATGGTCTTGCTCGTGCACTCTGAGATAGGGGAGCACGTGATGGAGCTGGAAAAACAAGGCTAACCTCGTTAGGTTTGGAGACAGAGAACCTATGTGTAATTTCCTGCTCAGCCACTAGCTGTGGGCTGGAGAGAAGTGGTAGATATCGTGGTGAATCACCCAGAGCTCTCTGCGGGGCTCAAGCTGTGCTTCCCCCAGCAGCTGGTAGTGCTGAAAGTCAATTGCTCTCAGCTGAGTCCTGTGGGGGAATTGCCCTTGGCTGAAAAGGACCACCTGTCTCAAGCCCAAGGACTGCCTCCATACAGGAGTACAAAGGCTCGGCCCCCTCTTGGCAGCAGAGATAATCTTGAAGAGCCACCCCAGCTCCAGAGCAATGTGCGGGGCTGTCCAAGGCCTACGTGGTGCATCACAGCCCAACCCTTCTCTCTGCCCAGTCCCGCCTTCTTCACTCCCTGTGGGGTGCCCATCCTGAGAGCACTCCCCAATCAGCTCCCTGCACGTCACTCTGCCACAGAGCCTGCTTCCCAGGGAACCCAAAATGCAGCAAGAGGCCACTTAATTTCTCTGTTCCCAGGCTCCTTAGCTACGCAACACAGGTATTAGAGAAGACAGGCTTTGACGTCAGACAGACGTAGATTTTAATCCAAACCCACCAACTGTCAGCTCTGTGTTAACGGTCGGCTTATTTAACCTTTCTGATACTTACACCTCTAGTGGCCTATATCATATCCCCTCAACTTACCTGTGATACAGCTACATGGAAGCTCAGGCTCACCTGTGCTGGCAGTGTTCCACCATTTGTTCTTTTTTAAAAAAATTTGATATTTATTTATTTATTTTCTTTCTTTTTTTTTTTTTTGGCTGCGTCGGGTCTTAGTTGCGGCACACGGGATCTTTGTTGAGGCATGTGGGATCTTTTTGTTATGGTGTGCAGCCTCTTAGTTGCGGCGCTCAGGCTTCTCTCTAGTTGTGGTGTGCGGGTTTTCTCTCTCTACTTGTGGCGCTCAGGCTCCAGAGTGCAGGGGCTCTCTAGTTGAGGCACGCAAGCTGAATAGTTGCAGGCTTAGTTGCCCCGCAGCATGTGGGATCTTAGTTCCCCGACCAGGGATCAAACCCGCATCCCCTGTATTGGAAGGTGGATTCTTTACCACTGGACCACCAGGGAAGTCCCCACCATTTGTTCTTTACATCCTCTACTTTGGAGGGGATGTCCCCAGGCCACTCGCCCTCTATACGCTTCACTGATCTGTCGGACCCTAAGTCTCGGTAGGATTTATATACTCCTCTCTAGATTAAATGCAACATACTTGTCACTTCCTGCTTATCCGGTCACATTAACGGGAGGTCATTGATACGGTGCATTCATGTGCTGCTCTATGGAGTGTCCAGATGGTCCAGGTCCCTTCAGTCTCCATTATGATAGAAGGTGGGGGAGTTAACATGGCCCTGATGCAAGACACAAATGCATCCTGTCCTCTGCTCCGTGTGTATTGCTTTGATTCTCCTTTCTGATAGGGATAGAAAAGAAAGCAAGAAACAGGTCGATGGGCATGCACCATGTATTGGCGGCTCCGGCAAAGATACCCTACTTGGCAAAACAGCAACAAATGGGGCTCCTGCTTGGTTAGGGTTGTGGGAGTTTACTCCTCATCAGCCATTTTATCCAGGTTTTGTAGGGGCCTGACGGGTGAGTTGAATGGGAATATGACAGAGACCACCATCCCTACATTCTTTCATCGTTGAGGGTGGCACTAATCCCTGCCATTCCCCCTGGGATACAGTCTTGTATTTGATTTACCATCTTGGCCAGGGAGAAGGAGCATTTCAGAGACTTCGATTGGCTTTCCTTACTGTACTAGCTCTTATTCCATAGGCCAAGGAACCAATGTTGGGGTTCTACCAAGTATATGTATTCCAATACACACCCAGGAACAGATATATAACCACAGTGGACCCATGAACTCAATGTGAGCTGGAGCAAGGCCAGGTCTCCATTATTCCCTGGCCCCCTCACTCCAATGGGTGGCATGATGGCACTTTGGGGTCACCAGATACCAATGCCAATTCAGACCCTGTGGTAAAAAATTCTTCCAAGTCTTGGCTATTCCTCCTTTCTCATGCTCAGTTACACAAGTAAATGGTCATGGATTCTTTTTGGAAAGGACTTGGGGGGAATACTACTGAATACACTTGCCATGACGTTGCATGTCCTATAGTCAATGGCTCAGGTCCAGAAATGGGTTAAGGAATCATGACATTTTACTGAGGGTGGCTGCTTCAGCCCCCGATCATCCATCCTTGATTTCTTTTGATTGTTTAAATTAAGCAATATACCGTTGGCCACCCATCTATCTTGCCTTTAAGAACACTGTGTTCTGCTAACCATCTCCATAGCCCTCTGTCTGTCAGGCCCTCCTGACTGCCGCTCAGATTTTTTTTTTTCTTTTTAACTTTTTTTTTTAATATATTTTATTGGAGTTTAATTGCTTTACACTGTTGTGTTAGTTTCTGCTGTATAAAAAAGTGAATCAGCTATACGTATACATATATCCCCTCCCTCTTGCGTCTTCCTCCCACCCTCCCTATCCCATCCCTCTAGGTGGTCACAAAGCACCGAGCTGATCTCCCTGTGCTACGCGGCTGTTTCCCACTAGCTATCTATTTTGCATTTGGTAGTGTATATATGTCCATGCCACTCTCTCACTTCGTCCCAGCTTACCCTTCCCCCTCCCCGTGTCCTCAAGCCCATTCTCTACATCTGCATCTTTATTCCTGTCCTGCCCCTAGGTTCATCAGAACCATTTTCTTTTAGATTCCATATATATGTGTTAGCATACGGTATTTCTTTTTCTCTTTCTGACTTACTTCACTCTGTATGACAGTCTCTAGGTCCATCCACCTCACTACAAATAACTCAATTTCGTTTCCTTTTATGGCTAATATTCCATTGTATATATGTGCCACATCTTCTTTATCCATTCATCTGTTGATGGACACTTAGGTTGCTTCCATGTCCTGACTATTGTAAATAGAGCTGCAATGAACATTGTGGTACATGACTCTTTTTGAATTATGGTTTTCTCAGGGTATATGCCCAGTAGTGGGATTACTGGGTCATATGGTAGTTCTATTTCTAGTTTTCTAAGGAATCTCCATACTGTTCTCCATAGTGGCTGTCAACTTACATTCCCACCAACAGTGCAAGAGGGTTCCCTTTTCTCCACACCCTCTCCAGCATTTATTGTTTCTAGATTTTTTAATGATGGCCATTCTGACTGGTGTGAGATGATATCTCATTGTAGTTTTGATTTGCATTTCTCTAATGATTAATGATGTTGAGCATTCTTTCATATGTTTGTTGGCAGTCTGTATATCTTCTTTGGAGAAATGTCTATTTAGGTCTTCTGCCCATTTTTGGATTGGGTTGTTTGTTTTTTTGATATTGAGCTGCATAAGCTGCTTGTATATTTTGGAGATTAATCCTTTGTCAGTTGCTTCATTTGCAAATATTTTCTCCCATTCTGAGGGTTGTCTTTTTGTCTTGTTTATGGTTTCCTTTGCTATGCAAACGCTTTAAGTTTCATTAGGTCTCATTTGTTTATTTTTGTTTTTCCTTTTCTCTAGGAGGTGGATCAAAAAGGATCTTGCTGTGATTTATGTCATAGAGTGTTCTGCCTATGTTTTCCTCTAAGAGTTTTATAGTGTCTGGCCTTACATTTAGGTCTTTAATCCATTCTAAGTTTATTTTTGTGTATGGTGTTAGGGAGTGTTCTAATTACAGTCTTTTTTTTTTTTTTGGCTGTGTTGGGTGTTCGTTTCTGTGCGAGGGCTTTCTCTAGTTGCAGCGAGCAGGGGCCACTCTTCATCACGGTGAGCAGGCCTCTCACTGTCGTGGCCTCTCTTGTTGTGGAGCACAAGCTCTAGACGTGCAGGCTCAGTAGTTGTGGCTCACGGGCCTAGTTGCTCCCAGACCAGGGCTTGAACCCGTGTCCCCTGCATTGGCAGGCAGATCCTCAACCACTGCACCACCAGGGAAGCCCTAATTTCAGTCTTTTACATGTAGCTGTCCAGTTTTCCCAGCACCACTTATTGAAGAGGCTGTCTTTTCTCCATTGTATATTCTTGCCTCCTTTATGAAAGATAAGGTGACCATATGTGTGTGGGTTTATCTCTGGGCTTTCTATCCTGTTCCATTGATCTATATTTCTATTTTTGTGCCAGTACCAAACTGTCTTGATTACTGTAGCTTTGTAGTATAGTCTGAAGTCTGGGAGCCTGATTCCTCCAGCTCCATTTTTCTTTTTCAAGATTGCTTTGGTTATGTGGGGTCTTTTGTGTTTCTATACAAATTGTGAAATTTTTTGTTCTAGTTCTGTGAAAAATGTCATTAGTGGTTTGATAGGGATTGCACTGAATCCATAGATTGCTTTGGGTAGTATAGTCATTTTCACAATGTTGATTCTTCCAATCCAAGAACATGGTACATCTCTCCATCTGTTTGTATCATCTTTAATTTCTTTCATCAGTGTCTTATAGTTTTTTGCATACAGGTCTTTTGTCTCCTTAGGTAGGTTTATTCCTAGGTATTTTATTCTTTTTGTTGCAGTGGTAAATGGGAGTGTTTCCTTAATTTTTCTTTCAGATTTTTCATCATTAGTGTATAGGAATGCAAGAGATTTCTATGCATTAATTTTGTATCCTGCTACTTTACCAAATTCATTGATTAGCTCTAGTAGTTTTCTGGTAGCATCTTTAGGATCCTCTGTGTATAGTATCATGTCATCTGCAAACAGTGACAGCTTTACTTCTTCTTTTCTGATTTGGATTCCTTTTATTTCTTTTTCTTCTCTGATTGCTGTGACCAAAACTTCCAAAACTATGTTGAGTAATAGTGGTGAGAGTGGGCAACCTTGTCTTGTTCCTGATCTTAGTGGAAATGGTTTCAGTTTTTCACCATTGAGAATGATGTTGGCTGTGCGTTTGTCATATATGGCCTTTATTATGTTGAGGTAAGTTCCCTCTATGCCTACTTTCTGGAGAGATTTTATCATAAATGGTTGTTGAATTTTGTCAAAAGCTTTTTCTGCATCTATTGAGATGATCATATGGTTTTTATCCTTCAGTTTGTTAATATGGTGTATCACATTGATTGATTTGAGTATATTGAAGAATCCTTGCATTCCTGGGATATACCCCACTTGATCATGGTGTATGATCCTTTTAATGTGCTGCTGGATTCTGTTTGCTAGTATTTTGTGAGGATTTTTGCATCTATGTTCAACAGTGATGTTGGCCTGTAGTTTTCTTTTTTTGGCACATCTTTGTCTAGTTTTGGTATCAGGGTGATGGTGGCCTCGTAGAATGAGTTTGGGAGTGTTCCTCCCTCTGTTATATTTTGCAAGAGTTTGAGAAGGATGGGTGTTAGCTCTTCTCTAAATGTTTGATAGAATTAACCTGTGAAGCCATCCGGTCCTGGGCTTTTGTTTGTTGGAAGGTTTTTGGTCACAGTTTCAATTTCAGGGCTTGTGCCACTCAGATTTTGCTGCTCACTACATTCACTGCACCCACCTGGGTTCTCAAGGCTAAGCACTGCCACCTGATCTCTGTTATGTTGGCTTCCTCTAATCCCCATGGGTATCAGAGAGCCCAGTTCTGTAATAGTGTCTCCTACTGTGCCCTCCCCCCCACCAGCTCCTTCCTTACTGCCTCCCACAGAACAGAGTTGGCTGGTGGGTTTTCTGGCCTCATGTACCACAAACACTCTGACATGCCCACTCCTCTGGGTCTTTTGTTCTGCTCCTCCACCATCTGCCACGGCAGCTCTGACATTTCTATTTCACTTGTGTGGACCATGGCTTTTCCTATGCTTCTAAAATCCATCTTTAAAGTGCATTAGCACGACCTCCTGGGTTCCCGGCCAGGCTGTTAAATCCTGTACCACGGCAAAGTACTTCCATATCAACATCTGCTCTTATCCAAGTTCACCTTCCTCCCCTCTTGATCCGGCCCCCTCAGGATTCAGTTCTGTGCACACTTCCTGCCTGAGTGTGTGAGCCAGATTCAGCATATAATCACTCTCCTCCCTAGCAGGCCCGGCCACAGCTGGCATCTGACTCTTGTTGTCCATCAGACAGATAAAGAGGAGGAGGTAGGCTACGAGAAAGACAAGCTTTATCTTGTAGGGCACCTGCCCCATTTGAAACGGTGTGCGATCTTCCTAGAAGGGGGACCGCTATTTGCCAAGAAGAAGTGGGTCACTGGGACTTCCCTGGTGGTCCAGTGGTTAAGACTTCGCCTTCCAAGGCAGGGGTGTGGGTTCGATCCCTGGTCGGGGAGCTAAGATCCCACATGCCTCATGGCCAAAAAACCAAAACATCAAACAAAAACCATAAAGTCTTTAGTGTAATAAATTCACTAAAGACTTTAAAAATGGTCCACATCAAAAAAAAAAAAAAAAAAAAAAGAAGTGGGTTACTTCTCCAGGCCCAGTGGGTTCAGAAGAATCTGAGCGGTCAAGGTTCTCAACTGCATTTATTCTTTTATGCCCAACCCTGGTCTCAGGTTCCCATCCCTTTCCTAACAGGGCTCTGACCTTGGCACACAAGGCCTGAGCACACAGGAAGATTCCATCTTCTCTGGAGCTCTGCTACTCTTCCCAGTAAGCCTTAAGCCTGGTCCTCCCTCTGCAGGCAGGATTTCCTCAAATGTTGCCCAGGAGGTCCTCTGGCTTTTGCCTTTTGCCTAGGTGATTTTTCACTGAGAGTGTCATTACCCCTTGTGAGCAAATCAATGGGCTCAGCAAAAGCATTCATTTCTATAGTCCTTACACTCACCACTTCCCTCGATCACTGAAGACATTGCACCAGCCAGTGTGATCTCTTCCACCCATATCCCAGCCCAGTTCACAACAGTGAGTGAGTTTTAACAATCACGAGGTTATGGCTAACCTTACTTCTATACCAGTTATGGGGTCTTCACTGATACCTGGCTGGCAAATGGTCCCTCTCCGAACTCCCATTTCCGCTTCCCAGGACCATTTCTGGCCCAAACTGTCTTGGTTTGGGTTCCCTGAAAGCAGACTCTGAGATGGAGAATTGTCTGCAGAAGGTTAATCAGACAGTGCTCTTGGGAGATACACCTGTAAGTGAGAGAAGAGGATTGAAAAGAGGGAGAAGCCGATCCCAATGTGGTTGCAACCGGGGCCTCAGCTGATCCTGCAGGGAGCTCTGAGCTGGGATGGCCCTTCAGAGGGTCCCGGAATAAGCCAAGGAGGCCGGGACATGACATTCCCACAACAACCAGTTATTGGCTGCGGACTGCCCCATACGGGGACTGGGCCTCGCCTTGGTGGAGGCAACAATTTGTAGCCAGGACAAGCCCCAGGGAGGGAAGGAGCAGTGAGACACCAGTAGCCAGTATTCCCAGCAGCTGGGAATGGGTTTGCGGGCCCTGAATGGGGGCCCAGGAGGAACACTGCTACAACCTATCGTACGAACTTGAAAATGTGATAAGATCCTAGCGATATGCCAGGCACATAATTTTTTTTAAAGGTACCTATTGTTTTTATGCATAATAATAATTATAGTTGTTTTTATGCATAATAATAATTATAGTTGTAGTTTATACAATAATATTCAGCTGAACCATGTAAGTTGTCGACATTTAACCACATTTGACCTTTAAATATAGAGATTTCATATGGCTCATGCTGTTAATTAATAAGAACAATTAATCTAATATCTGTCCTACCTATCTTATAGGATTATTTGAAGATCACCTAGAGATGGGCATATGTAAAAATGCTTTGTAAAGTGAAAAACCCCAGGAATTCCCTGGTGGTCCAGTGGTTAGGACTCCACGCTTTCACTGCTGTGGGCCTGGGTTCAATCCCTGGGTTCCAGGGAACTAAGATCCCGCAAGCTGTGCATGTGGAAAAAAAAAAAGTTCTAATAAAATGTTGACACACTAGTTTATATTATCAACTTTTACTACTACGACATCTAAGAGAATGGCTCTGTTCAGGCTTCCCCAGCCAATGATAATAAGCTATCTTATCTCCTTTAAATACTCAAATTACAATTTACTTTGAACCCTACTGTCCCTCATGGGAACCCAGCCCCTGCAGAGTGTTCCAAGCTGTCTTGGAGAGCCCCTCAGTGCTGGGTTACACCAGCCCCAGAGCTCACCCTTTCTTTTCCTCTCCTCCAGCTTCGTCAGTGGGCCCCACACCCTCTGTGACCTCCCACCCAGCTGGGCCTGGCCACCCTCTGTGGGTGGCTGCCACCCCTGAGCCCGCCACTGGCCTCCTCATAGCCACTCAGCCCCAAGCATGGCCGGGGCTCTTTTCTCAATGCATCATACTTAACAGAAACCAGGCACAGCCTCTAGAAGGAGCTAACAAAATTTAGGGGACCATGCAAGAAGAGCAAAACAAAGAGAAATACTCACAACCTTGATCGATATGGTTTCTCTCAGAGCCCACAGATCCCAGGCTGGTACCCAGATAATCTCACAGGGCCACCTACCTGGCCAGCCCTGGCTTGCTCCACATGGCAGGGCCCAGCCCAGCGCCACCTCCAAGGTTTGCTTGGACCGTGTCTTCCATCATAGGGCAGACGCAACTTTCTTAAAACAGGGAGAGGAGGAGGAGAGAGACAGAGACAGAAACAGAGACAGAGAGAGAGAGAGAGAGAAACCTCCACGTCATTCCCAGGGCCCTGTCTTGAGTCCTCAATTTCTGCCCCAGGACAGTCTTCCTCCCAGGATGACTGGCAGTGGGTATTTTCCTTTAATGGCATTTACCCCCCTCCTAAGGCCGTGGCCTTGCTCTTTGCAAACAGCAGGATGGTTACAGGAATACAGAAAGTCCAAGATCAGTACAGTTCAGGATATTGTGTATATATCATGTGTGTCCAGCCCAGCCTGGTCCAGGCCCTTTTCACAGTTTCTGTTCCAGGTGACAATCAGGTTCAAATGTGCTTTCTGCGGTCCTCTGGATTGGAGTTCCCCCAATCTTCCAAAACATCCATTCAAAGCACCCACAGTTCCGTAAAGAACAAGCAACAGTTGATGGCCCAGTGCCCTCTTGATCAAGACAGAACCAAGAAACCTTTCTCCACCCTCCACACGCCCCAAAGAGCACAGTAACAGCCGAGTGCCAGGTGCATGCCCCACACACACAAGACCCCTGCTCGCAGTAGCCTCCCCACCAGCAGAGGTAAAAGACATTAACTCGTCAGCCTATCCTCAGAGCCCCGGTTAACAGGACAAGGGCCCATCCATATGACGGAAGGCTGGGACAGCCCAAGCATGCTTTTTTGTGTGTGTGTGTGGTACGTGGGCCTCTCACTGTTGTGGCCTCTCCCGTTGCGGAGCCCAGGCTCTGGACGCGCAGGCTCAGCGGGCATGGCTCACGGGCCCAGCCGCTCCGCGGCATGTGGGATCCTCCCGGACCGGGGCACAAACCCGTGTCCCCTACATTGGCAGGCGAACTCTCAACCACTGCGCCACAAGGAAAGCCCCCCCGAGCATGCTTTTTGTTATGTGCTGCGAGAGAAACGTGGTTGTCAGCTTCTGAAATAGCTCCCAGGGATCCCAGCCTCCCGGGATTTACACCCTTGTGTGATCCCCTCCTTGCGTGTGCGGAGGGGTGTGGTGGTTGGAGGGCTGGTGGAGAACAGCCAGACCTAACGCCTTCTTCCAACAACTAGAATACAGCAAAGGCAAAGGAGGTCACTCGGAAACTGGGCTCTAAAAGCCTGGGGCCTCTAGCTTGCTCACTCTCTTCCTTCTCAGGGCACTTGATGATGTAAGCTGCCGTGTCGGAGACACCATGTGGCCAGGACCTGAGAGGGGCTAAGCCAAGGGTCCAGCAGCTCCCGAGGAACTGAATCCTACCAGCAGCCCCATGAGTGAACTCGGCATCTTATTCCATTCGACACCTTCATGGCAGCCTGGGATTGGCCTTGAGCTGAAGACCCAAGTATGCGGCTGCGACCTACAGAAACTGAGATGTAAATGTTGTTGTCACGAGCCACTAAGTTTGGAAGTAGT
This sequence comes from Orcinus orca, assembly GCF_937001465.1. NCBI lineage: Eukaryota > Metazoa > Chordata > Mammalia > Artiodactyla > Delphinidae > Orcinus > Orcinus orca. The sequence continues at coordinate 91,100,081 of NC_064560.1, forward strand.
TTGTTATATAGCAAGATAATTAGGATGGGAATAATCTTCAAGATGTGTTCTTAAGTAGAAAATTCAAGGTGCTGAAAAGGTGCGTTACATGTTATTATTTGTATAAAAGGGAGAAATATTTCCATTATGTGTATGTGTGTGTGTGATCCATATATATGTATATCCACATATATATTTGCTTCTATATGCATAAAATATCCCTGGAATGATATACATTAAATTTAGAATTTGGGTTGCTTCTAGGGAGAAGACCTAATGTTTGGGGGAGGGAGAATTTTCACTGCATACCTTTTAGATCTTGATTTTGTATCATGTGAAACTGTTGACTCTTCAAAAAGTAAGCACAACATTTTTTTGAAAAGAATCAGTCAATAAACCACCCAGGAAAAACAAAATGAAGATAAAATTTTTCAAAAAGCAATTAATCAAACTTCAAACTGAGGAGCTATTACCAATTTTGTACCTGCCTCTTATCCCCCATATCCAAGTGCTGTCAACTCTCCTTTCAGAATATCTCAAATCTGTCCCACTTCTTTTTTTAACTTATTATTTTACTTTTAATACAATTTTTAAATGTCACACTCCATTTACAGTTATTACAAAATACCGGACATATTCCCCATGTTGTACAATACATCCTTGTAGCCTATCTTACACCCAATAGTTTGTACCTCTTAATCCCTCATCCCTGTGTTGCCCCTCCCTCCCCTCTCTCCACTGGTAACCACTAGTTTGCTCTCTATATCTCTCAGTCTGTTTCTTTTTTCTTATATTCATTAGTTTGTTGTACTTTTTAGATTCCACATATAAATGAGATCATACAGTATTTGTCTCTTTCTGTCTGACTTGTTTCCCTTAGCCTAATGCCCTCCAAGTCCATCCACGTTGCTGCAAATGGCAAAATTTCATTCTTTTTATGGCTGAGTAGTATTCCATTGTATACATGTGCCACATCTTCTTTATCCATTCATCTGTTGATGAACACTTAGGTTGTTTCCATACCTTGCCTATTGTAAACAATGTTGCTGTGAACATTGGGGTGCATGTATCTTTTCAAATTAGTATTTTTTTTTCAGACACATACACAGGAATGCGATTGCTGGATCATATGGTAGTTCTATGTTTAGCTTTTTGAGAAACCTCCATACTGTTGCCACAGTGGCTGCACCAATTTACATCCCCACCAACAGTGTATTAGAGTTCCCTTTTCTCCACACCCTCCCAACGTTTGTTATTTGTGTTCTTTTTGATGACAGCCATTCTGACAGGTGCACAGTGATATCTCATTGTGTTTTTAATTCTGTCCCACTTCTCTCTTTCCATCTTCACTCCGACTAACTACCCTGGACCAAGCCACAAGCATCTTTTCCCTGGCCTATTGCAATAGCTTCCCAACCATTCTCCCTGCTTCCTTCCCCACCTTCTTTCTTGATCACATTGCTCCCCTTCTTCATACTGGAGTTTTCAGGCCAAATTTTCACTTTCTCTTTTAAAGTGAATTTTGGTATAGGTGATAGCTACCAATTATAGGAATACTCCTGCAAAAACAAAGAGAGAAGGGAACTTATATGTACTAGGTGCTTATGTAAAGCAGACTTTACATATATTATGCTGTTTACTCTTCATAACAGCCCTATGGTGAGGGCACAATTACTGTCCCCATTTTATGGATGAAGAGAGTTAAGGTCAAGGAGGCTGCAGTACGTGTCCACGGGGATTGTCTGCTCAGCACCCCCTTCTCCTGGGAATGATCTTTTCTTATTGTAGGAGCTGCCATCATCTGCAATTATCCTGCCTCCAGGTCACAGCTGATTAGTTCAAGAGCAGGTATCTGACCCAGTCTGGGCAGCAGAGCACTCCCTGTCCTACAGGGATCCCTTCTCCAGCTGCTAACAACTGCAGAAAGACCCAGTAATCCAGATCAGAGAGGAGGCTTTGATGCCCATCATCCTCAACTGAGAAGATGTTGAACTGTGGTAGTCAAAATTCCCTGGATTTGGACCAGGGAACCTGGCTACTACTCCGCCTTCTGCCCTGAAGTCGAGTTTGTCACTTTCTCTGCACTTCGGTACTGTGTTTGTAAAGTAACAGGGTGGGGACCAGCAGAGTGCTTCAGATTGGAGGGGATGATCTCCAAGGACCCTAACTCTTCTGTGTGACCTTGGGAACTGCGTTTCCCCACTCCGGGCCTCAGTTTCCTCAACTATAAAATGAGAGTTGGAGATGGCAGTGGGGGTGAAAGTGGGGAATGGGTGACACAATCTCTAGAAGGACTTTCCAGTTCAAAAAGTCACGGGCCATCACATCAGAGGTAAGGTGCTGTCCTCCTTCTCAACAGGAGAGACGTCTTTCCCCCTACCTTTTGGCTGAGCCCCTCTTTAACAAGAGGATGGTGGACCCTCTAATCTGGGACTTCTGACTCGGAAGGAGCCAATCTCACACAGAACAAATGAACCACAGAGACAAAAACCATCTGTGGTGTGGTGGAGACCCTGCCAGAGGCCCCTTAGCAGCCTGCCTCTCGCCAAGACCCCCAGCCCCAGCCCTCTTGGCAACCCCTGTCCCTCCAGATTTGATTAAATTTTACAGTTCCCGTCATGCACTTGGGCCTTCTGCTGCGAGGGTACTAGCTGCTCTTAAGAGTTCTTTATACAACTCCACTTGGGCTGCCAGCCACCAAATTCTTCCTGCTCATGCATTACTTAGATTAGCTAAGGATGTTGGCATTTAGAGCCAAACGCCGACATTTATCTCGAAGGCGGCCTCATGACAGCCATGGCTGTTCTTTCAGTACAGCACTCCTCTGCAGACTGTTCATTGTAATGTAAGGTGCTACACAAGCTCTCACTATATCTATAATTCTGCATATTTTTATGATTAGCTGACTAGGAGTACATACATTCCACCGTTGGCCTCTGGCATATGAATTGGTCCAGGAGACAAGGCATCAGATTCCAACCACTTTTGTTCCCCAGCTCCTTTTCAGATGACCCCACCTTGCCTCTCGGCTGAGATAGAGCAGGTCTAGTGCCCTCCACTGCCCAGGATGCTGAGAGGCCCTTACACTTGTATGACATTTGAGAATGTACGAAACTTTCACTTACTCCTCATACTTCCGTGGTTGCTACTTTACAGATGAGGAAACAAGGTCTTGCAAAGGAAATCTTTGTCAATTATAATGCAAAGCACAAAATGTTAATGATTTTCATTAAGCAGGCAAATTGCTTAACTTTGAGTCTAGGGCTCTTCCCACTATACCACAAATGTCTATTGTTTATTGAAAGGAAGCCAACTTTGAGAAATGGATGTCCTACCCAAGATGGTCCATACCAGATGTTAGGACAAGGCTCAGCTACTATCATAAAGAGATCTGATAAAACCACGGGTTAGGGGGCAGAAGAGTCTATTTTCCTCTCATGTAATAGTCCATGATGGCTGGCAGCTCAGCAGCACACAGTTTGTCAAGACCCAGCTTCCTCCCAAGTTCTTGCTCTGCCATGTCTGGAGCCCATTTATGAACTATTTGCAAGACTGAAACTGGTTTTGCAGCCACATCTGGGTTGCAGCGGGTGGGAAGGGAAAAGAGGAGGAAACATGTCCATAATTTTAAGGCCTGAGCCCCCCAAAAGCTACATATCATTACCACTCACATTCCAGTGGAGAGAATTTGGTCACATGGCTACCCTTAACTACAAGGGGGGAAGGAAAGTATGATCTAGCTATGTGCCCAGGAAAGAAGGGAGATGGGTTTGGTGGGGTGTCTAGCAGAATCTCCCACACAAAGCACTGAAAGGCTCCAACTATTCTTCGTACTTTCCTTGACCTCCTCCCAAGAAAATAACTCTCTCTCGGGGCTTCCCTGGTGGCGCAGTGGTTGAGAGTCCACCTGCCGATGCAGGGGACACGGGTTCGTGCCCCAGTTCAGGAAGATCCCACAGGCCGCGGAGCAGCTGGGCCCATGAGCCATGGCTGCTGGGCCTGCACGTCCGGAGCCTGTGCTCCGCAACGGGAGGGGCCACAGCAGTGAGAGGCCCGCGTACCGCAAAATAATAATAATAATAATAATAATAACTCTCTCTCTCTCACTCACCTCCTTGTATCTAACAACCAACCACTTAAGGGCCACCTTTGCATTTTGAAGGCCCTTTGGTCGTCTAGCAATCACTTTTTTTCTTGGTGCCAATTTTAAATACAGTTTTATTTAAGACATTGCATTTTCCGCTTATAGTACAGTGCTTATAAAGTGCAGTGTTATTTCCTTTCCCTGTGCACATATCCACATTCAAGTATCAAGAATGACCAGTTATTTACCATAGCAGCTCAACTTTAAAAGTGCCATGGAATTTGGGGTCCTTCAATGTTTTGTGTGGAACAATGCTAAATCTGTATGCTAGGTTGGCTTAATCAACCTCTTCAATGGTGGGCCCAGGAGAGGCACCACCAGACGGAGGAGCTCTGCCACCAGGGAAGCCCCCATGCATGCCTCCTGCACTCTGGTATAACTTGGTAATGATGGGGTTGCAGACTCTTTCCGGCTTCTTCTACTGTTCAAATTCTTCCTTCTCTGCATTCTGGTTCTTATCAAGCCAGTTAATTATTTCATTACACTTATCAAAAATCTCCTGTTTGTCCTCATCATTGATCTTGCTTTGGAGTTTTTCAACAGTAGCTTTCATGTTGAAAGCAGAGGATTCAAGCGAATTCTTAGAAGACACCTTGTCCCGCTGAAGCTCATCTTCAGCTTTGTACTTCTTTGCTTCCTGGACCAGTAGCAATGATTATTTCAATATTTTTTCATTCTTTCAATTACCATCCATCCTCTATAATGAGCACCTAATAGTATCATCTTTAATCCTCAAAATACCCCATTAAGAGAGTGTCCTTGTCCTCCTTTTTATAAGTGAGGTAATTGAGACTCTGGAAAATTGAGTGGCTGATCCAAGGTAGAGTCAGAATTTGAACTCGGTTCTGTCTGACTCCAAAGCCCAAACTGTTTCTGCTACATCATAATAATCCCAGATTGATGTATTTTCTTTGTCACTATAGCTTTTCTTCTTATCCAGAAACTGGGTACTGGTCTTCAGAAGGTGTTTCTGGATAAGAAGAAACACCTTCTGAAGACTGGGTACTGGTCCAAAAGTAAGGTCTGAGGGACCACAAGAGACAGGCTGATGAGGATTTGAGGCCTCTTTTTAGACCCCCTGCATTGCCATGGGAACAGCGTGGGGCCCCAGGATAGTAGCATAATGGAGCATCTTTTTTTTCAGGCCTGTGCTGCAGTTGCCACCCAGAAACTCTCCAGGGCTGTGACGCAGACTCTTCACATTAAAAATAGTTCTTTTTTTAAACAAAATATTTATTTATTTGGCTGCACCGGGTCTTAGTTGCAGCACGTGGGATCTTCATTGCTGCATCCGCGGGATCTTCACTGCCACGTGCGGGATCTTTTTTTTTTTTTAGTTGCGGCACGCAGGATCTTTTAGTTGCGGCACGCAGGATCTTCTAGTTGCTGGCATGAGAACTCTGGGTTGCAGCGTGTGGGATCTAGTTCCCATCGAATCCGGGCCCCCTGCATTGGGAGCGTGGAGTCTTAGCCACTGGACTACCAAAACCAAAGCATGTGTTTTGGTTCCAGATATTGTTTTACAGAAAAGACTAATCGAATAAGAAAAACTTTTTTCAAAATCTTGGAAAAGCCCACTTCTCTTATAACCCATGGACCAACATGACTTTCAGCCCATGTCCATTGTGGTTTTAGACAATCTTGTAATTAACTTCTAGGATGTTGATACTAGACCCAATGGCAAGGAGGAGGGACCGTGTGTTTAATGTCTTTGTGTGACAAACTTATTCTCTATCTGATCAGTCAGCATAGGCAGAGTCCCTAATTCCAAACTAGATGGAACTTAAGGGTTATCTAGAATGAGGCCCATACAGGGCTGCCCTTTTTTCTTACTGTATCCATCCCATCCTTGGACCCATTCACTCCCAAGTCACCACTGTACTTCTGGGCTGCTCCTGAAACCTCAACATTTTTCTTTCAACTCAACCGACATCTTTTTCTTGAAAACCTTCATCTGTTGGCCCTGGTGTTCCCTCTTGTATCATCGAAAGCAAATCTAATTCCCCTCCCATGTGACAACTCTTTACACATCTAAAGATATAGCCCTGTCTCCCAGAAGTTTCTCTTCCTTGAGTGAACATCCCAGCTCCTTTAACTTTTTCCTGGATAATAGCTCTTAGTTTCCTAATCCCACAAGCAGCCTGGTCCTCCCTCTGCAGAAGGGATTTCCTTTTATGTTGCCTCGGAGGCAACCCATTTACCATTTTGTCCATCTCCCTTATATTGGTCAGGAATAGAAATCCAACTCAAATCAAAGTAAGACTAATAACAAATAAGGGAAAGGGGTTGACAATGTATTGACTCACAAAACTGACAATTCCAGGAACTAGATCTTTGCCTTCAGGCATGGCTGGATCCAGGGAATCAATGTTATCAGGACTCAGTGTCATTTTGCTCATCTCTTAATTCTGTTTTCTTCTGTGTTGCCTTCATTCTCAAACACAAACTTTCAATGCAGTAGGTCATAATGACTCAAGGCTAACATCCTCCCAGTTCTACACCCTCAGTGGAGTGGCTGCATTTCTCCCCATGATTGCAACAAAAGTCCCAGCCCTGGGTCTTATTGGCTGCTTGTGTTTCCTAGAAGCCAGAGGATAAGACGGATCCCTCAGAACCACACAGACTGAGAGTGGGGAAGGGAGACTCCCCAAAGGAAAATCTCATTGCTATTATCAGAAAAAGTAGAATAATGAAGAGAGCATAGGCAAAACATTCTCTGACATAAATTGTACCAATGTTTTCTTAGGTCAGCCTCCCAAGGCAATAGAAATAAAAACAAAAATAAACAAATGGAACCTAATCAAACTTACAAGCTTTTGCATAGCAGAGGAAATCATTTTTTCAAAAAAATGAAAAGACAACTACAGACTGGGAGAAAATATTTGCAAATGATGCACCCGAAAAGGGCTTAATCTCCAAAACAGACAAACAGCTCATACAACTCAACAACAACAACAAAAACAACCCAATCAAAAAATGGGCACAAGACCTTAACAGACATTTCTCCAAAGAAGACATAGAGATGGCCAGTAGGCACATGAAAAGATGCTCGACATTGCTAATTGTTAGAGAAATGCAAATCAAAACTACAATGAGGTACCACTTCACACCAGTCAGAATGGCCAACATTAAAGAGTCTACAAATAACAAATGCTAGAGAGGGTGTGGAGAAAAGGGAACCCTCCTACCCAGTTGGTGGGAATGTAAGTTGGTGCAGCCACCATGGAAAACAGTATGGAAGTCTCTCAGAAAACTAAAAATAGAATTACCATATGATCCAGCAATCCCACTCCGGGGCATATATCCAGACAAAACTATAATTCAAAAAGATACATGCACCCCTATGGTAATAGCAGCACTATTCACAATAGCCAAGACATGGAAATAACCTAAATGTCCATTGACAGAAGAATGGATAAATAAGATGTGGTACATGTATACAATGGAATACTACTCAGCCATAAAAAAGAACTAAATAATGCCATTTGCAACAACATGGGTGGACCTAGAGATTATCATACTAAGTGAAGTAAGTCAGACAGAGAAAGACAAATACCATATGATATCACTTATATGTGGAATCTAAAATATGGGAAAATGAACCTATCTACAAAACAGAAACAGACTCACAGACATAGAGAACAGACTTGTGGTTGCCAAGCAGGGCAGGGGAAGGGAGAGGGATGGACTGGGAGTTTGGGGTTAGTAGATGCAAACTACTACATTTAGAATGGATAAACAACAAGGTTCTACTGTATAGCACAGGGAACTATATCCAATTTCCTGGGATAAACCAAACCATAATGGAAAAGAATATAAAAACAATGTATATATGTGTATAACTGAGTCTTTGCTGTACAGCAGAAATTAGCACAACACTGTAAATCAACTATACTTCGAAAAAAAAAAAAAAGGAAAGAAAAAGAGGAGTAAATGATGGGTACAAAAATACCAGTGAAAACAGATATCCACTCCATCATTTTTACCCTCTCAGCTACATGGATTTCACTATCTTATCTTTCCATCCTCCAGAGTGTTCAGCACAGTGGGAGCTAAAAATTGCTTGCTGAATGTACAAATCATGCTCAGAGAAGAAGGCCAGCTCTTTGCAAAAAAAGGAAATTGCCCCAGCAGGAGGCAAGTTACTCAACAAATATTTATTGATACTTACTCTGTGCCCAGGGACTGCTCTAGATGAACAAGCAAAACAGACAGAGCTCTTGCCCCCAAGGACCTTACCTTCCAGTGGGGGGTGGAATGGGAGACAATAATGATCATAAGCAAATGCACAAACAAATAGACAAAATGCAGGTGATAGGAAATTCTGACACATGCTACAACATACATGAACCTTGAAGAAATTACGCCAAGTGAAATAAGCCAGACACAAAAGAACAAACACTGTGTGATTCTACTTATATGTGGTCACTAGAGCAGTCAAATTCATAGAAACAGAAAGGAGAGTGGTGGGTAGCAGGGGTTGGGGGAGGGGTGAATGGGGAGTTAGTGTCTAATGGGTACAGAGTTCCACATGGGGAAGATGAAAAAGTTCTGGAGAGGGACAGTGGTGATGGTTTGACAGCAAAGTGAATGTACTTATTGCCACCGAACTGTACACTTTAAAATTGTTAAAATGGTAAATTTCCCATTAGGTACATTTTACCACACTTTTTTTTAAAAAAGGCAGGTGATAATAAACAAAAGCAAGAAAAGGGAAATAGGAAATGCCCTGGAGAAGAAAGTGTTATTTTATATGAAGGGTCAGGAAAGCTCTTTCTGATGGGCTGGACATTGAAGTAGAGTCCTGAATGAGGCAGGGGGTGGCCCACTGACTATGCGGGATGGGGGGTCAGGGGAGAATGTGCAATGGCCCTGAGGCAGAAGTTATGGGCTTGGTAAGAACAGTGAGGAGGCGACTGCAGCTGCGACCCTGAGAACAGGGGAGAATAGCCAGGGCTGAGATCCAGGGGTATCTGGGGCCAGATCTTACAGGGCCTTAATGGCCACAATAAGAGCTTTGGGTTTTACTTTAAGGAGCTGGGAAGCCATAGAAAGAATAGCATAATATTACTACCCTCTCCCCTTTTGAAAAAAATTTCAAACATATGTAAAAGTAGGGGAAGTAGGATAATATATACTAGTGAAATCGAGCAGGACCCTGTGGGGCTCCTGGGCACGGAAACCTTTCTGTCCCCTGTTTCTTATTTGTTGGGAACAGATTCCAGACCCCATGACCTTCACTGAGTCCCAAAGGGCAGATTCAAACAGTTGCTAATCAGGGAAGGGAGGGGATGCAGAGACAAGGCGGGGAGCAGCCGAGAAATAATAGTGTAGCCTTGGGACAGGGTCCTGGTTCACTTCAAGGGATACACATAACAATATCTTTTGAGCTCTTTACAGAACTAAAACCCTCAACAAATGGAAGGTGTTAGCATTCTTCATTCCAGGGAAGACCACCTGAGGCCAGATTAAAGGAGTGCAGGCCCTGCACACACCGTAATCTTATCAGCAACCCTGCCCTTGAACTAGAGCTATAAAACTCCTCACCAAAGCATCCCGGGTTGGGACACACAGATTTTCCAGGGCATGAGACTGCTGTGTCCCCTTTTGCCTGGCAAAGCAATAGAGCCATTCTTTTCTACTCCACCCAAAACTCTGTCTCCAAGATTTGATTCGGCCGGCACGGGTGAATCAAATCACAGAGGCAGAGTTTTTGGTATCACTACCACCTGGATTTAATAATTATTAACATTTTGCCATGTTTGCTTCATCCTTTTTTTTCTTTTGCTGAGTTTTTGAAAGCAAATTTTCAGACATTGTGACATTTCATCCTAATTAAATATGCATCTCTAGAAAATGAAGACATTTCCTACATAACCGTAAGTCTGTTCCTAACAAAATTAATGATTCTTTCATATCTGTATTCAAATCTCACCAATTGTCCCCAAATTGGTTTAACTCGGGATCAGACATTGCATTTGTTAGTGTGTTTCCTAAAATTTTTAAAACTAGGACAGTCTCTCACCCCATTCCCCTTTTTATCATGCTTTGACTATCAAGGAGGTTAGGGCAGTGCCCTATGGAATGTCCACATTCTGATATTGTGACTTACATGTTTAAAGGCCCCCTCTTGCTTCTGTGTCAATAACAGACTATAAAGGGACAAGGGTGGAAGCCAAGAGACCAGTTGGGGGATGTCACTGCAGTAAGAACAAACTCTAGGCTCAGAAGGATAACAGTACAAGAATGGAAGCAATTGGGGGAAAGAGTTGTCAATATGTTAGGAGGGTGAAAAGCTGATAGAGGGATCCAGTCTGTCTTATCAGGGTAGCAGAAGCCAACTCTTAAGAGATTGATGATACCATGAGAAGCAAGCCCATTCACCCTGTAGAAACCCAGAAAGGCTCAGTAACTGGGGGCACCAGGTAATGCAGAAGGCTAAAGCAAGAGGCTCAGTGGATAATGACACTTAAGGGTTTCCTCCAAAAAATACTCTCCCTGCTCTATTCCCTTCAGTGTGGCCCACCAGTTGATAACCCTCTCTATGAATACAGAACTTCCATAAAACTTTTCAGTGACTTACTCTTTAACAAAGATAGACAAAGATTTCCAGTAAGTTGAAGAAAGCCGCCAACATTAAAGACAGAATAAAACAAACAGAAAATATGAGCTTGGAGGAAACAAGGACAATGCAGAGAGCAGAATGAAACGAAAAGTCCCCTCCATACTTAATACCTTCAGAAGAGTAAGAGAAGATCCTGTGAATGTATAAAAAGAACATGACGCTATAAAGACAACAAAGAACAAGACAGAGCATTGAGAAATCAAAAGTATGGTAGCTAGAATAAAAACAATTTAAATAGAAGGACTGGAAGTTATAGTCTAGGAAATTCCTCCAAAAGTAAATTAAAAAGAAAAAGGCAGAAAATAGAAAAAAATCCGATTAAGGGATCAGTCCAAGAGGTCTAAAAACCAATGAACTGGATCTTCAGAAAGAAAGAACAGAGAAAGTGGAGAAAGGAAATTATGAAAGAAATATCACAAAGAAATTTCTCAGAACTAAAGGACATGAATGTTCAAATTGAAAGGGTCCACTGAGTGCCTGGCATAATGACTAGAAATTAGGCCTCACCAAGGTACATCATATGGAAATTGCAGAACACTAGGAACAAAGAGAAGAACATAAACACTTCTAGAGAAGAAAAAATAGAGTGCATACAAAGAACTGAGTATCCAAAAGGTATCAGACCTCTAACAATCCGTATGCTTTAAAATATTGAGGAAAAAAATGATTTCCAGTCTAGAATTCTACACCTTGCAAAACTATCATTCAAGAGTGGTGATAGATTAAAGACATTTTCAGATATACCAAATTTCAAAATTTTACCTCCCATGTACCCTTTCTCAGGAAGCTACTAGAGCATGTGCTCCAGCAAAATGAGGAAGTAAGTCAGAGAAGTAGACATGGGATCTGGGAAAAAGAGATCCAACACAGAAAAGAAGTTAAGTGGATTTCTCCTTTTTCCTAGGAGAAAGGACATCCTAGGATAAGAGCTGAGCCCAAGCCCAGAGGGAATACCTCACATTGGAGCAGGAGGCTGAAGGGCTCTGGGAGGGGCTCCAGTACAACAATGGCACGTGTGGTCGGGGGGGTGGCGGGGAGAGACACTGATACACTCTCTGTTTAACTATGTAGAAAATTATCTGAGAAAGGCTGTTGAAGGTCAAAGAAATTATGCAAATGAAAAAAAGAATGAAATAGTTATTAAGTCCAGGTAAAAACAAAAGCTGCCTGAGAAAGGAAATAGGAACTGTCACATAGCATACTACTTGACTGAGCAGAGAATAGTATTTACTCAGTCACAATAATGCAGACATTGAATATTGATTTAACTGATAATTATGCTATAACTCTATTAGGATGACTTGGGGAGGATAAATAACTGCAGAGAGGGTAAATAAGAAAGGTACAGTCTTATCTGCTCTAACAAAAAATTAATGGGCAATGCTTAAAATTACAAATTAAGAAAATTAAGAAATGGAAGTTTAAGCAATTAGAACAAGCTACAGCGCACAGACCAAATCTGTTTTTGTAAATAAATCTGTTTTTGTGCATAAATCTGTTTTTGTAAATATAGTCGTATTGGGACATATCTCTACCCACTCATTTACCTATATTTCCTACGCTGCTTTCTAGCTACAAGGAGAGTGGAGTAGCTGCAACAAAGACTGTATGGTCCACAAAGGTGAAAACATTTACTACGTAGCCCTTTACAGAAAAGCTTTGCCCTTTTACAGAAAAGTAAACTGCTGATTTCGAATAACAGAGATAAATACATAAAGAAGTAGCCAAAGGGGTTAAGGGGTTGTCCTGGGATGCGGTCTTCTTGCGATGTCTCCAAATACTAGTTGACTAGTTGACTTTTAAAATTATGTACATTACTGCTTTCGATAAAAATAAAAAGATTGTTTTTGTTTTTGTTTTTTTTTTAAAAATTGTTTTTAAAGAGTTGTCCTGATGCCCCTGGAGGGACAGAGAGGGAGACACTGGGCTGACATCAGTGTTCACGCCTGAGCCTTGCCCTGCTGTCTGCTGTTCTTTGCCCGCTGTCCATCTAAATGGGGTTGAGTGAGTCAGAGCTGCCTGGCCAGAGTGTCACAGGAACTGGACACAGGACCATAGATATCAGACTTGGGAAGAACCACTTTGGGTCAGCCTCCTGCCTCAAGCCATTATGAGCATTGTCGATATAATCAGTGAGTGGCAGTGTAGTGGCACAGTGGTCTAAGCAGCTAAGAGCTCTACTGTTAGACTGCCTAGCGTCATAAAACGCAGGCTCTCCTCTAATTAGCTATGACGGGGTAAGTCATTTAATTTCCCTATGCCTCAGTTTTGTCATTGATTAATGGGGCTAATAATGCCTCCTTATAGTGTTGTGGTGAACTTAGTTCAACTAATACATGTTATGCCGAAAGCTCGGTGTCTCTACAGTCATGCCAAATCAAATCTCAGAGACAGACTTTTGGGTAAAGTAGAAAAGAATAGGGACTTCCCTGGTGGTCCAGTGGTTAAGACTCCACGTTTCCAATGCAGGGGGCCCAGGTTCAATCCCTCGTCAGGGAACTAGATCCCGCATGCCACAACTAAAAGATGCTGCATGCCGCAACTGATACCTGGCGTAGCCAAATAAATAAATAAATACTAAAAAAAAAAAAAAGAATAGCTTTATTGCTTTGCCAGGCAAAGGGGGACACAGTTGGCTCGTGTCCCTTAAAAACTATGTGTTTCAACATGGGGTGGGGGGTGGGATTTGATGAGGAGTTTTATAGCAAACAATTCAAGGGTGGGGTTGCTGATAAGATTAGCCTGCACTCCTTTAATCTGGTCTCAGGTAATCTGATGAGTTTCTGTGGTTCCTTTAACCTGGCCTCAGGTGGTCTTCTTGAAGAGCTTCTCTTGTTCCTTTAATCTGGAATGAAGAATGCTGACATCTTCCATTTGTTGGGGGTTTTAGTTCTATAAAGAGCTCAAAGGTATTGTTATGTGTATCCCCTGAGCCCTGTCCCAAGGCTGCACTATTGTTTCTTGGGTGCTCCTTCCTTGTCTCTGCATCCCCTCCCTTCCCAGATTAGCAACTGTTTGAATCTGCCCTTTAGAACTCAGGGAAGGTCATGGAGGTTGGAGGCTGTTCCCTACAAACAAGAAATTGGGGACATGGAAAAGCTTCCATGCCCAGGAGCCCCACAGGGTCCTGCTCGGTTTCACGTGTAATACGTATAAGCCTAATGAATACCGGCCATTAGTATTCCCATTTTCCCAAGTGACATAAGTGAAGTCCAGAGAGGGAGAGTGGCACGCACAATGTCACACAGCAGATCAGAGGCAGAGCTAAGACTAGTGCTTGGGACTCTTGTCTCAGTGCAACACTCTCTCCTTGTACCACTCTAAGTTGCTTACATAGACAGAAAGCATTTCTGGAAAGATACACAAGAAATGAACAACCATGGTTACCCATGGGCAGGTGGAGACTGGGAGGATGGAGGACAGAGTGGAAGGGAGACTTTATTTTCACTTGAAAATCTTCAAACCATGTGACTGTATTATTAACACAAAACTAGGAAACAGATGGATTAATTAAATAAATGAGCTTAATAATACCTTTCTCATGGTGGAGATCAAATAAGATAACAGAAGCAGAAGTCTTTCCTACACGAAAATGAGAGCCAGATGTATAGGGCTCTTACTAGTAATCACAGCGCTTTTTAGTAAAGGCAAACCTTGCTGTGGATTTGTAGAATGAACTGTAGGAAAGGGCATACATTTCAGGGTGTCCATTAGCCAGGGTCTCCTCTTTGGACAGAACAGGTTTCCTTGGCCACAGGGGAAGCCATCTTGGAGTGCAATGGAAATTTCCACCTTGGCACCTTGCAAATGAAAGGCTTCTCCCCACCCCCACCACTGGCTCTCTGACACCCAGCACTTAGCATCTAGGCACCCAGTTGGACAACTCTTCTGGAAAACGTGATTAAGGCTGCAGAAACTGGGGCTTTTATTGGGGATGACAGTGAGGGCCACAGTTTGTTTTTCAAGGGAGGGAACCAAGTCCCAGAAATAGCTGAGCCCGAGCTGGCAGGCAGCTGGCAGAGAGCAGGAGGCTCCAGGGCAACGCTCCCAGGCCATGTTGACTTTGGACGGGCTGCCTGAGCATTGTAAACAAATGCAGAAATGATTTCCTACCCTGGCAAAAGTCTTGTTTGGACAAGGGGTTCCCCCCCCCCTTCCTTCTTTAAAAGGCAGTTTTATCATTTGTTTGCAAAAATGCTCAATCCCCTCTTTCTTTTCTTGTTCCCTCTGTGGCTCTGGTCTCCCCCAGAGCCAGATGAAAAATCTTTGTGTTTCTTTAATGTTAACCAAACCTCCACTCCTTTTTTAAACTGTTCCAGGTCTGTTGGACAAATACTCCCCAACAACAGGACTCACAAGGGTCTGTTAAAGATTCTGTTAGCCTGGAGTCTTTAGCCAGAGTGACTTAAAAATTTTTTTCTCCTTGTTTATTACATTTTAAACTCCTAGTACAATAAAATCTGAACACAAGGATTGGGAAAGCCATAAAAATTAAATTCATAATGTCTTGGCCTGAACAAGCAAAGGCTCCATCTAGACACTGATGTAAGAGATTTGGTCTCACCCACCCTCCCGAGATGTCTGACTAGGAAATAAATGGGTTGCCTACAGGAAGAAAGCATAGGACAGAGCTGTGAGCTCTGTTGGGTAGCTGAGAGGCTGGGCAATGGGCTGCACACTCTGAAAACCAGCCAGAATACGGAGCAGTACAGAAAGGAATACTGTATTCTTGACCACCCAGGGACGAGGGCAACCACAGACCAGATGAGGAGCCTGATATGCTAACCTACATACTCGCCTGTCACCCAGCTCCAAAAGGAGAAGAAGAAAGGAGGAAGAAACAGAAGAGTGAGGGGCAGGAGTGAGGCATGGCAAAAGAGAAGGAGAGAGAGAGAAAGGGGACAGGAGGCTGGGCTCATGAAAGGAAGAGGGGGCAACGGCTCTCAGGCATGGTGGAAAAAGAGCCCTCAAGCTGGATGAGGAAGGAGAGTTTAATGAAGGAATGATGGACAAAGTGTAGGCAAGAATTGAGGGAAACCAAAGGGGAATGTGCTGCACCCCAGAGTCTGCAACAGCAGGGAAGCTGTTCCCAGGCCCCGGCTGGAAGGGTCTCCTCCAAAGACATCACAGTAACATTATCATTCATTCTATCGTCAGGAAATCTCTCTATTTGAAGACATGATAAGAACAATCAAAAGATGAATTCAAATTAAGATCTTACAAACTGCATCATTTTGCTGTACATCTGAAACTAACACAACATTGTAAATCAACTGTACTTCAATAAAAATGTTTTTTAAAATGCAAAAAAAAGAAAAAACAACTTACGTAGAAGGAAATGAGGTATAAAAAGACTGGTGGTGGCCATTACATCTATTTAAAGATATAGGGCTTCCCTGGTGGCGCAGTGGTTGGGGGTCCGCCTGCCGATGCAGGGGACACGGGTTTGTGCCCCCGTCCGGGAGGATCCCGCATGCCGCGGAGCGGCTGGGCCCGTGAGCCATGGCCGCTGAGCCTGCGTGTCCGGAGCCTGTGCTCCGCAACGGGAGAGGCCGCGGCAGTGAGAGGCCTGCGTACCGCAAAAAATAAAAAAATTAAATTAAAAAAAATAAAGATATAAGTAAGCTTTTATAGCTGTAATGATTGTATTTACCAGGAAAATAATACTATGGGTATAGTTATTGTGAACAACAAAAAAAGGCCTACAAAATATTGTTGTTGTTGATGATAAGTTATGGTGGGAAAGAATCTCAAAATTGTCATTTAAAAAGAAGATGGGAGAGAATAGAAGGAAAAGAGATTGGTGTTTGTTTGTTTGTTTATATTTTGGTGAAATAGACATAAATAAAATTTACCATTTTAACCATTTTAAAATGTACCATTCTGGGGCATTAAGTACATTCGCATTGTTGTGCAACCGTCACCACCATCCATCTCCACAACTTTTTCATCTTCCCAGCTGTAACTTTGTACCGAATAAACACTAACTCCCCATCCCTCTTCCTCCAGCCCCTGGCAATCACCCACCTGCTTTCTGTCTCTATGTACTTGACTGTTTTAGGAATCTTGTATAAGAGGAAACATACAGTATGTGTCCTTTTGTGACTGGTTTCTTTCATTTAGCAAAATGTCTTCTAGGTTTGTCCATGTTGTACCATGTGTCAGAATTGCCTTCATTTTTAAGGCTGAATAATATTCGAATCCCACATTTTTATGTCCATTCACCTGTTGATGGACACACAGGCTGCTTTCACTTTTTGGCTATCGTGAATAATGCTGCTATGAACATGGGTGTATGAGTGTGTTAGAGTTTCTGCTTTCACTTCTATACTCAGAAGTGAGATTGCTGGGTCGTATGGTAATTCTTTGTTTAATTTTTTGAGGAACTGCCATACAGCTTTCCAAAGCAGCTGCAAGGAATAGTCTTTAAATCACCAATGTTCTTATTTTTCTTAGGAGAGAATAAACGATATGGTTTCTTCTCTGAAGACAATAAATTGAAAAATATTGGTTAAACACAGTATTTAAAATTACAAAGGTAACCACCAGTAGAACAGAAAACAGTCTGAATACCTTCCAAATTGCCAGAAAGCAACAAACAAAAAACAGACCACACAGAACCATAAAAGCAGAGAACACAAAATATGACAGAAGTAGACGAAACCGATCTGTTGCAGGGATGAATAAAACTAATATAAGCTCACTGTTTAAAAAAAAATGAAAGACAGTTGTACGTTATCAACGAGAGATATACCTAAAACAAAAAAACCCAGGAAGGTTGGTATTAATGGAGAAACAAACATATTGTATGTAAATACAAACAAAAAGTAGGCAAGAATTCTGTTAAGAGTAACAGGCTGAATTCAAGCTAAGGAACGCTATAACAAATAACAGCATTGAAAAACATAAAGTAAAAACATAACAATTATAAGGATTAATTTACAGAGTATAATACTGAAATAAGTACAGAAATAAAAGTGTAATAAGGTGCTTTACTCCCCTCTGTCAGATATTGACAAATCAGACAGACAAAAAATGAGTTGTGATTCAGAGATTTTGAATAATATTTTTAATAAGATTGATGAGAGATAGTTAACTAGCAGGTTAGACAGCTAAATATATATACGTATGTATATATCCTGAACATAGAGACCATATCTTATTTTCAAGCCCTCATGAGACTTTCACAAAATCTGATAGTACAACAGGCCATAAAGAAAATGATTTACAAAAAAACAAAGAAAACAAATAGAATCAGTCATATTTTCTGACTATAGTGCATCAAAACTGACCAATGAATAATAAAAAATAGAATAAAAATTAGAAAACAGTCTTCTAAATGCCTTCTGAGTCAAAGAGGAAATCAAAAACAGTAACTGCAGAAAATTCTGAAAACAAAGAAAACACATGTAAAAAAATCCATGACCTTGAAAACATGCTAAGTGACAGAAGCCAGACACAAAAGGCCTCCATGTTGTATGATTCCATTTACATGAAGTGCCCAGAACAGACAAATCCATAGAGACAGAAAGCAGATGAGTGGTTGCCATGTGCTGGGTGGAGAGGGGGTGGTGAGTACCTGGTATGAGATGTGGGGTTTCCTTCTGAGGTGATGAAAATGTTCTGGAACGAGGTAGTGGTGATGATTAAACAACACTGAAAATGCACTAAATGCCACTGAATTATACACATTAAAAATGGTTTAAATGATACATTTTAAGTTAATATGTATTTAATCACAATGGAAAAAAAATCTATGAAAAGAGAGATTTATGTTTCCATTAATGAATAGACTGGATTCACAGACCAAACTGAGGACAATCAGAAAATCTGGGCAGAATATGAAAAACATCTGATTGGAGGATTGAAGATCTAATAAGGTGATGAAAACTTAGAGGGTCAAAATCTAGAAAAAGAAAACCTAGAGAGGTAAGCTCAGGGTTTAGTGTTGCCTTTCCCCAGTGGGCATCAGATGAGTCCAGAAAAGGCATTTGAGAGGTTGAGAAGCGAGCAGAGTATTTGTCAGCCTTTGGGGCAAGGGATAATATCAGAGTCTCTTCTGACACCAACTGGTGCCCCGAGATGCAACTCTGATAATGACCCCCTGGAGTTGGCAGCGAACTCTACAGGTGTAAGGGAATGGCCAGTTCCCACAAAGACTGTGCCTCACTTCAGACACAAGCCACACCTGTTGTGGGGTTGTCCCCAGGCCACCTGCACTTCTGACCAACTGGCTACAAATTTGAGGGTTCCCATGATTCCCTCAGGTCCAATATTTCACTAGAATGACTCACAGAACTCAGGAAGGCACAATACTTATGACTGCAGTTTTATTATAAAGGAGCTGCCAAATGAAGAGAGAGACATAGGGTGAGGTTTGGGAAGTCCCCGAACATAATGCTCTATGCACTCTGCCCCTAGAATCAGGGCATATCACTCTCCAGGTGCGCGGATGTGCTCAACCACCAGGAAGCTCCGTGGAGCTCAGTGTCTCAGTTTTTGTTGGGGTGTCATTACACAGGCAAGCTTGATTAAATCACTGGCCACGTGACTGAACTCAATCTCCAGGCTCCATCCCCTCCCTGGAGGTTGAGAGGTCAGGCTAATATCACAGTCTCAATCAGTCCCTGACATGAGGCTATCTACAGGCTCACCCTGAGTCATCTCATTAGCATAAACTCAGTTGTGATCCAACAGCTCATGAATTACAAAGACATTCTGATCCCTTGGGAAATTCCAAGGGTTTTAGAAGCTCTGTGCCAGGAATGCTGGACAAAGACCAGACAAATTCTTCCTTATAAACACAGGCCACCCCCCACCCCTTCACCCCACTCTGCCCCATCTTTGGTTATGGTTCCCATATAACAAAACAATCAACCCTACCTAAGCATCTACATTTGGTGTAACATTTATACAACATATACAGCAACATTCCAACATGAATATGCCTAACGTAAGGAAGAGCCAGTGCAGGATAGGGATAGGAGGCTTTTAACTCAATTTCCCAACACACTTGGCCATCAATATCATTATTATACTCTTACAAACAATACCGATGTTACATTATTATCACACTACAGTAGATGTAACTTGAAAAATAAGAGTAAAAAGATATTGGCACATTACTAGAGTCCCCTTCAGTTACTAACAATTAGTCTAGTTCATTGTCATATCATATGACCAAAATGTGTCCCAGGGCAAGGTCACTCGGGTTTGCAGGTTTCTGTATGATCATGTCAAAAGCAGGAGTGGCCCCAGAAATACATGGTGTCACACTTTCAGGTATCTGGTATAAGCTAAGAGACAATATCATCTCTTGTTATTGAAACCAAGCAGGACCCTGTGGGCCTCCCGGGTACAAATCCTTTCTGTGTCCCCCATTTCTTGTTTGTAGGAAATAGGCTTCATTCAGCCTCCATGACCTTCCCTGAGTTCCAAAGGGCAGGTTCAAACAGTTGTTCATCAGGAAGTGAGGGAATGCAGAAACAAGGGAGAAGTAGTCAAGAAATAATAGTGCAGCTTTGGGGCAGGGTCCTAGTTCCTTCTCAAGGAATATACATAAAAATATCTTCGAGTTCTTCTGCAGCAACTAAGGCCCCCACCCAGGTGGAGCGTAATAACTTCAGGCTGGGCACAAGATTCCTGGAACACCGTCCTGTTACCTCACAACCAACCAATCAGAAGAAAGTCACACACCCTGTAGCCCTCATCCTAAATTTTGCTTATAACACTTCTCCCCCAAAACCTTCAGGAATTTCGGGTTTTTTGAGCATGAGCCACCCATTGTCCTTTCTTGTCCCTGCAATAAACCTTTCTCTGCTCCAAACGCCAACATTTCAGTTCGTTTGGCCTCACTGTGCATCGGGCACATGAACTTGTGTGCAATAACATTGTCTTTGTTCCAGTTCTTTTACAGTACCCTGAACATCTGCATCTACAGCTGGGTATGCAAAGCCCAAACCAGAGTAACTGTTTGTTCTTGTCAGGACCCGTTTGTAGACTCCCAGTGCTACCAGTATCAGTCCCGTTTGCCTTCCCCCCAAGGAATCTTCCCCATGTGAAATCGAGAAGGACCCTGTGAGGCTCCTGGGCATGGAAGCCTTTCTGTCTCCCATTTCTTGTTTGTAGGGAACAGATTTTAGACTCCAGACTCCATGATCTTCCCTGGGTTCCAAAGGGCAGATGTGAACAGTTGCTAGTCGGGGAAGGGAGGGGATGCAGAGACAAGGGAGGAGCAGCCAAGAAATGACCTGAGTGAAGATTAAAGGAACCAGAGAAGCTCATCAAGATTAGGAGACCACCTGAGATGAGATTAAAGGAGTGCAGGCCCTGCACACACCCTGATCTTACCACAACCCCACCCTTGAACTACTGCTATAAAACTCCTCACCAAAACCTCCAGTGTTGGGACACACAGTTTTGAAAGGCAGGAGCTTGCTGTGGCCCCCTTTGCCTGGCAAAGCAATAAAGCTATCCTTTTCTACTTCACCTAAAACTCTGTCTCCAAGATTTAACTCGGCACTGGTGCACAGAGGCCAAGTTTTCGGCATCACATAGGTATCTGCAGTCTCTGCCTCTCTTTTTGGTAGATAGAACAGTTCTTACAGGCATTTCGTGCCTCAGAGGATGCAAGAGGAATATACCTAAATTCAGCCCATATCTGCATTTTTGCAGCTCCCATATCCATTTATTTCATGGACCTAGGTGGCCACCTCAAGTGAGCACACCAGGATATCTACGTACTAGCTCCAATGACCTTCTGATCATGAAACTGTGTGTTCTTAGATTCTGTATTTGTCTGTTTGGCATCCATTAGTCACAGGGCCAAACAAACAGCCAAAGTGGTTTAAATCTCCCCTGTGATCCAGAGTCCATACCCTGAATCACCTCTTTATCTCACTCTCACACACCAAACCAATATTTCCCCTGCCCTAAACCATCCCAGGGTCAGATACCAGACTACTAGAGACAGCCCCCTTGCTCCAAAGCTTATTGGAACTTTTCAAACTAGCCAGTCCTAAGCTATTTATGTTGGCCTGCCTTGCATTTCCCACAGAAACCCCAATAAAAGTTGTGACCTATGCCTTCCCTTTGCTCCTTTCTGTCTCCTGATCAACACTAGTGCATGGCATAACAAGCCCCCTCCTCTCAGGAACTGTAAGTGATAAAAATCTCCTTTCAATGGCATTGATCTCTAAGTGTCATCACTCGGTCACCTTTATAAATGACAACCCAGGCACAAATAAGATGGGCATCAGTATGTCCTATTTTAATGCAAATTCCCAAGATGACTTCCATATGGGTATCTCTTTCACAGGCCTGTTTTCCTTTGTCCTTCTGCCTAACCACAAGGCTGGGCCATTGACCACTGCCTACAAGTCAGTAAAAGCCCAAACACGGAGGCAAACAACATGCAATTCAGACCACTGAGACAATTTGTTTTTACCCTTTTCAATCAGAGTAGCAGGCTTCCAAACAAGATGCTGCCTACTCATCTTGAAACTTCCATTCATAAACCAAGAAGCTATTTGTTGGTCAATAGAGAGCTGTTCACAGGGCACTGTCCATGTTCCAACAGATCCTCAGATGATTCCAAAGCCAGTCCTGGGGCAAGAGTCTACCTGCTTGAGAATGTACTAAGTAACTCTTTGTATCCCCTCAAAACTTCATCAAAGAACTAAACCATAAAAAAGGACAAAATTAAAATTCTAGATATGAAAAATACCATAACTGGCAAATAAACAATGTGTGGAATTAATGGCAGATTAGACAAACCTGAGGAGAGAATTAATGTACCCAAAAATAGAACTGAAGAAATATCCAGATTGCATGAAGAGTCAAAAATAAATAAAATATAGAAGTGAAACAAGCAATATACATTAAGAAGGCCTAACATATGTATAATGGAGTCCCATATGTAAAAGAGAGAGAAATGATGCAGAAACAATACTGGAAGAGATAATGGCTGAGAATTTTCCAAAACTGATTAAAGATATCAAGTCACAGATGCAAGAATTACTACCAACTCCCAAAGAGGATTTAAAAAAGAAAACCACACCTAGAAAAATCATAAACTCAAGCACAAAGAAAATCTTAGAAGAGAGAACAGACAGCTTTCCTTCAAAGAAGGAAAAATTATGACATATAAGATCTTAACAAAACAATGAAGTCTAAAATACAATGTGATAATACCATCAGAGTACTAAAATATTACACCCAGCAGAAACACTCTTCAAGATTGAAGATGAAATAGAAACATTTTCAGATAAATAAAAATCAAGAGAATTCATCACAGATTTGATTCAAAGTAAACATTAAAGTGTTTTCATCAGGCAGATGGAAAAGGTATCAGATGGAAGTACAGAGATGCAGGAAGAAATGAAGAACAACAAAACAAACAGATACATAGAAAAATCTAATTGACTACCAATTGCCAAAAGCAATAATAATGTCTTATGAGGTTTGAAGTACATATGGAACTAAAATGCATTTTTAAAAAATCACATATAAGTTGGGAAAGATGATAAATGGAGTTAAAGTGTTCTAAATTTCCTACATTATCTGGGAAGAAGGTAAAACTACCTAGTAATATTAGACTTTGATAAATCAGAGGTTTATTTATAATCATTGGGGTAACCACTAATAGAATAATTTAAAAATATATAATTTTCAAGTTAATAGAAGATGGAAATAGAAGGATAAAGGCATATCAATCCTAACATAGACAAATAAACCAATAAACAGAATCCAATTCATACTTATTCACTCACATAATTTATAGAAAAAGTAACACTGCAGTACATTGGGGAAAGGAAACTATTTTAATATATGGTCTTGGGCTATTGGATGTCCATATGGAAGAAAGAATTTTGGTCCCTATCTTACATTACACATGAAAAATAATTCCAACAGACTGCAGATCCAAATATGAACTTTTAAAAACAAAAGCGCTTTTAGAAGAAAACATAAAAGAACATCTTCACAACCTTGAGTATGCAAAGATTTGTTAAATAGGACCAAAATACTAGGCTAACTATGTAAGGAAAATGATAAATTGGACTGTAGTAAGAGTAAAAGTATTTGCTAGCTGAAAGAGAATAAAATGGCCAACTACAGTGTGTAAGAAGATATTTTCAATAACAGAGGATGTATTCATATGGCCAGAGTACATTTAAAATCCCTACGAATCGATAAGGAAATGGCACTTCACAATAAATTACATTCCAACAGCCAATAAACACAGAAAAGCTATTCAACTTCATTAGTCACGACAGAAATATAAATTAAAATCATCAGATATTCCACACTACCTCCAGAATTGACTAAAAAAAAATGGGAAAAAAAACCCCAGGTAATATCACGTGTTGACAAAGATGTAGAACAAACAGAACTCGCAGTAACCACTGGTGAGAGTGTAAATTAATGTATGGGAAAAGTGTTTGGCAGTATCTAGTAAAGCTGAAAATAAGAATACTTAATGAACCCAGCAATTCTTAGGTGTATATCCGACAGAGATTTTAATGTTCATCCAAAAGACAGAATGTTCCTAGAAACACTATTCATAATAACCTCAAATTAGAAACTAGCCAAAAGCCCATTAACAGTAGTATAGATAAATAGAACATAGTATATTCACACAAAGAATTTCTATACAGCAATAAAAATTAACAAACGTGTAATAATATTATTATGGACTAAATTGTGTTCCTCTCAAATTCATATTTTGAAACCCTAACCTTCAAAGTAATTTATTTGGACACAGGGACTTTAAGGAGGTAATTAAGGTTAAATGAGGTCAGAAAGGTGGGGCCCGAATCCAATAGGACTTGTGTCCTTATAAGAGAAAGAAACTCCAAGGATGCACATGAACTGAGAAAAGGCCCCATGAGGACACAGGGAGAAAGCATTCATCTACAAGACAAAGAGAGAGGCATCAGGAGAAATCAAAACTGCCAAACCTTGATCTTGGACTTCCAGATTCCAGAACTGTGAGACAGTAAATTTCTGTTGTTTAAGCCACCCAATCTGGCAGCCCTAGCAGACTAATACAGTATGAATGTACCACATTTTGTTTTGCCATTTATCAGTTGGTGGCATTTGGGTTATTTCCATTTGGGGGCAATTATGACTAATGCTGCTATGAACATTCGTGTACAAGTTTTTGTGTGAATATATGTTTCCATTTCTCTTGGGTACATTTAGAAGTGGAGTGCTGGGTCATATGGTAACTCTAAGTTTCAAAGAATTATATTTTTTAAAGTATAAAGGAATCCATAAAGAGCAGAAATTAATGCAACAAAAAACAAACTTACAATAAATGATTGATCAAAGTCAAAAGACCATTCTGTGAAAATATTAGTAAAATATAAAAGCCACTAGGAAAATTGATAAACAAAAAAAAGAAGCATGAATTACCAATATTAGTAATGAAAAAGGACATTGTTACAGATCCTATAGACATTATAAAGTTACAACTTGATGTCTTCAAATAAATTAAAATTTTAAGGGAGTTGAGAAAGTTCTTAGAAAACTACAACTTACAAGAACCAACAAAAGAAGGAATAGAAAATCTGAATAATACTATATATATTAAAGAAATTTAATTTACAATTTAAATCTTCCAACAAAGAAAACTCCAGTCCCAGATGGCTTCACTGGCAAATTCTAATAAATATTTAAGAAAGAAAAATACCACAATTACACATACACTTCTGAGAATAGAAAAGAGGAAACATACCCAAACTCAAATTCTGAGGCCAGCATAACCTTGTTACTAAAATCTAACAAGGATAATAAATGAAAGGAAAGGTATAAGTCAATCTCACTAATGAACACAGGTGCAAAAAAACCTTAAACAAAATAACAGCAAAATGAATTCAACAATATATACGGAAGGTAATATATCCTGAAAGTCTGTGTTATTCCAAGAATGCAAGGTTGGTATAAATTTGAAAATTAATGATTAAAACTTACCATGTGGACAGGATAAAGAAGAGTCATATAACCATATGATAGATTTTCAATATAAAAAGCAATAAAACTCAAAATCTATTGATGGCCATCCATCACTGCTCAGACTCTGATGCACATCCCTTATCTAATCCAATTTCCCACCCTTCCTACTTCCTCCATTCTTCCACTCTGACGCTGGAACTCATGGCTCACCCTCAGCAAAATGCCCTAAATCCTGGACTTCTTCTCCAAACATTCATTTCCCCTTCCTGCTTGCACTAAAATCTGGTTCTGCCTGGGGACATGGCTTTTCTTGCAACCCTCTCATGTAGCAGCTGATTATTCCCCTACACAGGCCCAGAGGTAGGGTGGGGGTCTTCCCTGCTCTTCTTTACCTTTTCTAGACTAATTATCCTTCCTTTTTTCTACAAACCCCTTTTCCCTTGAAGTTTGTGTCCTTAGACTACACCACCACTGTTCCTATTGAAGTCTTTCCCAGCCTCCTGGCTACTCTGCCTCACTCCTTGAAGATTTAGGGCCTGGCTCTCGGCCTCTTCAACCAACATCCATCAAACACCCATACAACATCTTAGCTTTTCGGGTTCCACATCACTTACCTACTGTCGTGTAACAAAATGACCACAAAACTTCAAACAATGAGCATTTATTATCTCAGACGGTTTCTCTGGGTCAAGAATTCAGAAGCACCTTAGACCAGTGATTCTGGCTCAGAGTCTCTGAGGATGTGCAGTCTGTCTGCTGGAGCTGCCACAGTCATCGGAAGGCTTAACTGGAGCAGGAAACCTGGCTCCCAAGGTGGCTCACAAACGTGCCTGGCAAGTTAGCATGGGTTGGTCCACACCACATGGGTACCATGGGTGGCTGGCTTCTCCCAAGAGAGAGGGGAGCAGAAGCCACAAGTCTTTTGCAACCTAACCTTGGAAGTCATACACAGTCATTAATTACACAGGTCAGCTCTACTGAATGTGAGAAGGACTACACAAGGGGTGCGAATACCACCAGGTGAGAATCCCTAGGGAGCAGGTGAGAGTCGGGTAATCCAGCTTCCTGATTTCTTCACCTCCAACTGTCTTGTCCTCTATGCAACCTCCTCCTCCCACTGCCATGGTCATGCCCTTGACTGTCATCAACACTTTCACTACATTTTAAATTAGTTTCCAGCATCCCACTCTTTGGCCATTCCTTCCAATCTTTCCAGCTTGCTTATTCTTGTATCCTGACTCAAATTCTCCAACCCCAGGGAGACTCCCCAACACTTTCATTGCCCATCACTTTGCTCATCTCATTTTCTTCATTATCCTTTTCGATTCCACAGTCCATCACTTTACTCCTTGCCCCTCTCTTCCTCATCTTATTGTCCTGAAAAATGGTAAAAGCTAATTCCCTGCACCTCACACTCACGCCTGAGCACCCAGATGTGGCTGGAGGAAAACACAGTTGCACCCACTAATCTCTCTTTAAATTCATGACCACAAACTTCAAGTGGGTCATCCGCACTAATCCTCATAAATTCACATCTCCACTTTCAGAGATAACTACTTCATTTCTTCTCACCTTTTAATAAACCTCCCATACCTGTCCCCACTCTACTCTCAGCTTCTCAGCTGACAACCTCACTCATTTCCTTGAGATAAAAGAAGCAACCTAGGGAAATATCTCATCTTCCTGCCACCAAACAGCCTCCCTGCCTCTGTACCTATGTCCTCTCTCCATGGTATAAAGGATGGACCATCCCATCACTAGTGCACTGGATCCCATTCCCTCTTCCAGAAAATGGGATCTCTGGCAGAGTGATGTCAGCTCACCCTCGTTAGGTGCTTGACTCGGGGGCAGAGATACAAAGTCAGGGAAGGAACTTATGGCAGGTGTGTGCTTTTTAGTCAACCAAAACGCTGCGAAGACCAGAGCAGGCAGGCAGAGAGAAGCAGAGGAAAGAGAACAACCTGAGTTCCTGGCTTTCTGCACTCTTTCCACGTCTCGTGAAGCCTGACTGGCTGCAATTCTGGGAGATACCCCTGAGTCCTCACAGCAAAATACTTGTTACATAAGTTAGCTTGAGTGGATCCTTGTTTTTACAACTAAAAGAGCCCATTTATTTATCCTATTTGGATATAGAAAGATGTCCAGAAGGGTATTCCAATAAAAGTTAACAGTAGTTCTCTCTCTGGGAAGTTGGATTTCAGAGAATTTTAAATTGTTTCTTCTTATACTTTCTTGAATTATTTGAATCATTTCAAATGACCATAGGACTTCCCTGGTGGCGCAGTGGTTGAGAGTCTGCCTGCCGATTCAGGGGACACGGGTTTGTGCGCCGGTCCCGGAAGATCCCACATGCCGCGGAGCGGCTGGGCCCGTGAGCCATGGCCGCTGAGCCTGCGCGTCCGGAGCCTGTGCTCCGCAACGGGAGAGGCCACAACAGTGAGAGGCCCGCGTACAGCAAAAGAAAAAAAAAAAAAAAAAGAATCCGCCTGCCAATGCAGGGGACACGGGTTCGAGTGCTGGTCCGGGAAGATCCCACATGCCGCGGAGCAACTAAGCCCGCGCGCCACAGCTGCTGAGCCCATGCTCTAGAGCCCGTAAGCCACAAATACTGAGCCCGCGTGCCACAACTACCGAAGCCCATGTGCCTAGAGCCCGTGCTCCGCAACAAGAGAAGCCACCGCAATGAGAAGCCCGCGCAGTGCAACAAAGAGTAGCCCCAGCTCGCCACAACTAGAGAAAGCCCGCGCACAGCAACGAAGACCCAACACAGCCATAAATAAATAAATTAAATAAGCACATACCAGCTTCCTTCCTCTCCTTACCAGTCCAATTCATCAGCATCTCCTCTCAATCTCAAATGGCTCAAATTGATCCAGCTCGCTCTCCATTATCCACACTAGCCAAATCTCCATTCTCTCTCTCCCTCCCTCCCTCCCTCCCTCTCTCTCTCTCTCTCTCTCCCCCTCCCTCCCTCCCTCCCTCTCTCTCTCTCTCTCTCTCTCCCCTCCCCCTCACCTGGCTGACTGCAGAGTCCCTTCACTCGTCCCTCTGTTCCTTGCAAACCTGCACGCCACATCCCACAGAGCAGCCAGCTGGATCTTGTTGCCATATCAACCCAGCCATGCTACTTCCTTGCTTAAAACCCTTCAATGGCTTCCCATTGCACCTGGAATAACACTCAAGCCTAAGCCTCCTCACCTGTAGAGTAAGTTCTTCGAAAGGTCGAACACAGTACTCCCTGAACAGCCCAGTATGGACCCTGGTCCCTAGCAGGTACACACAGAGTAGGTGCTCTTGTCCCAGGCTGCCCAGCCACTCTCAGGAGCTCTTTTAAGTTGGAAAGTTCTTAGAAACAGGTCCATTTCTACTCTGCAGCTTCATCTTTAGTCATTTTCCCCTTGCTCCCTGAGCTCCTCCCACACTGGCTTCTGACAGAATCAGACCACACCCAAAACCCCCTTCTACCTCCACACCTTTGCTCCTTCTTGATGCTATAACATCCCACACAACTCCTCATGTGGCTGGTTCCTCACCCCACAGTTTTCAGTGTTTCAAAGTCACCTCCTTCCAGGTGCCTTCCCCGACCACCCCAAGGCGTAGCCTCCACTACACCCTCCTGTACCCAACATGGCAGCCTGTATTTCCTTTGTGGCTTGTATCACAACCTGTCATTGATCTCTCCCACCAGAACTCCCCACTGGTTTTATTTGCCTCTTTTTTATTTTTTATTTGGCTGTGCCGGGTCTTAGCTGCAGCATGAGGGATCTTTAGTTGTGGCATGCAGGATCTAGTTCCCTGACCAGGGATCAAACCCCGGCCCCCTGCACTGGGAGCATGGAGTCTTAACCACTGGACCACCAGGGAAGTCCCTTATTTGCCTCTTTATTTATCCAGTGCTTGGGGCTGTGCCTGGTACAGATAAGGTCTTCTGGTGTTAAGGGAATGGATTTTAACATAAAGCCTTACCTGGTATGCCCAGGTGGAAGCCATCACTGGGTCCCTTGAATTCTCACACTTCATCTCCACTTTCTTAGGACACATCTTGCTTCGTCTTTTGTATTGGAACTACACGTACAGAGAGGCAGAGTAGTGTGGTCGTTAGACCAGACCTCTGTTCAAATGCCAGCCCTGCTTTCTCCCAGCCCCAGAACAGTACCTGGCACAGAGAAAACAACATAAGGAATCAGTATTGCTCTGCTTTGCATTATCCCGCATCAGGAGCTGATTCAAAGTTCCTTGAAGGTAAGATCACACATATGATTTAGTCTTTGAAAACTTCCATAATCGCTAGCTCAGGACACATGGTAGGTGCGCAACAGATAATAAATTATAAGAGCTGAACTTTATTATGAGTTTATATGTACTGGGTTCTAAACTATTCTAAATACTTTGCATGTATCAGCTCATTTAATCCTCACCATAAGTACAACTTCTATTTCGATTTCACCAAGTCCTAGGGAATTAAAAACTTGGCCCAGGTTCACTCAGTAAGTGGGGTATCTAGGATTTGAACACAGGACTCAGTCAGCCAAGCCTTAACCACAAGATATGGTGTAGACCAACTCGTTAGAACAGATTTATGAGACCAGAGGCAACAATCTAGATGTTTAACAAAGGAGCTGGTTAAATAAACTGTGCTAGGATTGTATGTAGCCATTAAAATGCTGACAGACATCTATATTTATAACACCAAAAGCCATTCAGAACATAACTTAGAAAAGCAAGCTAGAAAACAGTACAATAAACCCGCACATGAATATTTACAGCAGCCTGTTTATAACTGCCAAAAGACTGGAGGCAACCAAGATGTCCTTCCAGAGGTGAATGGATAAACAGTGGTACGTTCATACAATGGAGTATTATTCAGCGATAAAAAGAAATGAGCTATTAATCTACGAAAAGACATGGAGGAAGCTTAAAAGAATATTGTTAAGTGAAAGAAGCCAGCCTGGAAAGGCTACTTACTGTGTGACTCCAGCCATAAGGCGTTCTGGAAAATGCAAAACTAGAGAAACCGTAAAAAGATCAGTGGCCGCAAGGGGTCTCAGGGGGAGGGATGAATTGGCAGAGCACAGGGGATTTTTAGGGTAGTAAAACTATTCTGTATGCTACTGTAGTGGTGGACACAGGACGCGTTATGCATTTATCAAAACTTTGAACTTTACAGCACAAAGAGTGAACCTTAATTAAGCTACGGGCTTTAGTTAATAATAGTGTATCAGTGTTGGTCCATCAATTGTAACAAAAGTACCACCCCAAAGCAAGATGTTACTAATAGTGGAAAACTGTGAGGGTGGGAACAAGGCGATAGAGGGACCCTGCACTCAGTCCTCAATTTGCTGTAAACCTAAAACTGCTCCCAAACCTAAAGTCTGTTACTTTAAAAACAAACTATAGCAGCACGATCCCTTTTATGTCAATATACAACCGTGTGCTTTTGTGCATAGAACTGTCTGCAAGGACATAACCAAAATTAATCGCAGTTGTCTCAGAGTGGTAGGATGAATGGAGAGCTTTCTCCTAGTTCTACTTGTCCTTTTTTTTTTTTTAAACAAAAGCGTGCGTTAATTTCTTATAAAGAAGTAAAGTGAGGCAGGGGGGGCCCAGTGCGCCCTGGAGCCAGCTCTGCCCAGCGCTGGCGCCGCCGAGAACTCAGCTCGCGCTCGGCTCCCGCGGGGACCAGCGCCCTGCTCGGCATCTGCTCCGCCCACCGCGTCCCATGCCTTTTCAGTTTTGTGTCCCGGCGGTGAGGGAAGAGAAGACAGAATTCCTCCGGTGCAATTGCGTCTGCACACTCGGCTGGCGCAGAAGCCGGGAGGGCGTCGGGCAGGGGCACCGCGGGGCTGGACCGGGGCCGCAGACGCCCGGCACAGCTCCGGGAGCCCGGCCGCCACCCCGCCTGGCCTTCTGGGGGCTGGAATGTTCCCGCGGCCGAGTGTACTTTGTTCTGGGGATGGGGGAGGGTGGAGCGGGGTCAGGGCTCCAGGACTCTGGAGCTCCTGGGACTTGGAGGGCGGCCAGCTTTCCGTTCCCAGGGTGCCTTCCGGGGTGGAGTGGGGAGGGCAGGGAGAGGAGTTGTCTAGTTCCCAGGCTGGGCAGCTGCGGGGCACCGGGCGGAACCCCTGGGTTCCAGTGCCAGCCCTGCCACGACTAGCTGCATGCTCCTGACGTCCTGTCTCTTCACCTCTCTGGGCCTCAATTTCCTCATCTACAGAATGGGGATAAGAAAAATGATAATGGCACATAGTTATTGCCACTGTGGTAAGGCTCTCTGCAAGCGCTTTTTCCTCATAATAACCCTTTGAGGTAGGTGCTGTTACTATAATAACGTAATTATCCTATTAGTATTCTAAAGTATCAGTATTCATAAGTATTCTATTAGTAGAAGAATATTCCCTCACTGCCAGGCCCTTTGGACAGCACAGATGCTCTGGCTGTAGAAAGCCTGGCCCAGCCTCCTTCCAGGTAGTGAAATGTGCACAATTATTATTTTCACTTGAAAGATGAGGAAAGAGAAGCTCAGAGAGGTTAAGTAACTTGTCCAAGGGCACACAGCCCCTAAGTGGCCATCCTGGATGCAAACTCAGGCATTCAGGCCGAGACCCTCCACTCTTAACCTCTACAGATACTGCAACCCTACTGCCAGTCTTCAGGGAACCCTTAAAATCTGTTTATTTGGACATATTGCATCCATGCAACAATTCTGAGGAAGTATTGCTACTAATAATAATTAACTCTAAGTAACGATAGCTATCACCAATTGAGGGCTGTGAGTCTCAGAACACCCTATGAGGTAAGTACTACTATTATTATTCCTATTTTAGGCATGAAAGAATTGAGGCACCGGGAGGTCTCTCTGGTGCTAGGAGATGGAACTCATTCACAGTGAAGCCAAGAGCCCAATAACCCCTTAGCTGTAGCCTCCTTTTGTAGTATTTTATAGGGAGGCAGACTCCTCCAGAGTCTGATTACAGAGGCCAGCCTGGAAGGACAGTCCTTCCTTCTCTAAACCTTGCCAGAGGCAACTTTGCCTGGTAATCTAAGGCACTCTGGACAGTGTAATGAGTCTCAAATGGTATCTAACACCTTCTGGGGAGCTGCTCCTGGTGTACACCTTCCAGGAGCGCAGCTGGCCTAGTACCCGTGGAAGCATCTCCACCCAGAATCTTTGCAGAGGGCAGGTCGGCTGCCCTAGGTTGTGAACGAAGGAGTGCTTGGTAACAAAATCTCCCTGTCCCGTTTTCATTATGTTCCCCTCCCTCTACAACTCCTCCATCACACTGACTGGAAAGTCATTACTAGGCTCCCATCCGCCCCATTTGGGTTAAGAGACTGCTTCTTTCAAAAATGCAAATGTTGCTGTTGCTTCTATGCAACCTTCCGCCGTGTACCTTCAACCTACCATCTCCTGGGAAAGGAAGAAACACTCTCATTCTTTGTAGTAGGTGTTAAAGGTTTGTCGAAGATGGTTTCGCAAAGAGCCACATATTGCTGTCTTGTCACGCGGGGCACACAGGAGGCACTGAATAACTACTCCCTCAGCCTGGAAGGCTCTTCCTCCAGTTACCTGCATGGTTCCCTCCCTCACCTCCTTCAGTTTTTACTCAAGACACCTTCCTTGTGGGGCCTTCCCTGACCACCAAATTTCAGTTACACCCTGACAACCATCCTGATTCCTTTTCCCTGTTTTATTCTTTCCATAGCACTTGTCACTGTCCTATACACTCGATTATTTTTATTTATTTTGTTTATTGTCTGTCTTCCCCCACTAGAATGCAAGTTCCTGGAGGGCAGAGATCTCTCTCTGTTTTCTTCCTCCCTGTATCCCCCAGTGCCTGGAATTGGGAGAAAGGAAAGGAAGAGGAGGGAAAAGTAGCTTCCCTGGCCCTTCCAACCCTTTGTGACTACCAGCCTTTGGAGGAACACACATTTCTTATTCCTGCTATTTACTTGACATGTGGCACATCATATCCCCTGGATGACACTGCTTGTAGCATCGTCCCATTCTGCTCTTTGACTTCACAGTCGTGTATCTCATGTACCTGAGCAGACAGTAAATTTCCTACCGAGGAACGGAGGAAAAAGAGATCTGAATCTTTGTATACCCCCAATACCAAGAACAGGGTGGAATTTCTACAGGTTCCAGAGCTCTTTTGATTTCAGAAAGAAAAATGTCACCCCTCCCTCCCTTCCTTCCCCGACCTTGTTCTCCTCCCCACACCCCCAGTTCAGCTCCATTATTATCAGACTTAACTGCTGAAGTTTGATTTGTCTGAAGTTTGATATCTAATGTTTTTAACCAAATAAGTTTATAGCGTCTTTGACAAGTAACATTTAATATTTCTTAATAGGGGTCAATATCTGAACTATCTTATTTCTTAACAACAGCTCTGTTTTCTCAGACACTAAATGAAACAGAAAATTTCATACCTTGACTATGTTCTTGCCATAATCTGCATCCTTGGTTTCCTCTTTATTGTTAAAGGGAATTTTTAAAAATTTGTTTAAATGACCTAAGTGAGAAAGAGAGGGAGACAATGAGTTGCATTCCCCGGAGGTGAATGAAGCCTGCTGTCTCCCTTGGCAGTCAGCCACCTCACCCTAGACCTCAAAAATAGGGAATGCACAGCTCGGGATAGCCTTTAGTTTTATAGCATCACAGATGATTACAGCAAACACCGAATTTGTCCTTCTTCTCTTCCTACATTGCCCCAGCCTTGGCTGTGATCTGAGGTGGTGTCACATCTGACTCAGGGGAAGTGAGAGGTCAGGGGAAGTGGGAGGGACTGCTTGAAAAAGACTATCTAGTGAATATATAATTTTTATTATCTACAAAAATCTAAAAATGTGCACCAGTAAGCATTTATCGTGTGATCTGAATATGAAGGTTCATCATCCTATTGTAAGTGTATGATGATCTCCATACCTGGCATCTGTTAAGACTGTGGTAAAAGGGGCCATTCGGATTGACTTGAATCTGAGAAACATACATCAGAATGGGTCCTGCATAACTCGCTACAAAGAACACCTGCAGGGTCCTCATGAGCTATGAGGAAGGAAGTGATGACTGAATGGAGGATGAATGGGTGGACGGTAAATGAATTGACCTATGGATAAGTAGGTAAATGAATAAATGGGTGAATGGCTAAGGGAGCTGCACAAATGGATAGATAGGGGAAGATAGGTAATTGGATTTGCTGGGCTCCAAAGTCCCTGACCTACTCCAGCACTGACCAATGCCTTCAAAGATATTGGTTTATCCATTGGTCTTCCCCCACAAAATTTTGAGGTCCTCGAAGGCATGAAGTTAGTTTTATCATTTTTTGTATCGTGGGCCCCTAGCCTCGTTGGAGCCAATGTCTGCCTCGTTCACAGACGTATTAGTTAGGATGTAAATCTGGCTGCTGTTACACACAGAATATCCTCTGCATGATGGAACACCACAAAGGCCAAAATGTAGCCAGCAGGAAGGGAAACAGAGGAGGGGGTAGTCAAACATGTCCTCTTCAAAGGCAGGACCTAGAAATTGGACGCATCATTTGGGCTCTCATCCCATAGGCCAGGACTTTGTCACATGGCCACACCTCACTACAAGGATGCTGGGCAGTCTTGTGTCCATCTAAAAATTAGTGGTTCTAAGAACAGCAGAAATGGATATTGGAAGAAGTCTCTGCCACATAAGTGACCAACACAGTCTCATTTGTTAAATGAATAACTAAATAAATGAATCTAACTGACATTGAACATCTGTATCCTGAAAAGGTAAAGCATATTGAATTACATAGTTAAGTGAAAAAAACAAAGTAGGATTCATGGACATAGGATGCAATTATTCCACTTCCCAGGCTCCCTCCAAGTGGCCATGTGACATCCCTGTGGCCAATGGGATATAAATGGAAGGCAGCTGAAGACCTCTGAGAATGTTTCTGCTTTTAACACACTTTTCCCTCTTTCTTCCTACTTCTTGATCAGTGAAATAGAGATGCGAGAGTGAAAGTGGAACAATCAACTTGTTACCATGAGACAATGAACAAGAAAGGAAAAACCACACATTAAGGCTGACTGAGCAGAAAGATAGAAAATAGCAGGACATTGATGATATCATGAGGATGCTGCCCACCCTTAACTGCCTGCCTGCAGACTTCTCGTTAATGAGAAACAGAAGCTCCTCCTGGGTTAAGCTGGGATAGTGGCCTTTCTGTTTCATCCAGCCTAACCGATATATAGAGCTTGAAAATTCATTGAGTACATAGAATATTTCTGGAGTGATACACAAGAAACTGTAGCCATAGCTACCTCTCCTGGGAGAAGTCATGAGTGATTGGAGGACAGTGATGGACGAGAGACTTACTTTTCATTTAGTCTTATATTTTTGAACATTGAATTGTTGGCATTTAGATATTCCACGAAAAAGTGTTGCAGTAACATCTTACGGTGAAGAAAGTCAAAAGAAACAGCTTCATTCATGAATTTGATGGCTCAAGAAATTCAATGTCCAGCAGTTGTATTATTGTAACACCGTGTTATGATATCATCAGAGGCAAAGTTGTCTCAAGAAACTAATCACAAGGGGTGGTTCAAGACTGAATTTTGAAAATTATTTATTCGTAAAAATAAATTAGTAGATGGATGTGATACTTCATAAAAGTGGAGGGGTTTGGTTTGGGTTTTTGTTTTGGTTTGGTTTTTTTGTTTTTTTTTAAGAGGAGAGGAAGGCTGATTTTTTTTTTAAGAGATGTTTTGTTTTGTTTTAAATCAGAAGGAGCTTTCACTGTCTCTCTAATGTTTTATCTCTTAAGCTAGGTGGAGAGTGTACTGTTCTGATTGCTTGAAACATTTCCTAATTTGAAACTAATTAATTAGTTAACTGAAAACTCAAAGTGGGGCTTCCCTGGTGGCGCAGTGGTTGAGAGTCCGCCTGCCGATGCAGGGGACATGGGTTCATGCCCTGGTCTGGGAGGATCCCACATGCCGCGGAGCGGCTGGGCCCGTGAGCCATGGCTGCTGAGCCTGCGCGTCCGGAGCCTGTGCTCCGCAACGGGAGAGGCCACAACAATGAGAGACCCGCGTACCGAAAAAAAAAAAAAAAATCTCAGAGTGCATTTAAGTGTAATAATGCACTCTGCTTCCCTTGAATTACGATGCACCTTCTCATGGCTGGTACAGTGAGCTCCCCAAATTTCACATGACCCACAACTTACGTCGGCCTCAGTTGGTGGCAGTTACCCCTGACAGTGGCACCACAAATAGTTGTGGGGATTATGAACGATCCTGGTGCCTGTGAGTCATGATTCTTATACTTACTTTGATTTTCTTCTTAATTTTACCCATAGATAAATTTCTAATAGGGAAGGAGGCAGGGGAGATGAATCAAACACAAAGGCTACATCCACATCTAGAAGGCACAGGAGAGAGCCTGACAGGAGGATCATTTCTATTAGGAACCACGTGGCAATGACCAAATCAAACACAAACTGATGGTGCAAGGGCAATTTGTCATAATCATAATCACATCGATATAGATTTGAATTCTGTTATAATTTTAAATAGTAAAATAAGATGAGCTCATGTTTATTCTGCAACAGCACATATTTGCTCCTTTCCTAATATTATCTGTGGTGTGAAGATGTGGGGAAAATAAAATTTATTAAAAGGTACATTTTAATTTAAATAAAGCTGCATATTAAAAAAATTAAGTTGGTTATATTTATGCACTTTTCCTTATAAAATGACAAAGTTTTTTAAAAGTTCTTTGAAGGGCTGATTTTACTACTCATTTGTTTATAAAATGCTTTTATAAATAGCATGCCAAAAAAAATGGAAGGGCTGTTTATTTTACTTGTCTATGAAATGTTTGATATTCCTCAAAAACAGGTTATGCTCATGAAAATGTGCCTTGTATGTGAATTCATTATGTATGTCATTGGGGGTAAAAAAAGGCTGAGAAACAAAAGAAAAATCACTACATTGTCAGTAGATTCTAATAAAACTAATAATAAGATCAGCTATGATTCAAAGGGGTCACTGAAGAAGATCAAAGCTGGACTTCTGAGTATCAGTGTGTGTGATAAATTACATAATTATTTTGTACCAAGTCCAAGACTCTTACCATGCTACCCCCTAAACCAAAAAAGGAGGGGGGTGTATGTGGAATCTGTAACATCTCATTTGGATGTGACATGCTAAGATACAAAGAAATATATTTCTTAGAGGGACACTGCTTTTTTTTAGGTTATATATTGCTGAATAGGCTTGATAATAAAGATGTGTGGGTCTCTTTGAAATAAAAAATAATACATTTTTGAAAACTTAAACCCTAGTGGAATTTAAAAATAGTATATCTATCTTCCAAATTACAGCAAGATAAAAGCAAACAAAACACAGTCCGCATAACAAACGACAGGAAAAAAATAAATAGAATCATAAACAAGCATGAATCATAAGCAAGATTACCAAAAACAAAATACACAATCAAAACAATACATGTCAATGAGGTAAAGCTCCCGATTAGAAGACAAAGACACACAGTTTAGATGAAAAAGAAATCAATCATATGCCTCGTATAAGAGACACACTCAAAACAAGTTATGCAAAAAAGGTTCAAAAGAACACAAGATGCAAAAATTTAACCTTAACTTCATGTGGGTTATAAACGTACTGTGGTACTTATTTTCAATTTTGTAGTGGCGGTGATAAATGACTTCTAGTAGAATGCTAGAGTATAATGATAAGGTATGGACCCACCTGTATGAGCAAAATGTTCATGCTTATCTTATTCCTTCAAGACTTCCCTACTCTCCTTTATGTGCCCAGGAATCCCGTGTGTGCTGTGTGTATATATGGTGGGGGAGGGAGGGAGTGGGAGAGTGCTACTCACTTCCATCTTTTGCACCACAACCAAATAGAAGGTAGAGTACAGAGCAAATATCTTTAAGAATATGAAACTGGAAGTTGCACAATCACCTCTACTCACATCCCACTGGTGAGAGCTCATTCACGTGGTCACACCAAGTAGCAAGGTGGGGCTGGGAAATGTAGTTTCTAGCTGGGTTGCCCAGTGCCCAGGAAGGAGAGAACCGTTTATGGCAATAATCAATCCACCAAAATGATCATCAATGATCTGTGCAAGACCCCTCACTCGTCCCATCCATTCATTCACTCACTCTTTTTTATAGCCATACCACACACCCTCCCATATACCTGGGCAATCAATCTATTGTGTTTAAAGTACATACTTCTGTTTATATTTTTGAAAAATATGTAATTTTGCTTTGTGTGCATGTAATTTTTCCCTTTTCTGAGTCAATTTTATTGAAGTATAATTTACATTCAATAGTAGTCAACAGATCTTTGACAAAGGAGCAAAGACAGTTCAGTGGAAAAAAGAATAGTCTTTTCAACAAATGGTGCTACAACACTGGATGTCCATAGGCAAAAAAAAAAAAAAAGTCTAGACACAGACTTTACACCTTTCACAAAAACTAACTCAAAATAGATCGTAGACTGACATGTAAAATGCAAAACCATAAAACGTCTAGAGGAAAACGGGAGAAAATCTAGGTAACTTAGATTAGCAGTGAATTTTTAGATATAACACCAAAAGCATGATTCATAAAAGAAAAGAAATGGGAAAGTTAGACTTCATGAAAATGAAAACTTTCTGCTCTGTAAAAGATGCTGTTAAGAGAATGAAAAGGTCACAGCCTGAGAGAAAATATTGACAAAACACATATCTGATAAGGGACTTGTATCCAAAATATATAGAGAACTCTTAAAACTCAGCAGTAAAAAAACCAAACAACCCAACTTAAAAATAGGTAAAAATTCAAGGAGGGAAGGGGGGGTGGGACAAATTGAGAGACTGGGATTGACATATATACACTACTATGTATAAAATAGATAGCTAATGAGAACCTGCTGTATAGCACAGGGAACTCTACTCAGTGATCTGTGGTGACCTAAATGGGAAGGAAATCTAAAAAAGAGGGGATATATGTATACATATAACCGATTCACTTTGCTGTACAGCAGAAACTAACACAACATTGTAAAGCAACTATACGCCAATAAAAAAAAAAAGAATGAAAAAAAGGTAAAACTTCTGAACAGATACCTCACCAAAGAAGATAAACAGATGGCAAATAAGCTTATAAAAGATCCTCAACATCGTTTTTCATTAAGGAATTGCAAATTGAATGAATGAGATATATACATGAGTGTATATTTAACCTTATAAGAAATAGTATTCCAAAGTGAGGCACCATTCTGCATTCCACCAGCAATGTATAAGAGTTCCAGTTGTTCTGCATCCTCAACAGTAGCTGGTATTGT
This sequence comes from Orcinus orca, assembly GCF_937001465.1. NCBI lineage: Eukaryota > Metazoa > Chordata > Mammalia > Artiodactyla > Delphinidae > Orcinus > Orcinus orca. Next base: position 91,140,115 of record NC_064560.1, read on the forward strand.
GAGATTTTTTGATGTGAGCAATTTTGTGATTTAGTAGTATGTCATTGTGGTGTTAATTTGCAATTGCTTGATGACTAATCGTATTGAGGATCTTTTTATGTGCCTATATGCCATCCATACATCTTATTTGGTAAAGTGTCTGTTTAAATCTTTTCTTCATTTTTTAAAGGAAATTTATTTATTTATTCATAAAAATATTTATTTATTTGGCCAGGCCAGGTCTTTGTTGCGGCATGCAGATCTTTAGTTGTGGCATGTGGGATCTTTTAGTTGCGGCATGCGGAATCTAGTTCCCTGACCAGGGATCGAACCCAGGCCCCCTGCATTGGGAGTGTGGAGTGTTAACTGCTGGACCACCAGGGAAGTCCCTTTTCTTCATTTTTTAAGCAGTTTGTGTGTTTTACTTGTTACTGTGTTTTGAGTTTTCTTTATATATTCTTGATATAAGTCAGTATCCATCAGGGTGCATTCAGGGGAATTATTAACAGGAGATTGGAGTAATGGAGAATTGACTGGTAAAAGTTAGAGAACTCTGGTGAATACAGGAATAGCAAATACAGGGACAGGAACTACTGGCAGGGTTGAGATGGAATATCCAAGGAGAAGCTCCAGACCTTGTTGGAAAGAGCACAGTGTGGTTCAGTGGATGGTGGGGATGACACCTAGATGGCTTACCGGAGGATACTAGAAAAGGGACCTTTGGGAGAATGGGGGATGTTGTCCACAGGGAGGTACCATACCTTGGAAGTTGCTGCAAAGTCAACTGAGGGATGCTCAAAGAAGTCGTTCATAGTCAGGTGCCTTGCCAGTGGCACATCACTTTGAGAAAGTTCTGAGGGAAGCTTCTAGCAGCTGGGCTCTGCTGGTTGCCCTGAGCTACCAGAACTGGGAGCTGGGGAAGCTGCACCCTGTAGGAGCCCAGTGCAAGAGACCCTGCACCCTGCAGGACTCGGGAAACAGGAAGAGGAAATTCCTTCCTTTTTCACTGTTCTTCCAGCCTCCTCTACTGGCATTACATCATACCAAATGTCGCAGGTGAAATATTTCCACAGCCCACTTCCATCATCACAGAGCAGGCAAAGAAGGATTTAGACCTGAGAAGAAGAAAAAAAAAAATTGATGACTGTCACAAAATTCTTTATCACACGTGTGTTTTGCAAATATTTCTCCCAGGCTGTGGCTTGCCTTCTTATTTTCTTAACAGTGTCTTTTGAAAAGCCAGTGTTTTCAATTTGGTCGTGTTCAATGTATCAATTTTTTCTTTTGCCATTCATGCAATTTTTTATTCGAAAAAAATGTCTGCCTAATCCCAAATCAAAGATTTTCTCATATGTGTTCTTCTAGAAGTTGTGTAGTTTTAGGTTTATGATCCATTTCAAGTTTTTTGTATATGCATTTTAAAATTTTATATTTATTTTTTAAATACTTCATTTTTCTTGGAGCAGTTTTAGGTTCACAGCAAAATTAAGAAGAAAGTGCAGAGATTTCCCATATACCCCCTGTTCCAACACATGCATAGCCTTCCCTATTTACAGCATCCCCACCAGAGGGTACACTTGTTACAACTGATGAATCAGCACTCACACATCAGAATCACCTAAAGCCCAGAGTTTACATTACGGTTCACTCTTGGTGTTTACATTCTGTGGGTTTGGACAAATGTATAATGACATGTATCCATCATGATGGTATCATACAGAACATTTTCACTGTCCTAAAAATCCTCTGTGGTCCACCTACTCATCCCCCCCCGCCCCTGGTATGCATTTTTCAAATTGATAAATGACATATATACAGTAAATTACAAAAATATGTGCATGTACTTTAATTGATAGGAATAGTATTGAGTTGTTTATCTCATTCTGCTTCTTATTTTTGTCCCTCAGCACTGTTCTTAAGGTCCATTCATGTTGCTATGTATGCATCTACTCCCTCGCTTCTCTAACTGCTGCATAGTACTCTATCGTGTGCATCTTCCACATTTTACCCATCTCCTCCGCCGCAGATGGATGGACAACTGAATGTCTGTGATTGCCCACTATCAGAACTGACACAGCAGTAAACATTCTAATCCATATCCCCTAATGTACCTGTGTGATCATTTGTCTGGTATATCACCCAGGAGTGGATTTGCTGGGCCCTAGGCTATGCATATATCTGTCTATGTAGTGCCAGACTGCTCTCCAGAAAGGCTGACGGTTTTGCATCCCCACCAGCAGAACATAAAAGAGCCTACATCTCCACATACCTGCTAACACTTGGCATTTCCCAGCTTTCCAAGTTTTGCCAGTCTAATAAGTGGAAGGTGATATTTCATTGTTGCCTTAATTGCACTTCTCATTATTGATGGTTTTAATTCTTCATAATTCTCTTCACGTGCCTGTTGGGGTTACCACTTTTACAAATTGCCTGTTGATAAATTTTGCCTGTTATTCTATAGGACCTGCTACCTTTCACTTACTTTGGATTTAATTTGGTCTTCTTTTCCTAGTTTCCTGAGATGGAAGCTTAGATCATTGATTTTAGATCTTTCTTCTTTTCTAATACAGGCATCGATGCCGTAAATTTCTCTCTCAGCACTGCTTTCGTTGCATCACACAATTTTTGATTAATTGTATTTTCATCTTCATTTACTTCCAAATAGTTTAAAATTCCTCTTGAGACTTCTTCTTTGACCCATGTGTCATTTAGAAGTGTCTTGTTTAATATTCAAGTATCTCAGGATTTTCCAGCTATCTTTGTTATTGATTTCTACTTTAACTCCATTGTGGTCTGAGAGCTGACATCGTATGATCTCTGTTTTAAGTTTGTTAAGGTGTGTTTTGTGGCCCAGAATATGGTCAATGCAGGTGAATGTTCTATCTTGGTGAATGTTCCATATGAGCTTGAGAAGACTGTGTATTCTGAAGTTGTTGGATGGACATCAATTATATCCACTTGATTGATGATGTTTTGTGTTCATGTACGTCCTTACTGATTTTCTGCCTGGTCAGGCTGTCTATTTCTGATAGAGGTGTTGAAGTCTCCAACTATGATAGTGGATCCATCTATTTCTTCTTGCAGTTCTATCAGTTTTGACTCAGATATATTGACAGTCTAATTGTTAGATGCATACATGTTAAGGATTGTTGTGTCTTCTTGGAGAATTGATCCTCTTATTGTTATATAACGCCTCTCTTTATCCCTGATAACTTTTGTTGCTCTGTAGTCTTCTCCATCCAAAATTAATAAAGCTTTCTCTTAATTGATGTTATCATGTTGTACCTTTCTCCATCCCTTTACTTTTAAACTATTTGTGTCTTTATATATTTTTCCTTTTTTTTGGTCGTGCTGTGTGGCTTGTGGGATCTTAGTTCCCTGACCAGGGATTGAATCCATGTCCTCGGCAGTGAAAGTGCAGAATTCTAACCACTGTACCACCAGGGAATTCCCTATTTGTGTCTTTATATTTAACGTGTGTTTTTTATAGACAACATAATTGGGTCATTCTTTTTAATCCACTCTGACACTCTTTGTCTTCTAGTTGGTATATTTAGACTGCTGACATTTAAAATGATCATTGAGGGACTTCCCTGGTGGTGCAGTTGTTAAGAATCCACCTGCCAATGCAGGGGACACAGGTTCGAGCCCTGGTCCCTGAAGATCCCACATGCCACAGAGAAACTAAGCCCGTGCGCCACAACTACTGAAGCTCACACTCCCTAGAGCCCATGCGCCACAACTATTGAGCCCACGTGCCGCAACTACTGAAGCATGAGCACCCTAGGGCCCGCGTGCCACACTACCGAGCCCACGTGCCGCAACTACTGAAGCCCATGTGCCTAGAGCCCGTGCTCCACAACAAGAGAAGCCACTGCACTGAGAAACCTGTGCACCGCAACAAAGAGTAGCTCCCACTCGCCACAACTAGAGAAAGCCCGCATGCAGCAATGAAGACCCAACGCAGCCACAAAAAAATAAATAAATAAATAAAATGATCATTGACATAGCTGGATTAATATCTACTATATTTGTTACTGTTTTCTATATGTTACCCCAGTTTTCTGTTCCTATTTTTGTCCTCTAATATTTTTATTCCTTCTGTGGTTTTAATTGAGCATTTTATATGATTCCATTTTCTCTCTTTTCTTAGCATTATCTGTTATGCTTCTGATAACTTTTGACAAAAAAACTTTTCCAGAGGTTTCCCTAGAGTTTGCAATATACATTTACAACTAATCAAAGTCCATTTTCAAATAACACTGTACCACCTCATGGGTACTGCAAGTACTTTACAATAACCAAATATTCCTAATTCCTTCTTCCCATGCCTTGGATAACTGTTGTCATTACTTTCACTTATACATAAGCTATAATCATTGAATACGTTGTTGCTGTTGCCATTTTCTCTATTAAGAATAAGAATACTAAAAGTTTTTAATTTTACCTTCACTTATTCCTTCTCTAATGCTCTTCCTTTCTTTATGTAGGTCCAGGTTTCTGACCTATATCATCTCCTTCTCTCTGAAGAACCTCTTTTAACATTTCTTGCAGGACAGGTTTACTGGCAACAAATTCCCTCAAGTTTTGTTTGTCTGAGAAAGCCTTCATTTCTCCTTCACTTTGGAAGGATAATTTCTCAGGATACAGAATTCTAAGTTAATGAGTTTTTTTTTCCTCTCAAGATGAAATATTTCACTACACACTCTTCTTACTTGCATGGTTTCTGAGGAGCAGTCAGATGTAATTCTGATCTTTGTTCCTCTGTAGGTAAGGTGATTTCCCCCCCTGGCTTCTTTCAGTATTTTTTCTTTATCTTTGATTTTCTGCAATTTGAAGGTATAGTAGGTTTGTTTTGTTGTTGTTGTTTTTATCCTGCTTAGTGTTCTCTGAGCTTCCTGGATCTGTGTTCTGGTGTCTGATATTAATTTTGGGAAATTCTCAGTCCTTATTGCTTCAAATATTTCTCCTGTTCCTTTCTCTCATTCTTTAGTACTCCTATTATGTGTATGTTACACCTTTTGCAGTTCTCCACAGTCCTTGGATATCCTGTTCCATTTTTCTTTTCAGTCATCTTTCTCTTTGCTTTTCAGTTTTGGAAGCATCTATAAACATATCCTCAAGCTCAGAGATTCTTTCCTCAACCATGTCCAGTCCACTAATGAGTACATCAAAGGCATTCTTCATTTTTGTTATCGTGTTTTTGATCTCTAGCATTTCTTTTGGACTCTTTCTTAGAATTTCCATCTTTCAGCATATCTTGCCCATCTGTTCCCGCATGTTGTTTACTTTATCCATCTAAGTGCCCTTAACATAATAATCATAGTTATTTTAAAACCTAATCTGATAATTCCAACAGCTCTGCCAGGTCTGAGTCTTGTTCTGGTGCTTGCTCTGTCTCTTCAAACTGTGTTTTTTGCCTTTGGGTATGCATTGTAATTTTTTTGAAAGCCAGACATGATGTAAAGGAACTGCAGTAAATAGGCCTGTAGTCATGTGGTGGAGGGGGAAGTGAGGAGGGGAGCCCTATAGTCCTATGATTAGGGCTCAGTGTTTTTTTTTAATTAATTAATTAATTTTATTTATTTATTTTTGGCTGCCTTGGGTTTTCCTTGCTGCGTGCGTGCTTTCTCTAGCTGTGGTGAGCAGGGGCTACTTTTTGTTGCGATGCACAGGCTTCTCATTGCAGTGGCTTCTCTTGTGGAGCACGGGCTCTAGGCACTCGGGCTTCCGTAGTTGTGGCTCGCGGGCTCTAGAGCGCAGGCTCAGTAGCTGTGGCGCACGGGCTTCGTTGCTCCGCGGCATGTGGAAACTTCCCGGACTAGGGCTTGTACCCTTGTCCCCTGCATTGGCAGGCGGATTCTTAACCACTGCGCCACCAGGGAAGCCCAGTGCTCAGTCTTTTAGTGAGAATGTACCTCTGGATTGTGAACTTCACAAGTGCTTCTGTTTTTTTTCAGCCCCTTAAGTGGAACAGGATGGCTAGAGCTGGCTGGAGTTGGGGATTTTCCTTCCCCCAGATTGTTTAGTCTCTGCTGAAATCCCAGCAGGTTAGGCTGGGGTAAAATGGTTTCTTCTGGGGGTGTTAAGAAGAATGGAACCCTCTGACATATTTCAAAATGGTTACTTTTTGTCTCCCCCTGCTGGAAGCATGACCCTATTTTTCTCTGACATTTGCTGTGACACCCTGGTAGAGCTCCTAGAGGTAAAACTCAACAAAAGTTTGGGCGCCTCTATGAGACTGGGCCCCCCTGGAGTTTTTAAATCTTAAACTTGTCCACATGGAGTCTCCAGCAATTCACCAATCACAGCTGAGGTTTCCCTACTGCTGGTTCCCAGGGAGGTCTCTGTCCATGGGTTTCTGCTCTGGTAGCTGTGAGTATCCACCTGTCTGTGTTTCCACTTTTTGGAGCAGTGGTTTGCCCTGTGTCCTCAATTCTATGACAGGTCTAAGAAGGGTTGTTTATTCTCGGTTTTTTTCAGCTTTTCACCTGTTAGGACAGAGTACAGACTTCCAACCTCCTTACCTGCCCAACTGGAAACGGGAAGCCTCTCTGCTTTTTGGTTTGCATGAGTAACTTGTATATTCCATATAGTAATTCCTTATCATTTTTAGATTTATAGATATCTTCTCCCATTCTATCATCTATTGTCCATGGTATCCACTTTTGAACAGATATCCTTAATTTTGACATTATCAAATTAATCCATGATTTTCCTTCTGGGTTTGTGCTTTTGAGGTTTTGTATAAGGAGTTCCGTTCTCAACCCAGGTACCAAAGGTACCCTCTTATATTTTCTTCCATTAGCTGTAGAGTTTTACTTTTCTCATTGAGGTCTTTTGTCATTTAGAGTGTACATTTCTATTCGGTGTCAGGCAGGAATCCTACTTTGTCTTTCTCCGTCTACTGAGCTGGTTTAATCTGCCCCTGCTTCATTGATGTGCGATGCCTAACAACCATATGCTCATGGTCTGACTTTGAGTTGTCTGTTCTATTCCATGGTCTATTGGTCTGTTTTTGTGCAAAACAATCTTCTCGTTTTGCTTCGTCTGGCTTCCTACATGGCTTTGCAGTGTGCTGCTCCTCACTCTTGTAAGGTTGACTTAATCCTGCTCATCCACATAAATTTTAGAATAAGTATATCAAGTTCCTGGAAAATATACCTGGAATCTTTACTGGGATTTCATTGCATATATAAATTAATTCATAAAGAACTGACTCCTGTGTAACATTAAGTAATTCCATCCAAGAGCATAAAATTTCCCTCAATTTCTTCAGGTTGATTTCTACATCCTTTAGTAGAGTTTTAAAGTTTTCTCCATAGGCTTCTTTTCTTTTCTTTCACAACTTTCAATCAGTTTATTGACACAGTAACACAACACACTTGCCTCCCTGACACCCCCACCCCCTCGCCCAGTCTAGACCTCTCCCCCTTCCTCCCCCCTTAGAACAAGCTGTTCAGTGAAAACGGAAAAGGGCAGGCCACTTCTACACCCTCAGTGCCACTGCCAAGCCCTGGGGAGCAGGGTCTCAGGCACTACTCGGAACCTGTCAGAGAGGGGCGCCGTTAGCACTAGACTTAGCCAGGCAGAGGCGTCCCGTCCCTCGGAGCAGATTCTCCCACAACCCCCAGGCCCTGAGCTGCTCTTCCTCTTGCCCTCTGCTGTCTGTGACCCTAGGAAGGACATACCTTGGGCCTGCGGCCAAGAGCGAGAACTCCTGGCCGTAATTTGAGAATTGGAGTTTGGCTAGTGTTTTTTAAGGCCCAGGCACCCCAAAGAAAGCCCTGGTGGTGGGAGTGAACTTCAATGCCCCTATTTTAAATACACTGATAACATGAAACAGATTAAGCCAGCTTAACCAAATGCCAGGATAACAAGAAGCTGTAAAGGAGGGGTCAGACCTGCTTTCTCCAGGCCAGACACAAATGCACAGAGAGAAGCCCAGGTGGAGTGTCAAAAACAACTGAAGGACACTGCCCAGGGGCTGAAAAGCCTATACTCCGGAGTCCCCAGGGTGACAGGAAGCAAGGAAAGAAAATACACAGGTCTTAAAAACCAAAAAAGAAAGCCCAACAGCAGGGGAACCTCAGCCTGACAGTGCTGTCCACCAGCTCTCCAGGCCTTGCCCCTGGACCCAGACAGTCCCTCCCCCTCTAGGCAATGTCCTCCCCTAGGCTAGATAGAGCACATCACACAGCGCAGTTTAAAAAGCTTCTAATGCCAGTTCATAAACATCTTCATTTACTATTGGTGATTACATGTGAATAATATGTTTATACTGTTCTTTATGGAAAACAATTTCAATGAGTCAACTCTGAGAACACAACAGGCAACCCTCACCCTGAGCCCCTCAGCGTCCTTCCCTAGACAGCAAGAAGCTCCCTCCTCTGTCCCAGGGCTGCCTAACTTCCCCTCTTCCCCCACTGTGGCTCTTGGGCAAAGCATCCTCTATGACCGTTAGTCCTCATCGGACAAGTTCTGGTCCAGGGGGTAAACCATGAACATCACATCTGGTCGAGAGGGGACACAGGGATGGCCTGGACGCACAGTCTCAAAGCCGAAGAAGCTGAAGGTCTTCAGGAGTGGAGCTGCAGAGAAGAGTGTAAAAAAGGATTCTGGTAAGAAACAACAAGGGTAGGCTCAAATCAAGGGAAAACCCAGAACAAAGATGGAATAAGTAAGCACTAGGCCTTTCCTAAATTTGGACACTCTCAATCCCATGATCTCCCAGGGTTTGTATGTCAAACTCAGGAGCCCCACCTTACTAAGAGCCCCCTTTTCCCCTCCCCAGCCTGGGCAGTAGGTCTCAAGCTGCTCTGCCCCGTCACCTCTGTCTTCCCGGCCCTTCCTGAAGCAGATGAAGACGTAGTGCACTTTCATCTTCTCTTCGGCAGACTCTAGCAGTGCTAACAATCCTTCTTTGCTCCCCATCCGCTAATAATCCATCTGGGATTTCTACAAACAGGCTCTGGCTGGACAGGACTGCATCCCAGGAAGAGACCTTCACCTCGGTGACCTCATACTGGAAGTGGATGATGTGAGGTTTTCCATCGTTCACAGGGAGGTCCTGGGCCACAGTGAGCTTCTCGTCCTTATATATTAGAGCTGAGAGAGAAGGATCCCTGCCGCCCCCTCGCCCACCGGGGATCTTCGACAGTGGGTGAGGGGCATCAGGCGCACCACAGAGGCCTCGGAACAATGGGCCTGCAGCACTGGAGCTGGGGGCAGTTACTCAAAGGCAAAATACTACTGTCCTGGGTGTTTATCATCCTCGGCGGCTCTGCTCAGGGTGGGAAGAGGCGGCGCAGGGAGTGGGTAGGTGGATGAGTGGGCGGGTGTGGGGTCGCGCGCGCGGGGTCGAGCTCTCCGGGCTAAGTCCCTGTCGGGCAGCGGGCCCAGAGCCCTCCTCCTGCCTCAGCGAGCGCCTGCCTCCAACTCGGTTTCTTTTATATTCTTGGTTAAGTTCATTCCTAGGCATTGTACACGCTTTTTTGCTGCTATTGTAACTAGAAGTTGGTTCTGCTGGTGAAGAAAAATGTTACGGATTTATTTTTTTAGGTTAATATTGTATCTGGGGATTTTACTGAATTCTCTTAATAGTTTGAACGGTCTATCTGTTGTTTCTCTTTGTCTTTCCAAGGCAAATGAAAATATTATTTCTACATGATGATAGTTTTTTAATAGAAGTATAGCTGATTTACACTGTTGCGTTAGTTTCTGGTGTACAGCAAAGTGGTTCGGTTTATACATGTATATGTTTTTCATATTCTTTCCATTACGGTTTATTACAGGCTCTTGAATATAGTTCCCTGTGCTATACAGTAGGACCTTGTTATCTATTTTATATATAGTAGTTTGTATCTGCTAATCTCAAACTCCTAATTTATCCTTCGTTCACCTCCCTTCTCCTTTGGTAACCATAGTTTGTTTCCTACATCTATGAGTCTCTTTCTGTTTTGTAAATAAGTTCATTTGTATCATATTTAAAATTCCACATATAAGTGATATATGGTATTTTTCTTTCTCTTTCTGACTTACTTCACTTAGCATGATAATCTCCAGGTCCATCCATGTTGCTGCAAATGGCATTATTTCATTCGTTTTTATGGCTGAGTAATGTTCCATTAAAGAAGATTTTATATATGTGTGTGTGTGTGTGTGTGTGTGTGTGTGTGTGTGTGTGTGTGTATCTCCATTCTTCTTTACCCATTCAACATGATACTTTTTTTTTTTTTTTTTTTTTTTTGCGGTACGCAGGCCTCTCCCGTTGCGGAGCACAGGCTCCGGACGTGCAGGCTCAGCGGCCATGGCTCATAGGCCCAGCCGCTCCGCGGCATGTGGGATCCTCCCAGACCGGGGTGCGAACCCACGTCCCCTGCATCGGCAGGCGGACTCCCAACCACTGCGCCACCAGGGAAGCCCCAACATGATACTTTTATCTTTTCTCTTCTAATCCGTCTATCTCTTATTCTTTCTTCCTAATAACTTTGTCTAGAACTTCCATTATTGTATGTTGAATGGTAGCAGTACAGTTGGATTCCGTATTTTTTTCCAGATTTTAAAAAGAATGCACTTAAAATCTCTTAAGTATGATTGGTTTAAGTTTTTGATATATCACCTTTACCAAGTTAAAAATGTCTTTCCTATATCCAGTTTGCTAAGTTATTGAACCATAAATAGGTCATGAACTTTATCAAATGCTTTTTCTTCACCAGTTGAGATACTTGTATGATTTTTGTCCTTTATTAATGAGGTGATTTCTGATGTTGAGCCAACCTGAAATTCCTGGGATAAACCCTACTTGATCAAAATAAATTTTTTTTAATATAAAACTGGGTTATATGACTGGGTTAGTTAGCTGATACTTTATTTAGGATTTTTATATCTACATCATAGTCGAAACAAGCCTATTCTTTCATTAATTGCTTTGTCTTTACTGATTTTGGAACCAAGATTACACTGGTTTCATAAAATGATCTGGGCAGCTTTTGCTCTTTTCTAGTTTTTTGGAAAAACTTATAGAAGACAGGAATTAACAGTTCCTTGAAAGTTTGGTACAGCTCCAGAAGTTCATAAACTTTTTACTACCATGACTCCTCCAGCCTCATTGTTTTCTACTGTTTACCACATACTTTGAAAGATTTGGTTTAGATTAATAAGTGTACAAGTTTTTCTCTCCCTAGGTGGCTACATGCTGTAACGTACACACAGCCCTTAAGAATGCTGCCACCACAAACTCAAGGTCATCCGCTTCAACTGGACTGTCAACACTTTTACTCCCTGGAAGTTAAAGGGTGGCATCCCTCAGCCCTGCCTCAAGTCTCCTCCTTAGCCCTCAGCTTTTACCTTGGAATAGATGACTCAGCCTCCTACTTTATTGAGCAAACGGGACCCCTAGAGACTAGCTCTCCTGACTCTCACCTACCTACTTACAGTGACTGTCTATCCACACCCAATCACACCTCTTTCCACCCATCTCAGAAAACGAGGTGTCCCTTCTTAAATCCAAGACAATTCCTATAAGTGTGCTTCAAAACCCCATCCCTTTCTCCCAGGGACCTCACTCCTTTCGACATCCTCTCTCTCTCTCCTAAAATTTAAACCCTCCCTCCCTACGGGGCTCCTTCTCCTCAGACCAGCAACATAATCAAATCTCACCCATCGCCAAAAAATCCCTCCTTTGTGTGCTCTGGGGCAGGCATTCTCACGCACGGCAGGTGGGAGTGTAAATTGGCAAGATCATTCTGGGAAGCAATTTGGTAACCTGAATCAAAAGCCTGAAAAATATTTGCACCCTTTGTCCCAGTAATCCTACCTCCAGAAATCCATCTAAGGAAGTAATCAGAAATGCTGACAAGGAGAGATGTTTAAAAATGTTAATCTCACTGTTATTTTAACAGCAAAAATTGGAAACAATCTAAAGGTTCAACGATCGGGGATCGGTTAAATAAACTGTACTTAAATATAATGAAATTTCGTGCAGTCACTAAAAATATCATTTTTAAAGAAGAGTTGACATGGGGAACTGTTCATGAAGCAATGTTGTAAGTGAAAACACCAGCATATAAAAAATATATACAGTGCGGTGCTGATTTTGTTATATATAAAAATGGCTAACGCTTCTGGAATGTTAGCTATTATATACACCCTCTCCCTCAATCTTCACAACATTCCTCTACGGTTAATACTGTTATTCACGTCTTGTAGAGAAAGAAACCAACCAGAAAGAAAAACATCAATATCTATGGGGAGGAAGGTGGGTTACTGATGAATTTCATTTTCTTCACACTCTTTTGTACTTTCTAACTCTTTAACAAGGAGGTATTACTTTTTGTCAAACAGAAATACGGAATCATTCTTCTCATTTCTGGTTTATATATGTGAGTAATGAACAATCTGAACAATCCAGAGAAAATGAAAACCCTCCTCCCACTACTGCTATTCCAACCACCAGAGACAGCCCACTGTGTACAGTCTGGCTGCTTTATATTTGCTTTTTATTTATTTATTTATTTATTTATTTTTTTTGGCTGTGTTGGGTGTTTGTTGTTGCTCGTGGGCTTCCTCTAGTTGTGGCGAGTAGGGGCTACTCTTCCTTGCAGTGCATGGGCTTCTCCTTGTGGTGGCTTCTCTTGTTGTGGAGCACAGGCTCTAGGCGCGGGGGCTTCAGTAGTTGCAGCCCGCAGGCTCAGTAGTTGTGGCACGTGGGCTCAGTAGTTGTGGTGCACGGGCTCTAGGGCACGCAAGCTTCAGTAGTTGTGGTGCACAGGCTTAGTAGTTGTGGCTCGTGGGCTCTAGATCCCAGGCTCAGTAGTTGTGGCACACGGGCTTAGTTACTTTGTAGCATGTGGCATCTTCCCGGACCACGGCTCGAACCCACGTTCCCTGCATTGGCAGGTGGATTCTTAACCACTGCTCCACCAGGGAAGTCCCTATACTTGATTTTTTTTTTTTTTTTTTTTTTTTGCGGTGCGCGGGCCTCTCACTGTTGTGGCCTCTCCCGTTGCGGAGCACAGGCTCTGGACGCACAGGCTCAGCGGCCATGGCTCACGGGCCCAGCTGCTCCGCGGCAAGTGGGATCTTCCCAGACCAGGGCACGAACCCGTGTCCCCTGCATCGGCAGGCAGACTCTCAACCACTGCGCCACCAGTGGTTGAGAGTCTGCCTGCCGATGCAGGGGACACGGGTTCGTGCCCTGTATTTGCTTTTAATTTATATTTGGCTTTGGTATTTATATTTGCTTTTCAAATGTGTATGTAGACATATACACTTGAAAAAGCAAATGTGATCATCTTACCACATCAATACTTCAAACTCGACAATCTGAGTCCTTTCAATGGCTGCATTTTGGTTTCCACCCTGAAGGATGTCCAGGGCCCCTTTCTGTTGGAGCGGCCCATGTTTAATTTTGCCAAGTGGTGAACCATCTCTGTCTGTGTGTGCCTGGCCACCCAAGAGCTCCTGGTTTGGGGTCTGGATAACCGAGTTCTTGTCCTATTTCTGCCATTTACTAGCTGTGCTACCAGAGGCTAATCCCTTTTTCTCTCTGGGAGCCTGTTTCCCCATCCTTCAGGCTGGGTAACAGCTCTTGCCTTGCCCACTTTAAGGTGACATTGTGATGCTCCAACTGGCTGATGGCAGTGCCTGGTTAAGTGCTGCCCCCCAAGCAGTCCTCTTTGGACTCCTCCCTTCTGCCTCTCCTCCCCATTTGCCTGCAGCCTGAAGGATTCTTCAACTTGTCTTAAATAGAGAAGGGGGCCAGAGGGCCGCACGAAGGGAAGGGACATGGTCCCCAGACAAGCGCTAGAGGCCCAGAGGCTCAAGGCTGGCTTTTGGGCCCTCTCCAGCTCACTCACGAGTCTTCTGACTGACATCGGCGGAGGAGGACTCTCCGGAGGCGGGAGCAAAAAAGAAATACCTGGAGTGCAACGGCATGTACCAGCGGAAAGCACTCGAGGGCTGAAAACGCTGCCTGGCTTCCACTTCCAAAGCGCATTTTAAAGGCTCTGCGGGAGCGAGCGGGTGCAGCGGCCAGGGCCTTCTTCCGCGGAGCCGCCGCCCTCTGGTGGCGGCATGCAAACATTACAGCTGCTGTATAGGCCCCGCCTCCCCGTGCAGAGGCTGAGTTGCCACTCACATCCTGAAAGTAAGGGGCCCTTAGGGAGCTCTCAACGAAAACTGAAACCTGGCAGAAAGGGAAGCCAGGCCTGGGTGAACCAGGACTGGAACCTGGGACTCCAGATGCCCCACCCAATAGATGCTTACAACAGCTTCTAGTAATCGTTAAAGCAAAAGGCACCAGACAATGACAGATTTTATGCAGGCTACTGCAGTAGAGAGGAGGTTCATTAACGAGAACCCTCTCAAAGAAAAGGAAGGGGCGTGAGGTTTTAGAGAGCAGGTGAACCAGGGAGTCATCAACCAGTCTCGTGGGAATAGCAAGAAAGGATGTAGGCGGGTTGTTTTCTTGGAATATGTGAGAGCAAGGTGGTCCTGTTTCCCCAGAACTTAAAGAGGTAGGGGAATTTTTTCGTTCATTCGTTCTCTTATTACAGGACCTTTGTATCATTTCAAGTCTTTCTTTCTTTATTTTTGGCTGCGTTGGGTCTTCGTTGCGGCGCGTGGGCTTCTCACTGCAGTGGCTTCTCTTGTTACAGAGCACGGGCTCTAGGCACGCGGGCTCAGTAGTTGTGGCTCGCGGAATGTAGAGCACAGGCTCGGTAGTTGTGGTGTACGGGCTTAGTTGCTCTGCAGCATGTGGTATCTTCCCGGACCAGGGCTCAAACCTGTGTCCCCTGCGTTGGCAGGCGGATTCTTTTTTTTTTTTTTTTTTTTAACATCTTTATTGGGGTATAATTGCTTTACAATGGTGTGTTAGTTTCTGCTTTATAACAAAGTGAATCAGTTATACATATACATATGTTCCCATATCTCTTCCCTCTTGCGTCTCCCTCCCTCCCACCCTCCCCATGGCAGGCGGATTCTTAACCGCTGCGCCACCAGGGAAGTCCCGGGAATTTCTTAATCATAGCTGCCTTTTGGGAGCACAGGGTTCAGATAAAGTTCAATGCTGTCATAATGGAGCAGGCTGCAGAATGGCCATTTAAGAGGTGAGGATAGTGAGGCCCAGGTCACACATCTGTGGGTTTCAGTGGTTGAGACAAGATTCCAACCTGCACATACGAAGACACCAAGGAGACCCCAACCCGAAGTTGAAAGTTCCCTCTAAGAGTAAAGTCGTAAGTCATTGTCCAAGGTAGCAGCCCAGCCTGCAGCAGCAGAAATGGCCTGCTTGGTTGCGGCTTTCAGTTTGATGGAGCGTATCAGCGACGTGCTGGCATCACCCAGGAAAAGTGTTGGGATTGACCAACACTTCTGGTAAGGCAGGGCGGTGGCCCTGAAGATACTGTGAAGTCCCCTAGTCAAGTCTAGGGAAGGACCAGAAACGGGGCAGTTCTGGGATTCAGCTACCGTCTCTCTGTCAGCCAATCTGTCTGTCTGTCTCTCTCTCTCTCTGGCCCCCACTCTGTTTCTCTTCCTACCCAGGCTTCTTTCTCACCCACAATCTCTACTCCCCGGTAACTTCAACTGGCACCTGGCCACTTGCGGCCACCCCAGCCCCTGAGTCTACCCAACCTCCAGCCGTAGAGCCCACCACGGACTGCAGCTTCCTTTGGGTCTTTTAAGACCCCTCCCCTGAGCCAGCCTGTGTTTTCAAGCCAGGCCCCAAGTCACTGACTGCCCTGCCTGTGCCCTGCCAGGCCTCTGACAGGCAGCCCACCAGGGCGCCTCTGTTGCTCAGGGTTGGGTGGATGGGGTTACATGATCTGCTTCTTGCAGGGGCTTGGACAGGACAGCTGCCCTCAGAGGCGTCAGGAGTAGCTGCGTCCAGGTGGCCTGAGGCTACAGTTTGGGAAGCCAGGATGAAAGTGTCATCAACTTCAGGCACTTGAGCCCACTCATGGGTCCTGAGCTTCGCCTGCAGGAAGGTGCTGACTGAAGAAGGTGGTCTGAATGACCAGAGAGAAGAGGACTGCAGTGTGACAAGCCCAGGCTGTGGTCCCAGCAGCACCTCTGGCCAAACCCAGTTGCCCAGCCTCTTTGACAACCTTCTTCCTTCTTGGCATGAGGATTAACCTTCTTGGCTAGGATCGCCCTAGCCCGATGCCACTAGCCACAAAAATCACCGCTGGCACAGGGGCCTGCTCACCAAGAGGGTTCCAAGCGTCCATTTGTCAATCCACGTGCTTTTTCTCCAGGAAAAGGAGACACCAGCGATAATGACTTGAAACGATGATCCAATGAGCAGTTGAATTTCTCCTGGTAAATGAATCAGTTGGCTTCCTGATCTACAAATCAGCCTCTCTGAGTCAGCTGAAATGACCCTCTACTCAGTCTGACCAACTCGGAGACTGTGTCAGGCAGGGATCTTTCATTACAGGTGACAGGAACCCAATGTGGACAATCTAAAGGAAATGGGAACTAGATTAAGATGACCTGGCACGTGGCATGGAACCCCATGCTGGGCGGACAGCTGGACTGCAGGGATGCGTAGGGCCACCGCTCAGACTTCGCACAGCCTCGCCTGACACACCCTCTGCACATCACTGCTTCCACCTGCCCCAGGCTGCTTCTTACACCATTAACCCTCAGGGAGGGGTGGTCTGACCCAAGTCCAAACATCCTGAAGAAAAATGGGCTCTGATTGGCATGTTCAGGTACCCGCCCCCAACAATCAACTGCGTCCACTTCCCACTGAACGAAATGGCTTTCTATAATTGGGGAAGGTGATGGGGGGGCACTGGAGGTAGGGGACAGCAGTGCTAGAATGAGTGCTTCCCTGGTGTGTCTTTGTTACCCCTCTGCTCTGGCCTTTCTTCTGCCATGAATGCCCTTACCATTCCCTCAATCCCTTTACCAGGCTGGCTCTGCCCTCCTTTGAGACTCAAGTTGGCTGTCACCTCCTCCTGGAAGCACCTACCCCTGCCCCACGGGCGCCCCTCGTTTGTGCTCCCACAGCACCCTCCCTTCCTGCTTCCATTCCCGCCAGCTCATCCTAGCTCGTGAGTTACTTGAAGACTCGGCCATGTCTTATCCTCAGGGACTGGGACACAGAGGGGGTTCAGGAAATGTTTCCTGAATAAACTGATTCTGAGGGCTTGGATTCAGGAATGGGGGTGATTTTCCAGAAAGGCATCCCAGGATTTCCTTTCCAATTGTTTCTCACGTGATGCAGGGTATCACGTTCAATTTTTGAGTTTCAATTCCTCCTTCACCATATATTAGTTGGACAAGTTACCTAGCCTCCTAAGTTTCCTGGCTCCCTCAGTTCCTCATCTGTAGAATGGGACCCAATAGTACCTACTTCAAAGGACTGTTGTGAGGGTTAAATTAGGTACTGCTTAGCACAATTCCTGGGACAATCTACATACTCATTATTTTATTATTGCTTTTACTATCATCATATGCCTCCCTCACTCTCCAGCAGCGCGGAACCCTGTAGCCGTGCAGGGAACAGGATGCCCCTCTCTCCAGCCCCTCACGATCCATAAACAATCATTGCTCCATCAATAAAACAAAGGCTCAGACTGGAGCCTCACTGGACCTCTGTAACAAAGGTAGCATCATTCATATGTAAAATCTTTTGGAAAATATAGTAAAGAACAATATCAAGCAGTCTAATACATTATATTTTGGTATACCTTTTCCAGTCTATTTTCTTATGAATGTTAAATGCAGTTTTAATCATACTGCATATATATATTTGCTTTCTATTGTCCATAGTAGCATCATATCCAACAACAGAAAAACCAAACAACACAATCCAAAAATGGGCAGAAGACCTCACTAGATATTTCTCCAAAGAAGACATACAGATGGCCAAGAGGCACATGAAAAGATGCTCAGCATTGCTAATTATTAGAGAAATGCAAATCAAAACTACAATGAGGTATCACCTAACACTGGTCAGAATGGCCAGCATTAAAAGTCTACAAATAACAAATGCTGGAGAGGGTGTGGAGAAAGGGAACCCTCCTACACTGTTGGTGGGAATGTAAATTGGTGCAGCCACTATGGAAAACAGTATGGAGGTTCCTCAAAAAACTAAAAATAGAGTTGCCATATGACCCAGCAATCCCATTCCTGGGCATATACCCAGACAAAATTATAATTAGAAAACATACATGCACCCCTATTGTTCATAGCAGCACTAATTACAATAGCCAAGACATGGAAGCAACCTAAACGTCCATCAACGGGTGAATGGATAAAGAAGGTGTGGTATATATACACAATGGAATATTAGCCATCAAAAAGAATGAAATAATGCCATTTGCAGCAACATGGATGGACCTAGAGATTATCAAACTAAGTGAAGTCAGAAAGAGAAAGACATAGTAGCATCGTATCATGCCTGCTACGTTGTTATAGACAATGCTGAATACACCATTTCCCAACTTTTCAGGAAAGATAACTTTTTTTAAGTTACAATCATGACTCTTATACAGAAACAAACTGAACACATTGAAAGATATTCTTTAACTCATTATTAACCAGGGACCCAGGAAGATGCTATAACCAATTCAAAGGCAAAAGTACGGAACAGGCGCATTTACAGGCGCGTTTATAGGAATATTGAGATGAGGGTGTAAATGGGGCCAACACTGGCTTCTTGCACGGCGGGGAAGGAAGTCAACTGAACACCCGCTGGGCTGAATTTTTGCGGGTCCCTAAACATGTCTGCTGCTAGCTGGACTCATTCACTGTACTGGGAGAGGTTGCGACCCAAGAAAAGCACACATAGTTGGATTGCTATTCAAGGAAGAAGGCATCATACAGTCTCAGATAAGAATATACCAGATCTAGCTGGCTAGGCTGCTCAGGACTGCCAGGAGGAGACACTCACAGATCACGTATAAAAGTGGGGTAGAAAGGAAATCCACGCCACCAAGCGAGTTAAAGAACAATATGGATGGTACAATCCCATTTTATAGTGATGCTAACATATGCTAAAATGTATACAGAAAAATCTACAGGAATATATGGCAAACTCTTCACAGTCTATCTCTGGAAGGTGGAGTGATGAAGGATTTTTCATTACCTATGGATTTGGGGTGGTTTTTTTTTTTGCAATACTTGAATTATTTACAATGGACCTGTATTACTTTTATAATTTTTAAAATAAGAAGGAAGACGGCAGTTTACATGCTACACATTAAGACTTTATGGATGCTTTCAGATATTCACTCACGCAATCTTCCTGAATTACTCAAATTACTTAAGTACATATAGACTCCAACCCACTGAAACATAAGTAAAAATCAAGAATTTAAGGAAAGGGCTTCCCTGGTGGCGCAGTGGTTGAGAGTCCACCTGCCGATGCAGGGGACACGGGTTCGTGCCCCGGTCTGGGAAGATCCCACATGCCGCGGAGTGGCTGGGCTCGTGAGTCATGGTCCCTGAGCCTGTGCATCCGGAGCCTGTGCGTCCGGAGCCTGTGCTCTGCAACGGGAGAGGCCACAACAGTGAGAGGCCCGCGTACCGCACAAAAAAAAAGAAAAAAAAAAAGGAAATGCAGTGTGGCTGATTACATTTTTCAAGTTTGACCACACCAACATATGTATGTATGTAATGCGTATGTATGTGTACATGTTCGTGTACATGTATGTATGTATGTGAGCATCCCACTTGTTCATCTTATGTAATGATGTTGACATACTTCCATTCGATCTGGGTGGATCTTTATAACTGTCCCAACCAATAGGATGCAGCAGAAGTGACAATGAATCATTTCTGAGATTAGGTCACCCAATTATCGACAGTACGGCTTCCACCTGGATCTCTCTCTTGGGGGATGCTTGCCCTTGGAACTCAGCCCCTGTATTTCGAAGAAGTGTAGGCTACACAAGAGGCCATGTGTGGAGTTCTGGTTAATAGCCCCAGCCAGGCCCCCAGCTGGGTGACAGCCAGCACCAACCATGGGTGGATGAACAAGGCTTCAGATGATTAAGGCCAAGCTAGAGACTCAAGCTTTTGAGTCTTCCTGCTGAGGCCTCCAATGTCATGGAGGAGAGACAGGCCAACCCTGCCATACCCTGTCTAAGCTCCTGATGCACAGAAACTGCAAGAGGTAGTAAATGATTACTGTTTTAAGCCATTAAGGTTTTGGGGAGCAGTACATGCAGCCACAGTGACTGGAACATGCAGTATAAGCATAGAGAATTCAATATAAATATCATAAACAGGGTTAAAATTTGAACGACGAATTCCCATCTCTGAAAAACGAAGACCTATATAGTTTTTAAAAAGAGAGATATGATAATTGAGCCTTTAATGGAGAGGCATGGAAGTAGGGAGCTGGGAAACGTCTCACCTTACTTTGTAAGGGAAGAAAAAAAATTATAGATTTTTCTTGAATTTGAGAGTTGGAGAAACATGGGTCCAAGAAAGTGTTTTATAATCTGGAAGGTGTTAACAGAATTAAAACAGTAAGCTGTACACTTTTCCAAATCACAGAAGATAAAAAACAAATCATACATATCATAGAAGGCAAAAAACAAGAGAAACACAAAAGAGAGAAAGCATAGACCAAAACATGAAAATAAGACCAAACATGAAAATAAGACCAAACATGCCAGAATAAATATAAATGCATTACGCTCCTCTACTAAAAGCCAAAGACCCTCCAACTGAGTTAACACAATTTCATTACTACAATGCACCCATATGACTGTATATAAGATATAACTAAATATACACCCTTTCCATCTGTGGCATCTGCACATTAGGCAAACTCGCCTTCCAGACAGACCTCTTGCCAGTTCCACTCAGCTCCCTGTGTCTTTAGTCTCCAGATGGTTGTGGGCTAATGGTAGGGCCCAGGGCAGACAGAAGTGGCCACCTCAGGAAGCCATACCTTCGTGATAGGAGGAGCTGCTCAGTTTTCTGGCTGGAACAACCCCGAACAGGGAGTGAGGGTCAAACATTCCCCCTACATGCTTCCTGTCTGAAGGTTCTAGGCCAGATTAGAGGGCAAAGCATTCTCAGGCCACCAACCATGCCATCTCGCCCAGCCCACTGGCACATCATTAGGGAAAATTCCTCCCGGACTCCTGCCAAGCATGTGCACTTTTTCTGAAAGGTTCTGAGTTTTTGTCTTTTCCTATGTCTTAATTAGCTTTCAAATTGGGAAGTTGGGAGATGGTCTATCTAGGAAGGTTGTTTGATGCCATCGTAAGTCTAAAGTCTTATTATCTTAGAAGACGCTTTTTAAAAACTGTCTATGAAACATCAGGTGCTGTGCCACGTGCTCAGAGCACAGTAATGAAAAAAGCCTGGCCCCAGCCCTGGAGAGGCGCTCAAGGCCCAGGGAGGGGGCAGGGAGCAAGCAAGTGCACAGCTAACGGAAGGTAGAAGGAAATAAGTGCTAAATATAGGTGCCGCGTGGCAGGGACAGGGAGGAAGGAGCACTTCACGCTGATGGAGGAATGGAGGAGGCTTTATGGAGAGTCTGCAGGGCCTCCCTCTGAGCCCACAACAGTAACTGTAAACGGGGGAAAGTACCCACACGCCCAAAGCGCCGTCAGCATTCAGAGCCTGCTCATCCTGGGGCAGCTGAGCCACTTGGAGGGGAAGGCGCCCTCCCCAGGGGCAGGGACGCTGTGACCCTCAGGAAGGGCGAGGGGAGGGGGCAGATGAAATGGGTCACATTGGGTTCAGGGGAAAGCAGTGGCCCAGGATGAGGCGTCATCATGCAGGAGACCCCAGCCCCGAGGACTTCAAGGTTTCTGACGTTACCTAAGGTGAAATGTTGCTAACGGTCAGGGGGTGAGTTGTGGGCATTTTCTCAGTCCCAGCTCGGAGGGGAGGCAGAAATGAGAAAGGGGGCTGGTGGGGTCCAGCCCCAGGAAACATGAGTGGGGGTCTCAGCTAAAAGGGGGGGAAGGGGACCAGCATTTATTAAGTCCCTCCTCGGGGCCAGGCACTACAGAGCATTAGCTTATCTAATCTTTGTAACTCTGCAAATACTTACTGAGCGCCTACTCTGTGCCAAACACTGTTTTAGGCACTGGGGATACAGTGGTAAACAAAAATTATGCTCTTCGTGAACAAATAAACAAATATGTGACATAATTTCAGTGATAAATACCTATCACCAGTATTAAGTATTATGAAGAAAAATAACGGGGAAAAGAATAAAAGGAGGTACCACTGTCAAGAAGGGGTCAGGGAGGCCTCCTGGAGAAGGTAACACCTGAGCAGCGACCCGACCTGGCAAGAGAAAGAGGCTTACAGCATTCAGGGAGGCTTCCCCAGTCTAGAGATGAAGAAACAAACCTCAGAGAAGTGCAGTGGCTTTCCCCAGCTTACAAAGCTCCTAAGACTCCTCTAGGGGAAGGTATGCGAGTCTAGGCTTAGGTGATGTGCTGAGAGCCAGCACTTGACCCTCAGACCCTCCATTCACAGGCAGCTGTAGTTACAGACCCTTAGACCAACCCACTTGGTAAGAAGTCAGCCCATGGGTTCTTTCACTTTATTTCTCCCCCGCCTCCCTCCTCCACCTCCTTCTCCTTCTTGCTTTTACAACATTTCATTATAAGTAAACACACAAAGGTTAAATTCAATGACTAATTATAGGAAGAACACCTGAGTAACCAGTGCCCAAGTGAATAAAATACTTAGCTGCCATCCCAGAAGCCTTCACGTGTTCCTTTCCATGTTCTTGTCATTCATGGTAACCCCTTCCTTGCTTTCCGTATCATTGTTTACAATCTATTTTTGCGTCCCTAAACAGTAGTTTAGTTTTGCCTAATTTTGAAATTTATAGAAGTGGTGAATTTTGTGTGTATTCTTTTTGTCTTACTTCACTCAATATCATGTTTATAAGATTCATCCACGTGGCCGGGTATACCTGTTTGCTAGAGCTGCCATGCCAAAGAAACACAGACTGGCTGGCTTAAACAAAAGAAATCTTTCTCACAGTTCTAGAGGCTAGAAGTCCAAGATCAAGGTGTCAGCAGGGTTGGTTCGTTCTGAGGGCTATGAGGTTCGTTCTGAGCAGACCTGAGGGCTCTGCTTCAGGTCTCCTTGGCTTGTCCATAGATGGCTGTCTTCTCCTTGCGTCCTCATATTATCTTCCCTCTGTACGTGTCTGTGTCCAAATTTCCTCTTGCTGTAAGGACATCAGCTATACTGGATGAGGGCCCACCCATATGACCTCATTTTAATTAATTACCTATGTAATTAAATATGGTCACACTCTGAAGTATAGGGGTGAGGGCTTCCACATTTGAATTTGGTAGGGTAGGGGAGCTACAGTTGAGCCTAACTCTGGATGTAACTCTGGTTCACTCATTTGCATCACTGCGTGGTCATCTATTGCATGAATACACCGCAATGTATTTATCCATTCTGCTGTTGATGGGTACTTGAGTTGTTTCCAGTTTGGGGGCCATTACAAATAATGATGCTTTGAATATTCCCTTTATCTGTAACTTGGTGCCAGTGTGCATGAGTTTCTTTAGAGTTTACAACTAGAAATGGATCAACTGACTCATAGGGTTAAGTTTATCTTCAATTTTAGAAGGTATGTGGACAATTTTCCCAAGTGGCTGCACCAATTTCTTCTTAGCCCAGCCACACAGCCTCACATCCCACTGCTCTACTCCTCACCAGCACTTGGTACCATCAGACCTGCCAGGGTTAATGGTGGGGTAGTTTATTTTGCATTTCCCTGATGACTGATGGGGTTGAGTACATTTTCACACTGGCCACCTCTAGCTGCCATTCTGCGAAGTGCCTGTTCAAGTCTTTCGCCAGTTTTTCTATTACCTTTTTAATTTTTGAATCTCTTCACTTTCTGCACTCATGGCTATTTTATTTTATTATCGTTTATTTTAAGGGCATAGTATTAACTTTCCTGCCACTTGACCTTGGTCAGTACAATCTGATTCACCCTGAAATTTTTTGATAACTTTTATCTCTGAAAACAAGTGTTAGAGGTTTAATCTCTTTCTTCCCAGAAGCCCCTGGGCTTCCTATGCAAACATTCCAACTCTCCCCCTTCAACTTTCTACCTCCAAATGTGGATAGAGTCTCACCCCAAGTCACAACATCTCCTCCTGCCTGACCTGCTGCTATGTCACCCACACAGGATGTGCTAATTGAAGGAGATCATGTGCAACGTCCAGCGTGATCCCTGGAACTCTGTATGCTGGTAGGGACTATTACTTTCCTTCCCCTTCTTGATGCTCTGCAGAAAGGAAAAGCAGCAGCTAAGAGTAACAATTACTGCCACCTGATTGCCAGGTCGTTATGCCAAGGATTGCTATCTGCCCATTCATTGCCATTCTCTTCCTCTTATTTACAGATTTTATTCAGGGAAGTAACATGCACCCTTTGCCTTTGCTGCCTTCCTGACACCTGGAACTTGGAGCTCCTGCAGCCATCTTGGACCATGAGTTGTTGCCTTAAAGGATAACAGATCTTGCCTGGCTCTGTGACAAAGTGGGGCCATCAGACCAGACTTTGAAAGACAATTTGTTTCATGCAAGAGAGAAATTAGCCTCTGTCATCTTAAAGTCACTGTTATTTGGTTTTCTATTATATGAGGCACAACCAAATCCTGATACTTAGCGAAAACACATGTTTTCAGTTAATTATAAACATCTGTTTGCTGGAGCTAAGTTTTCCTGCTTCCATTAAAATCATTTTTCTGATCAGTAAATTCTAACATATTTAAATATCCACACTCAAATTTATATTTTTCAGATAGCCCATTGGATAAGTATTTCATACTGATACGAGTAACTGAGACACAGTGTCTTAAGTAGCTATAAAATGAGGTACTCCCTATGATAGGAAGTATTCCTTACTCCCTAAGAAGTTGTCTTGTTTCTGACAGCTACATGTAGGCAAATGTCAGGATACTCAGGAGGCAATGAATTCATTCTTTTTGAATGGAATTAGCAGCTAGTATTCACAGAGAACTTCCTGTGCAAGTTAGCCAGGCTGCATCCTGTTCAAAGTGAGGCTCTCAAGCTTGCTTCCTACTGTCCGTGACTGGAACGTGATAAACATACGGGTCACTGTCAGACAGCAGGTTAATGTGTTTGGTCATGGAACCATTATTAAAATGGGGAGTGGTGTACACACCCCCACACACACCCCTACACAATAAGGAGGAGGCTGCGTGGGACGTAGGAGCAAACACTGCGGATTCCGACTGTAAGGCCTTATACGGTTCACTTTTTCTGAGCCTCAGTTCCCTCATCTGAAAACGGGGGCTTATCACATGGGTGTATTGTGAGGATTAAATGAGAAAACACATATAAAATGCTGGCATAAAGGAAGCACTCAATAAATGTTAAATAAAGTGGGTTTGTTTTTATTTTGAATCTGTCAACAGGCTAACTGGGGTCAAAGACCAATCTGTCACTTCAGTAGAAGCCCTTACTCCCAACTCCAGCCATGCAAGTCACCCTCCACCCAGGCCCCAGGGCAAGAGTCTGCTGAAGCTGTAACCCTGACAGCCCCAGGGTGGGTTCCAGGGCCCCTCAGCTCCCAAAGGCAACAACACTCCGCATCACCAAATCCTAGAAGAGCTGGGTGTAAGTACAGATTAAGTTTCCATTTTTACTTAAAGATCCTAACTTCTGGACGTTTATTTTGGGGATGACAATGGTGGATTAAGCTACTTTAAGATGTTATAAGTTGAAGTCTTTCCTTCCCTTGGCTGCTAAAGTTTAATTCGGTCTAATTATTTCATATGGCATCAACTATAATGGTTTCATAATTTCTAGTATATTAAGCACTTAATATGTTGTGTCATTTGAAATCACATATTAAATTCAGCAAAGTACATTTTAATGAGAGTTAAGTGGTGTGAAAATATTAACACAATGTGATGGTTCATCTTGGTGCTCACACTTTGTAGGTCTGTCCCTGATGCACAAATGCCTCGCTCACCAGGTAAGGGAAGCACTTAACTGCCTGGGGCTCAGATGGGTGTCTGACCAGACAATATTCCTACCTTTTGCTGTACAGCACTTTACAGTGGGATTTCTCATTGGGCCTCACAACCCTGTAGAGCAAGCAGGGAAATCCTTACTTCCATTTTAGAGAAGAGGAAACTGAGGCTCATCCCTAGGACATCACACGACTCTTCTTGGCTCAAAGCCATTGCAGTTTCTCCCCTGCTCCACAGCTGCTATCAGAGTAACCTGGGGGGTGAGTAATGTCTGGACTGGTGCAGCGAGGATTTGGAAGGGGTATCACACTTCTCCAACCCTGTAACCCTACATAGAGAAACTGACAGAGCCACAGAGAAGCTGGTCAGCTCTGTACTTGGACTTGGCAATGCTTTTTGAACACTTTCAGAGTGCACGAAAATCACAGTGAAGCCTTAAGATAGCAACAACTCAAAATAATATGAATTTGAGGCAGCAAAGAGAGAGATTTGAGAGAGAGCTTCCTAGAACCCTTCAAACTGTATTACCATATTCCTTCTGGGTACAAAGTTAGCACTTGGAGTCAGAGAGATCCGAGAGCAAATTCCACTGTCACTGACTAGCTGCATCACTTTACCTCTCTAGCCTTAGGTTTTCCCCATCAACAAATCAGGAATAATAAACTCCCCTGTGCTTATCTCTCAGAGACATTAAAATGAAACAGTACACCATAAGATCCTGCGCTGATCTTAAAGGGCAGGGACTCATACTAAGCTGAGTGAACAGGAGTTAGTTAGTCTATGTGGTGTCCCTTCCCAGCAAGGTAACTGCAGTTTTGTTTTTTTTTTTTACTTTTATTTATTTTTGGCTGCATTGGGTCTTCATTGCTGCGCTCGGGCTTTCTCTAGTTACGGCAAGCGGGGGCTACTCTTCTCTGTGGTGCGCAGGCTTCTCATTGCAGTGGCTTCTCTTGCTGCGGAGCACGGGCTCTAGAGCGCAGGCTCAGTAGCTGTGGCACACGGGCTTAGTTGCTCCGAGGCATGTGGGATCTTCCCGGACCAGGGCTCGAACCGTGTTGCCAGCATTGGCAGGCAGATTCTTAACCACTACATTACCAGGGAAGTCCGTAACTGCAATTTTAACCAGGGCCTTTGGTAACTCAAACCCAAACGACTGAAAACAGTGCCCATAGTAGCTCAGTAAACGAGGAAAAAAAAAAAAAGACCTATGAAAAAAATTCCATTGTAGCTAAAACAGTCACCGTAGTAGCTAAAAAAAAAAAGGAAACGGAGCCGTCTCCTGCTCCGCCCCCCCCCCCCCCCCGCCTCCTCCTTGCTGGGCCTTCAGGGCTCAGGAGAAGGCGATGTATGGTTCAGCAGGTCCCAGACCCTAGGTCCACAACAGCCCCTGTGGACTGTTCCTGGGATCCTCTATGCCCCAAGGATGACCACCATGCTGTACTCTTCTAAAGCAGAAAACAAAACCAGTGTTGGATTTTAACATCTTGCTAATTATAGTCTTGAAAAAGTTCATCATTTACCCAGTTACAAAAATCACAGCCAGTCAAAGCTGACATAAATGTTACAGATCGTCAGTAGGGCACTTTCCTCACTTGGCAGAAGATAAAACAGGACCAGAGAGGTCCAGGGAGTTGGTCAAGGTCACAGAGACAGGTGCAGGGAGAAATGGGAACTAAAATTCAGATCTCTCACCTCCATACCACAACTGCTCAATAAGAAAAAACAAACAGAAAACCCACCTGGCTCAAAATAACACAAGCTCAAGTAGCCACAAACAGCAAAAAACCTGGTCCATCTCCTGCTGGTTTCCGCAGTAAGGCAGTTATGAACCCACAATATGTACCTGTCACCATGACACGTGTGCGCATCGACTGTGTCGAAAAGGCTCTCCTAAACAAATGAAGAAAAACGTGGATGCTAGTTGAAGATTAGCATCATCTCCCATCAACGCTAATATGCTTTTTAGTTATTTGCAATTCTCTTTTGTAAATCTGAGGGAAACATCATTGCCCAAACTAGCTCTTTTCACTCAATAAAGGCCATATTAGCATTCTGAGGTTTGTGTTTGCTTACCGCTTATTTAGAGAGAAGCCAGATGAGAAGTTGGGCTGCCTGCACCTGATTTCCATTTCACTGAAGACAGGTGAGGGGAGGAGCTCCGAAGTCCCCAAAGGCCAGGCCAGGTGCTCCCTGGCTGGAGCTGAGATGGGTTCACAGTATGGAACCAGACCTCAGCCTGGAGGACCAACTACCTCCACAGCGTCACCTCCCCTGAAGGACTGGCCCAGATGGGTGAAACTGACTCAAGTGACTCCAAGGTCTTCCTCTGCCTGAAACTCTCTGTCCTGTCCTCTCAGGGCTACATCCCTATCATCAAGTGATAACTCAACTGTCCCCTCCCTCCTGTCTACCCACTGAAGTGGGCTTCATTCCCCAGCCATGCTCTATACCGCATGTTCTTTCTAGTCTGTCTCTGCACTGAGAATGCTCCCCCCCACTTGCTGGAATGGAAGCTCCATGACCCCTGCTGCCCCAGCGCTCACGTCATAGGTGCTCTACAGTTGGTGAAGAAATGAAGGCAGGAATGAAAGTCTGAGCTGGTAAGACCTTGGGAGTATTGCTTAAGAGGAAAAGGGCAGACTACGCTCCTGGTCCCAAAAGTTTTCTCTCTCGAGTTCCACTGTGAAGAGGAAAAGATCAGTCTTTGAAACCAGACTTGCATCCAAATCCCAACTTCTTTCACCACTGGCAGGATAATTTTGGCCTTGATAGTTTAACCAACTAGGGGCTCAGTTTTCTAACATGCAAACTGGCGGGGGAGGGCACTGACCAGGTTAGGTGCCTGCCCCAGGACTGGATCAAAGGGTGGTGACCTTTCCCAAACCGCCACCACTCCCGAGTCACTCTATGCAAAGCCTGGGCCCCAAAGAGGGACACCCTCCCTCTTCCCCTTGGCTTCAAGTGGCGATGGGCCTGAGAGTCCCGAGGGAAGCAGCGGCAAGTCACTGCCGCTCCGGCGCTGGCGCCCACGGCCGCCCCAGCCCAGCCCCTTCCGGTTCACGGTCGGCTGCTCCAGCCCTCGCGGGGGTCACGCACGGGTCACAGCCCGACCATCGGTTCGCAAGCGTTTCGCGGTAGCGGACCGTACTCCTGTGGGGACCTCATTGGCACCACGGGCCCTCGTCCCAAAAAAGCATTCTCACCCCGCACACGCCGTCACGCCTAGTTGGCGTTCCACAGCGTTGCCAACATTCCCCTCCGCCGCGCTGGTAAGACCCCAGGCCGACCCTTGCGCGCTCAGCCCGGCCGGCGCGGAAGAGGCGCGCGAGCACCGCGGACCACGTGACCGAGCGTGTCTCCCGGCGCCGGCCGCTAGGCGCGCACAGGTCGGGCGGGCAGAGGGCCAATTTCCCATGGTCCCTTCATTTGCATATAGAATGTAAGAAGGTTATGGAGACTATTAAATTTAACTTGGCCGTAATCACAAAGACATGAGAGTTGTGTGATACAAAAGGTCAAAACGTCTTGTATACTGTGAAATTTTTTAAAAGGGCCACAGTGTAATCACCATAACCGAAAAAGTTTTTATATTCTTAGCTTTATAGACGTCGCGCGAAGCAAGTACTACTGTGCTCGCTTCGGCAGCACATATACTAAAATTGGAACGATACAGAGAAGATTAGCATGGCCCCTGCGCAAGGATGACACGCAAATTCGTGAAGCGTTCCATATTTTTGTCCCTGAGTTTACCAGGTGCAGAGTTTGCACGTTGATGCAAACACTTTACACATACAGGTTCTACTTTTTGTTTGACACAAAGGAAACTGTAGTCCCTGGAGATGGAGTAAAAGTGTGGGCAGTCAGATTCATCGCTTTGCTGTGCTTTTCACATCTGGCTCTCGGGCCCCAGTCTTCAACCTTTCAAATCTTGCTTCTGCTTCCCTCTGCATTATCCTGAGTTCTACTGTACCTTACACTTAAGGAAATGGCCTTGCCAAAGTTGATCCGTTTCATGTCCAAAACATAACAGGACCTTAGTGCTACCATAAACATAAGTTGTACTATACCAGGAACTTGGAACAAGACTGACTCCTCATGCTGCCTCTGAATTTTAAAAAAATAAAGTAATAATAATGCACACTCCTTACTGAACATCCATGGGCCAGGGCCTTCACCGGTATCTCATTTTAATATTCCTGACAGCCCTACCTTGTGGGTATTACTGCCACCATTTCACAGGAGACACTGAGAGGTAAAGCCACCTGGGCATGATCACTTACAAAGTGGCTGAAACAAGACCTAATAAGACCTTTAGAGGCACAGACCCTGAAAAGACCCAGGTTCTGCCTCCAGGTAATTCAATTGCAAAAAGCAGTCCTAATGAGTAAGATGAGAAGGGAAAAAAGGCCAACAAAGTTCAGATTTCCTGTGATGTGTTTGTCAGCGTTTTTTGAGGTACCAATTTCTTTCCAGGGGAAAAATGTTGGTGCATATGCTTTGCTGGTGTCCGAGCACGCGCGTAGTCCGCCTGGCGGTCTCTGCAGCCGCTGCGAGCCAGGTTGGTCTGTCTCCAGCGGCCGCACCGCTCCCAGGCTCTGTGCTCTCTTTAGTCAAGGCACACGGACAGTCTCGGAGCCCCAGGGCCGCCCCAGGGCAGCGGCGGGCCCTCTCCCGCCGGGCGCTCGGAGCTGCCGAGCAGCGTACCATCAAGGATCCATTTCTGTTCTCTTCAGTGGAGATGAAATGATCCTTTCCAGGTAACAGCCGACAATAGGGATCCGTGGGACCTCTCGTTGCGCCTCCTCAGCTCACGGCCTCCAGTTCATGGAGTTACAGGACAATCTTTGGCTTTCTTTTCTCGCCCCAAAGATGTCTGGTTCCTTGGAGGCCACTTGGATAATTGGGTGAGTAGTTTTAAAGGTCACTTTCTGGGATGTCCAACGAGGAAATGACCAGTGGTGGTTTGGCTCTCTCTCCTTCTAAAGAAACTCGTCATCCTTCGTCCCTCTTCTTGGCATAACCCTGGTCTCAGAGCAAAAACTAGAAAAGACACAAGCAATTCCTAGTGCTGTAAAAGCCAAAGACCTAGCTGACTTTCAGGGCTCTGCACAGTTCTATGAAGTAGGTATCCTTTGCCCCCTCATGTTATAGATGAGGAAGCTGAGGCACAGAGAGATTCAACAACTTGCCCAACCAATGTCACACAACTAGTCAGTGGCAGAGAAGGGACTGAGACACAGGAAATCTGGCTGTAGAGTCTGTGCTCTTAACCAAACGCTATGCTCCCTTTGGGGGCATAGAGCGGGACTTGAGGCCGTTTAGAATTAATGCAAAGAATATGCAGGTCCAGTTCTGCTTTTGTTGGTGGTCTAAATTCAAGGACAGGTCACATTTTTGTAAAGGATCAAGGCTAGACTTTAGATCAGGGTAGCTGGGAATGGGTGGACAAGTGTGTGCCCCGTGACCTTGCAAAATGAGAGGGAGTGAAGGAGTACCCTCTTCGGGATGCAGTGGCAAGAGGAAGAAAGCTTTCCTGTTCTAGGTTGACAATCCCTCACCTGACACCTGCCCCCCCAAGACTAATCCTATTGATGAAGGATATTCTGAGCAGTAAGCCTGTGTTTAATTAACTATGCAAATGAGCTTAACTGCTTCCCTGTAGCTGCTGTCCAGAAGCACCTAGGGATTCCTTCCCTCAGAAATTTCCAGCACCTAGATAAGCAACAAAGTTGGAACCTATTTATCTAGACATCTGTTGAGTACCTGCGATGCATTGGGCCCTGTGTTGGAGGTTACAAGGAAGGGCAAGATGTGGCCCCGATTGCCAAGGCACTTACAGCCTATGAGAAATGGAAACACCAAGGATAACTCAGGGAGGTGGGCACCCTATGAGCTTCATTAACCAAGTGCCACAGGAACACAGAGGTTACTCCCAGGAATCCAGAGATCTTGCAGGTGTCTCTTGCCGACACATTACACTGAACTGCAGAGGAAACGAAGGTGGGCATCGACCTACTGGTTTCTCCCAGGTGAGTGAAAAAGCAAGCAGCTTGGCGCTGTTTCCATCTGCTCCTCCAGCTTCACTCAGTTTATCACCCTGGATTTGCTGGGACAGGTGAAGATAGACATCACCTGCCCCAACAAGCCTCCCCAGAGCCTTCCTCTGCTGAAAAAGGAGTGGGAGGTTGAAGAGGCATGTTTACCTCGTTCTTCACCCCCAGACCTCGGACTCCAGAGCCCGACCTCCTTGGGTACCACCGGGAGCCGAGCTGAGGAACAAACACCACGAAAGAACAGCCAGCTCACCATTCCCCAAGCCCCACTTTTTCTCCCTAAGACAAGGCTCCCTAGTCTGGGGTCTTCGGACGCTGGTTGTAATGCCTAAAATGTGTCGCAAGGTGGCAACGTTGTGGCGATGAAAAGACTAAAAATCCTGGGTTTTTTTTTCAAAGCATATTTTTCCCTATTAATGTTTCATTTAACTTAATTAGAATCTGGTAAACTAATTAAAGTAGCTACGAGCCCCGCAATCAGCAATAATTCGTATAATTATTGATAATTACATCCATACCAATCGTTTGGTTATTAACATTTGAGGGGTACAAACAACTTCTGAGAGGACTCGGAGCCCAGGAGGGTTTTTGCGAGAGCTTTCTGGGTCGCATCCGCCTACACTTCCAATCCAAAGAGATTCTGGTCCAGGTGGGTCCGCCTGGCCCCAGCTGCCTACAGCTCTTTTCCCCACTTTGTGGGATTAGAAAGGGAAAGGTGAAAAGGAATGTTTGCCAGCATCCTCTGTGTGGGCCGCGGCGACGCAGTAACTTCCTGCCTGGATAGTAACTGTTGATCCCATTTTACAGAGAAAGTGCCAGTTCCTAAGAAGCGGTTCCGCCCAGCGGAGAAAGGCACTTTACTCTCCCAACCCGCGCTCCCCGCCGGGTCCTAGCTCCGCTCGTCCCTGGCACTCCCTAGGGACGCATGTCTCTCTCTGGACCTCAGTTTCACCTTTGGTAAAGTGAAGGACTAATCTGGTTGGTTCCATCCATAGGAAAAGTTCCCGCTCCCTGGAGGGTCCCTTTCGGGAGATCGCGCGTCCGAGGCGAGTTCATCCGTCAGCGACACCTCACAGTTTACCCGGCCATTTTCACAGTCCCCTCTGGGTCTAGCCCTCGGAATAACCTGGGACACGAGGGCTCCAAGCCCCAGCGCAGGGTGCTCGGGGGCCTGGTTTCCTGCCTCGATCGCGCGGCAGGTCTCCCCGCCTGTGCCCCTTCCCGGAGGCCCCGAGCGCGCCCCTGCTCGCCAGTTCCGCCCCGGGCCCTCCGGACGACCCGCCACGAAACTTCCCCACCAGCGCAGCCGAGGGCTCCCGGGCCCCTGCTGCTCGCCCGGCGGCTGGGCACAGAACGCCCGCCTCCATGGTCTCTGCCGAGCCGCCCGGGGACGCGCAGTGAGAGCCCTGGGGTGTCGGAGGGCAGAGTCGTCGGGGCGCGCGGGTCCAGGCTGCGGAGTGATGCCCTGCGCTTGCTTCCTCCCAGAGCGCGTCCACGAGCCGCCGGGGACGGAGGCCTGAATATTGTTTTAGAGGCCGAGAAGAGGCCTAGGAAGACTTACGGGCAAGACACGGCACCTCTGCTAGTCAGGTAAGGAGGGGAAATTTGATACCAAATCATTCCCGGGACCGTGCGCTTTCCCACACTCTCCTCCCCCTCCAAAAAGCGCGCTGCCGTTTCCATCATTTATCTGTAGCCCAAGAAGCGGGTGCCCTGTGGAAACTGAGGCCGAAGGGGGAGGCACGTGGCGAGGTAAGGCCTCGGCAACCGCGGCCGTCCCCCCCGGATTCCAGCGGCCGGTGTATCTCACCTTTCTCCTTGGGCTCCTCGACGTCCGCAAACCCGGTGGGACTAAAATGGACGGAACGTCAAAAACCGCCAGGGCTCCCTCCGTTCAGCTGGCGGCGAGGCAGTTGGGAGCGCATCTGCGCACAAGCTGCGAGTCCCCCGCGTCCTTTCCAGGCCTGCCGGGCCCAGGCCCACCACTCTTACCTCGCCCCCGCCCCGCCCCGCCCCAGAGCTCCAGGGCCTGGCGGACAGTACCCACGCCTCCTGGCAGTTCTGGTTGAACCTGGGATTCCCGGCAGGGCCCGATTCGGTCTCTGAGCGCCCCGGAGGTGGCTTCTCCGGTAGGGCAGACGTGGAAATGGGCACGAGTAAACTCTCGGCCCCTGCGAGCGCTGGAGGGAAGAGTCAGAGACCTTGCAGTAGTTCTCATTCTCCGCCGAGGCCCAAGGGAGGGTCCTAAACGTGGGGCGGGGGTGGCCTGCGGGGCAAGCTGGGGGCGCCTAAAGGACTGGTGGAGAGATCGGGATGTTTGCTGCTGCCCACCTGAGAAAATGCGAGTCTCAGCCCGGGCGCCCCAGAACCCGCGCTGTGGTCCCCACGCACCACCTGTTGCGCCCGTCTCCCCCGCCCCTCCCCCCGCTGCCCTCCCACCTCCACGGCCCCGGGAAGTAACAGATTTTTTTTTATTAAAAACAAAACAAAAGTCACGGATACAGGGTGGTCTCCCCAATCAGGCTCAAGGTGGTCTCCCTCTCGTGAGTCAGTTGCAGTTGTCGCCCTTTTTAAAGTGCTGTTACATCAAGAGGTTACAACAAAAAAATAGACAAAGCAAAACCCAAGAGTCAATGCAAAACGGGACCGGAAGTAGGTCCAGGAGAAGGAAGCAAATAACTTACAGCATAAATAAGTTAAAGTGAACCCAATACTGAACCGAGAGACTCACAGTACATTTATATCCATTGCACATAGCCACTTTGTCATTAGGAACAAGACTTTCAGAAGTGGACGGGACGGGGAGCGCGGGGCCAGCGAAGTTCCTACATTGTATTCACAATTGGGGTTCCGAGGCTGTACAGGGGGGAGAGGCCCCCTCCCCTTTCTTACCCCCTTCGGTCCGGTTAACCCCATGAGGTCCGATGCCCAGGAGTTCAACCGTGGGGCGAGGTGGTATTTACAGTTGGAAACGGAGACGGGGTCCTGGGCGGGGGCGCCCGGGAGGGGGCGGGCAAGGCCGAGGCGCCCGGGAGGAGAGCGGGCGGGCGGGAGGCTGTATTTACATCGGTCCAGTCCGAATGGCTTGTATCTCGCCTTAGGCCGCCGCGGCCGCGGGTATTTACAAGAAGAGAGCAGCATGGCTTGAGGGCGCGTGGGCGCGGCCGGGCCGGCCCTAGGGCAACAGCGGGGGCTTGAAGGAGCAGTTGCCAGTGCAGTGCCGGGGCGTCAGCATCTTGCAGGAGAAGTGGTGCAGGGCGTCGTGAGCTTCTGGAGAGACAGTCGATTGGGCAATGTTGGGCGCCTCGCCAGGCCTGCGCGGCCCACGGGCTCCCTCCCTCCCCTGTCCGCCCGGGTCTCACCCACCCTCTTCAGGCTCGGGGGTTCTCAAGCGGGAGCATCAGAAGGTGAGAGGGTAGTAGAGAGATCCTGGCTATCCAGAACCACTGCTCTAGTTCAGTTGGCCCATTTTACAGAAGAGGAAACTGAGGCACAGTAAGAGGGAGGTCGATCGGCCCCAAACCAGATTTGGACCCGGTGGCAGATTTCCCAATGCTCAGAGCTCAAGGGGCTCTTTCTCCCTATCCCACCGTTCTAGCATCATTTCTCCATTAAAATCAATTTCCAGTTCCCTCTTCTCAGCTACTGATCTATGTAGACCTGGCCTTCCCCTCTCACTAGCACTGCCATTCATTCATTCATTCGTTCGTTCATTCATTCACTCATTCGCTTGCACAGCCAGCGCCTGGCACCCCTCCTTCTTTCCCCGGCTTCCTCACCTTTTAATTTCTGCTGGATGGCATAGCGCGCCTTCCTCTCTTGGTCAAGTTCGTTACACAGAGTATCTGGAAGACACAGGAAGTAGCCGGTGACCAAATGAGACCACCTTAGGGCCCGCTGGGGTCACAGCCCGGGCCTCACCCTCTTCTCAGCGCTCGGCCCCTGGCAGAAACAAGTCCCGGAGACTGAGGGAGGGGGCGTCAAAGCTCCAAACTGCAGCTTGGCAGAGGGAGGAAATGGCCTGGGATAGCGCTTAAAGGCAGACGGATCGAACCAAAATTAAAGCAAACTTAGGCATTACTTCCCAGGTAATTTTACGCCTCGATTTTTAATTTAGAAACCATGGAAATTGCCACGATAAGAAGTTCAATCACTCCATGTAATGATGCCTGCAAGCCGTTTGCTGGGCTCGCTTGCCATTCTGAGGCTAATCAGAGTATACAAAGGATATTATATAAAAAAAAATTGTTAAATTACCTTCAATTTAAATCCAAATGACTGAGCCAACATTGCGGCTCCTGCCAGACGAGAGGCAGTTACGGCCCGTGCACGCGCTCACCTGACTCCCGTCTTACCTCTGACAATTTGCAGCTGTTGCACCATTTCTTCTCGATAAGCCAACTCCCTCTTCATTTGATCCTGAAAATTATCTGTGCAAATTGATTAAGTGAGAGCTGTTACTCACAGCCCCCTCCCTCGGCCGACTTTCTCCACTCCCCAGCCGCACCCCACCCCCTCCGTCTTTGGCCTAGTGGGAAACCCCAGAAAAGGAGGGTTCTGTGGCTCCGGCCTCATGCGGAGCGGCAGCTACTTGCACTGGGGTCCCGGGCTCAGCCCGGAGCTTGCGGGAAGAGGGCTCTGGTGATGAGGTGGGGTGGGTCTGGATGGGGTACCTTTGAGACTCTGAAATTCTCGCTCCAGCTTCTTGCGGAGCTCCATTTGCTCCAGGAGCAGTTTTTGCAATTCGTCTGTGAAGGGGCAAGAGTGGGAGGTAAAGGAAGAGGATGGTGGGACTCAGGAGGCCCGTAAGATACCCAGGTCCTCCCCTGGCCGGTTCCCCTGAGATGGGAGTAGGGGAGGGTGCGACCGGATGGTAGAGGCCCTCAACACTCAGTTTTTCCATCTGCACCCAAAGGATTTGGGCAAGAAATGGGGTTAGGGGATTAGGTTGCCCAGGAGAATCAAATTCAGGATAGTAGAATGCATGTTGGACTTCTAGGCCCTGGCCCCCGGCGCCAACCAGCATGGTTTCTGCTTTAAGTTGTCCCTAACTCCCTAAGCGTAGAGGTTGGCCTAGGAAGATGCGGTTTACCCCTTCAATTGACAGACTTAATCCCTCCCTTCAATGATACAGACCAGGGAGAATCTGGTCAAAGCCTTGGACCTCTGCCCTGGAAAAATACATATATTCACAACAGTTTGTCTACAATTTCAAGAGGTCCCAAGACCCCAAATTCATGCTAAGAACGCTCATAAGAAAAGCACCAAGGATTTTGAAGGTAATCACGTAGCCTGTAAAATCTGTCACTAGGAAGAGTGGAAGACCACCAGTGCTTCTCTCCCTCCCCACACCGATTTCCAAGCCCACCCCTGGGCTGGGTGGGGGCAATTGGGTGTGGAAAGCCCTGTTGGCGCCCTCAAAAGCAGCTCCAAAGGGGTGGCAGGGGGGCTGCCCTGACCACGGAGCTATTGGTATCTGGCCCTCCACATGGGGAGGCTCTCTGAGAAATCCTCCCCTAGCAGGTGCTCAGAAAACACAAAAATGGGAGACAGAGAAGCAAAGTGGGTTAGAAGCTCCTTTCTCTGTGCCTCAAGTCACACTCTTCCTTTTGCAGTGGAGCAGCAACTCCAGGACCCCATTCCACAAACAAGGTCCATCCTCACCTTATTTAGGGTGGGGTGGAGTTGGTTATGCATTAACTCCAGGGGGGAAAAAAAAAAAAACCCTCTGAGACATTCCTAAAGTAAATGCGTCCTCAAAATCTTGCTATTCAGATGAGGCTGAGAGACCCAGATTGCCCTGTCTGATTGTCCACATGCATCAAGTTCTAAGGATCATTACTCATTTTTCTTTCTCACTGGGCTATTCAGACAGGCCCGGCCTTGGGAACTCTGAGGTGGCTGGTTCCCTCCCCCTGCTCACTTCACTCTTCCACTTCCCAACCCCGACCCCGACCTCTGTGCCAGGATAATGTGTCCAGGGAATTATCCCTTTGGCTCAATGAAGACTGATTCCCCAAGAGACTTTTCTTCTCACACTCACTCCTACACAAATAACACCCCTTTACAAGAAGGGCCCATCGCCCCCAAGCACAGTGTACCCCCATTTCACAGATTTAACCTCACCTCTGGCCAGGTTCTCGATATCCTTCTCCACTAGTTGAGTTCCCGTGACATCTAGGGTGAGCCCATCTTCACCTGGGATAGAAGGGCAAGTAAGAAGGGTTTTGTCCTGGGAGAGGCCTTGGGTGGGGAGGGGTGAGCTTCCTGGGAACTGTGCTAAGTTGGAAACCTATTTCAGACACTCTGCCTTTAGAGGAGACAGTTACAGGCATCCAGTACTACCCACCTTTCAAGTCATTATTTTAGGGGTACAGCCTTTATTTTAGAGAGTGACCCGCTGGAAGAGAGTGGACCCAGGGAAAACAGGCTATCTTAGGGCAGAAAGTGCCCTTTGACCTGTTTTATGTGGGTGATGGTGTTCCTCATATTCTAGTAAGCCTCCTTCCCTCACGGAAGAGCCTCAAACCCAGGAAGGAGGTAAGCAACTCAGGAAACCTGGCCTGAACCTTGCCCACACTATTTAAATATTTATGTGCCAGCCGCGAGAGAGGAACGGCAGCCCCTTAGGCTTGCCGCTGGAGCAGGTGGAAACCTGGGCGACCTGGGGCCCAGCTCCCAGGTGGGGGTGGAGTGCGAAGGTCCTAGGGCTCACCTCTGTCTGTATTTGCGGGACTTGGCTGGGAGATACTCCTTTGGTCTGGATAGGATTTCCTTGTTTCCAAATCGTCGGCAGTCGAGTGATTGTCTTCCTTATCTGGCTCTTAAAGGCAAATAAACCGAGTTTCAAGGAGAGGCAAAGAAACCGTGACCCCGATACGGCCAGAGCTGCCGCGGTCGGGGCGCCCGAGCCCTAATTAAAAGCGTCGTGGCCGCCGCTGGTTCCCGGCTGTGCGCCTGGGCTCGCACCCTCAGGCTTTGGGCCGGCCACCCCCTCCCCCGCGCGCGATCTGCTCATCTCCGGCTCCACGCCCCCTTCCCAGCCCCTTGGAAAAGAGCAAAACGAGCAGCCGAGCCCACCAGGGACAAGCGACCTACATCGCGTGCAGATACTGGGGCACCGCGAGCGCGCGTGGCCGCCGGGTCTACCTGCACCGAGAACGCGGCCCAGGCGGCGACCCTCAGGGTGGCGGCTGCGGGGGGAGACATCTTCCCCGGCCTGGCCTGCCCGGATTTCCGAGGCCCTCAGTCCATTCTCTGAGAGCCACTGGGTCCCGCGCGCACGTGCCCCCGCGTTGGGCTGCAGCTACTACGGCACTTCAGGAGTCCCCAAGGGGGTGGCCATGCGTCCCCACCCGTTCCCGATCCGTCCTGACCACAGGGAACACTTGCTGAATAAATGAGAGGTTCTGAAAAGGACGCCAGGCGTGGTTTGTAAAAGGTTTAACCCAGTGCCTGAGGTGTACGTGAGCGGTATCTATGCGGTGGAGAGGGCGGATGTAAGTCGTTGGGAGTCCTCGCTTAGCTTCCTTTTTCTTTCACTGTTTTTCTTTCCCTTTCCCTCTTTCTCTCATTTTCTCTGTCTCTTTCCTTCTCTCGTCTTCCCTCGCAGGCCTCCTCTGGCCCCGGCCCTCTGCGCGCGGTCCCCCCATCACACTGGCCAGGGACCTCGGCAGGGGGGCTGGGGGCGTTACCGTGGGCCTCGGGGGTGCAGAGGTAGGAGGCCGCGGGCCCCAGCGCCGCCGCCGCGCTCTTCACGTGCTCCTCCAGCTCGGGCGCGTACACCTGCGGCGGCCGAGAAATGACAGGCGGTTAGGGGGGGCGTTTGGCGGCGGCTCGCAGCAGCCCAGCCCTGCGCCGCGGCCAGGAGAGAACATGAGGGGGTGACGGAGGTGCGCTCGCCCGCTGGACCCGAGCGCCCCGGGCGGCCGTGACGCACGCGCCGCAGCCTTGCGCCCTCGGAGGCCGCATCACCGTTGTGGATTCCTGGTAATTATTAGCGCCCTCGAGAAAATTACCCGAAACACAAAGCGGCTCCCAAGCCAAGGGCAGCTGAAAGCCGCCCCCACCCTCTTCGCCCGTCTCAGCGTCTTCCCTCCCGCCCGCGCCCAGTCCCCGATATAAACGACGCCTTTCGCATCCGGCTAATGATTCGTGTTTTAATGGACCGAATGGAAATGTACAGGTGTGCGCACCCACTTTCAAGTGCACACCCCCCACCCGAACCCGCGGCCCCGGCAGCCAGAGAGCCCCTCTCCCACCCCGCACACCTTCTCGACGACAGCTTCCTGCCAACGAACCCTGCGGTTCCTAGGGCAGGAATTCGAAGAGACTCGGAAAACTACGAGTTCGTGTGGAGGAAGATTCCGGGGACCCCGTACTGCGGCTTGGTGGAGAGGCATGCCTCTCCTCTGTTTACCGGCTCGTCTTCCCCGGGGCTCACATCCCCATCCAGGAGGGCGTGCTACCGGCCCGGCATCTTGAGCGCTTTTCTCTGGATTTTGGTCCCTTTCCTCCAGACCCATTTTACTTCTACCTTTCTGTCTCTGTGTGACTGCCAGTCTCTGCCTGTCTCCTCCCCACTCCCATCAACAAAAACACAGCACACGCATTTTTCAGGCCTACCCGCCACCCCCACCCCCCGATCTTCCGAAACCCTCAGTCGGGGGTCCCAGGGAGCCCAGCTCCACAGAGCTCCCGAAGCTGGGCCTATCCAGAGCAGCCGGGGCCTACTGCTGGAACGCCCGCTCAGAACAAACTTCCCGTCCCCAACCCGGCCAGGGCCTGCCCCACATCCCAGAGCTGCCGAGGGGTAAGCAAAGAGGCGCCCCCAGCGGGAAGGGCGCGGGGCTCACCTTGGCCGGCGCGGGCCCCCTGAGCGGTCCGCAAGACTCTCGCAGCTCATAGCCCCCACTTGGCGGGCTCCTCTCCGGTCTCCGCACCATGTCGTCGGCTGCCAGGTCCCCAAATGCAGACCGACTGGCTGGGGGTAGACCCGGGGGGCGCCGGGGACGAGGGCTGCCGCCGTCGGGAGAGTCTGTGGGGCCGTCGGCGCCCGATGAGGTGGTAGACAGGGGCCCTGCCTGCTGGTCGCCATCAGGGCCGTCTCCTGTGCTGGGCGCGCCGGGTGCACCGGGCTCGGCCTCGTCCGGGGCTCCCTCGTCGTCGGGGAAGCGGTTGGACTCCACGTCCACCTCGGGCTCGTCCGCAGTGTCCACGTCGGGGGAGGCGGAGTGGTAGCTGGAGCTGCCCTCGCTCAGAAAGTCCGGGCTCACGTAGCCGCCGCCGGACCCTGCGCCTGGCCCGGGCCCACGGGCTGGCCCGCCGCCGTACACGTCGCGGGCGCTACCGTAGAGCTTGGCGATGCTCTCCGCGTCTTTGACCACAGGCCGGAAGGCCGACACGTAGGAGCTTTTGCGTGCGGGCGGCGGGGGCAGCGGGGCCAGCGGGGGCGGCAGCGCCTCGTCGGCGCCCTCCTCGTCCAGAGGCCCGCGGGACAGCGCGCTGGGGCAGCGCTCCTCTGCGACCAGGCCGCCCTCCTTGGTCGGCTCAGCACCGTCCAGGGGCTCGGGGCCGCCGCCACCGGCAGCAGCCGCAGCCGCCGCCGCTGCCGCCGCTACAGCCGCCGCCACGGCTTTGGCTTGGCTTTGCGCGGCTGGATAGGGCGGCACTGGGAGACTGCCTGCCGCCGGCCAGAACATGGGAAACGTCGGGTACACAGTAGCTGCGGCAGCCGCCGCAGCCACGGCCGCTGCGTCCTTGGCTGCTCCGGGGGGCTGGTGACCCCAGAACATGGCGCCGCCGCCCGGGCCAGCCCCCGCACCGGGGGGCAAGTGGCCGGTTCCTGGGCCGCCCGCGCCTGCGCCAGTGCCCGCGCCCCCGCCGCTCCCGGTGCCTGGGCCGCCCTTGGGTTCGCCCGCGCCTAGCACGGGGTCGTCCTTTTTGGGGCAGAGGCCGAAGGCCGTGGGAAAACCGTAGGGATGAGGGAAAAGCGGCGGGGGCAGCTTCTGCAAGAGGCCAAAGCCCTTGCTGGGCACTGGGATCACCGGGTAGCTGCGTACGCCGGCGCCGCCACCAGGCCCTCCAGGGCCCGGGGGGCCGCCAGCTCCCGCCGCCAGACCAAGTCCCCGCTGCGCGTGAGGAGGCGGCGGCCCGGGAGGCCCGGCGGCCTCTTCTTCGCCACAACGCAGGCTTTTGTGGGGCGGCGGGCCTGGGGCCATCTCCGCGCCGCACCCCGGGCCGCCCCCGCCGCCACCACCAGCACCACCCTTCCCCTGCCCACCCGACCCGCCATTAGCGCCGCCGCCTCCTTGCAGCGAGAAAGTCCGCTTGCGAGTGCCACCATTGAACATGGCCTTGACGTCCTCCCAAGCGTGGCTCAGTTCGTCTGTGGCCGACTTGTCACTGAGTTTGAGGTGTCGGCGCCACGAGTTAAAGTTGGCTGCGTCGGGCTGCGTGTACTTGGCGTCGGGTGTGCGGTGCGAGTGGAAGATGAACTTGTTAGGCGAGAAGTACATGCTGCAGTAACCGCACTTGATACACTTGGCACGCGAGCTGTTGTAACGCGCGGGGATGAAGCTGCCACGCGAGCCCCAGGCGCACTCGTGCACCACATCGAAGGCGAAGTTCTCGGGCAGCTTGGGTGGCTTGTGCTCGCCCAGGAACGACTTGCAAAGGCGTTCGGCCTCGCGCTTGGTGATCATGCCGCAGCGGCGCGACGAGATGGGCATGGCCCCGGCCCGACGCAGAATCTCCAGTTGCACCGGTGTGCACTGCACGCATGTGATGCCCAGGGCCACGCGGCGGTTGTGGATCTCATTGTAGCTGTAGTTCTTGAGGAGGGTGTTGGAGATCTGCGCCAGGCATAGGCGCTCCTGACTGTCGATGACCAGAGACACGATAGGCACCCCGTACAGCGACGTCTCGCCCACCTGGTTGGGTTTGAGAGCGCTGGAGCCCGAGTAGGGCTGCAGCTCCTGCTTGGAGTTGGGCGAGGAGTTGCCCTCGCGCCCCGGCCCCAGCTGAGTGGTGAGAGCCTCCATGCCGCCGCTCCTGCGAAACAGAGAAAGCAGAGAGCCGATGAGCCATTTTCAGCGCCAACGCCGCTTGGGCCCGCCCAGCAGGGCGCGCCGAGTCGGGCGCGCGGGGAAACTTGGCAATGGGGAGTCCAAGCTCATTCGCCCCCGGGACGGGCGCCTTTTGTTATTCAGACGCGTGCTGGCGCTGGAACAAAAGCCCCCGGGGTTTGGAGGAGGAGTATGGGTAATTGAGACCTCAGGAATGCCCCGGTAGCTAGGAACCTGATCTTCTTTTCGGACAGGGGAGGAAGTGGGGCCCAGAGACGGAGAGTGACTTGCCCAAGGCCACACAGCAAAGCCATTGCCGAACCCAGGCTTCCTGGCGCCCAGATCCGTGCGTCTTCGGCCACCCTCGCAGGCTGCCCTACCCGTCCGGGTCCTGAAGCCCTGACGTCGGGGACAGGCCGCCCCTCTGCTCAGTCGCGCATGCACGCGGGCGGGGGCAGCGCAGGGAGGAATAGGGAGGGGGGAGGGGCGGTCACTGCCCATCTCCAGACAGCAGGGGGCGGGGCGGGGCGGGGGGGGTTGGGAGGTGGCAAGGAGAAGGAGGAGGGCCTAGAGGCCGTGAGGGAGGCGGGGAGAGACAGAGGCGACCGCTGTTCGTGGTGCTGAACCCGACTCTTTCCAAAGCACGCCGTGAGTGCCCAGCCTCAGGGTTGACCCCACTGCACCCAGCTCCGCGCCAAGCCGGCTCCCCGGGATAACAGCACTGCTTTCCACAAACACGAGCTTTTCCTCTCACGCCCGGAGCCTCGCGTTCGTTGAGCAGAAAGATTCCGGCTGGAAATATAAACCGTTTTCTTTCCAACCATCGGTGGGATCAGGGTCAAGCAATTCCTAACCACATTTTCTGCATTTTTAGCTGCGTTCCAGACCAAAGCTGGTTTCCCTCCGGGTCAGCATGTGGGACGGAGAGGTTCTCAAGGAAGTTCCTCAGAAGCCACTTCTCTTTTGCTTCTAGGCATCCACTCCCTAAGTTTTCCTCCTTCAGATATGCCTTTCCCACTCAGGCCAAATGCAGTCTCTCCAGGTTCTGAGCTTCCTCTTTTGGGGCGTCTTTTTTTCCTTTTTTTGAGTATCCTTCGTGCCGGGCTGTCCTGACTCATATGGGCTGAGAAGGATCCTGGCCGGTCTCTGAAGCCACCACAAGGCTCCAGGTCAAAAGTTACTGCTGGTCCCGAGCTTTGCTCTCTGGCCGAGGCAGGGAGGCAGCCGCGTCTGCGGACATCAGCAGCGGGAAGGACCCGGGGATTGATGCTTGGGGCCCCCTAGGTGG
This sequence comes from Orcinus orca, assembly GCF_937001465.1. NCBI lineage: Eukaryota > Metazoa > Chordata > Mammalia > Artiodactyla > Delphinidae > Orcinus > Orcinus orca. Next base: position 91,184,473 of record NC_064560.1, read on the forward strand.
CTGAGCCCAGCCATGTATCCTCAGACACCGAAGGCTCCTGCGGCCCAGGCAGCCCAACCCCGAGGGCCCCTCCTCTAAACTCGGCAGAAAAGGCAAATCCATTTTCAAAGGGGGCAGCTCTAGCAGGACAGGGCATCCGAGCTCAAAAGCTTCATCAAGGAGACTGGGATCTTCTGTCAGTCTGTCTCCCTCCCTCCCTCTCTGTTTGTCTAGGTACCCCGCATCTGTCGGTCTTATCTGTTCTGAGCTGTCTGTCTCTCCTCGCTAGCTCCTCTTTCTCCCATCTGTCTTCATACCTTCTTCAAGTATCAAGCTATTTATCTGTTATCTGTCTTTCATCTTTATCTCCGTGGATCGAATTGAAACTAGTAGACCCTCCTTTTGCGTTGAAGTCCCTTGCAACATTTTAGGAGGCAAAAGCACTGTCCTAACTCCTCGGCTGAGGGGTCTGCAAGAAAAGCCCCGCACCCCCCTTTTAAGGGTTCTCAGGCTAGGGAGGTGGCGAGGGAGCCACGGTTCTGGGAAATGATAATGTCTTCTCGGTTTCCCGAAATCGGCAAGTGTGCCTTGCCCGCATGCAGTGAAGGGAGCGCCCTGATCCGGGCGCGTCCTCCCCAGACTGACGGTCTGGAGTCCCCCCGGGGTTTTCCCTAATGGGGGAGGGGGCTCCGGACCCCGGATCCAGGAGAAGGGGGACCCTAGGAAAGGAACCGAATTTCGAAAGCCAGAGTGGAAAGCCCGGGCAAAGGGTTGTGCGCAGTGACAAGGAGCAGCGGCCAGGGCGGCTCAGGGAGCCCTCGCCGGCTCGTGGGGCTTGAGGGGTGAGCTTGGAGAGGGCGACGAGGCGGGAGGCAGGCAGTGCAGAGAGTGAGGCGATGGAGTCTTTAGGTATAATGATAATAACAACCACCACAAGAACCCAAATCGGAAGAACTAAACGAAAAAAGCTGTAGAGACAGGGCGCGGGGGCAGCCGGCGACCGGGCGCGGGTACTCACCGTGCGGCGGCGGCTGGAGCCGGGCGAGCGGTGAACGGAGGTGCGCGGCGGGCGGAGCGGCGGGCGGGAGTCCGGGATCCGCCGGGCTCTCCGGGTGACGGCGCGGCCCCTCCCCGCGCGCGCGCACAGCCGCGCTCCCGGGCTCTCCGCGCTCACACTCGCGGTCCCGCTGGCCCCTCCCGCGCAGCGCCGTCTCTCAACTGGCGCGGGGCTCCAGGGTCCCGGGCGGGGAGACTTGTGCCCTGTGCCTTTGCCCCTGATGCCCCGGACGAGCCCGGAGTGGAGGCCGAAGCCTGGAGCGCATGGCGCGGCGGCTGGCAAGGCGCGGTGACAGCCCGAGTGGCGAGGCCAGCGCGGGGCGGGCGCGCCTGACATCTGCGAGCCGGGGCGCCACACCCACCGCCCGCGCAGTCACTCGCGCCCTCCCGGGGTCCGCTAGTCCGCGGGCCACGCGCCGCGCCCTCCGCCTCCCCACAGCCCCCGGGTCTGGGCGCCCCAGGTAAGCGGCCACACACCTGCTCCCTGCGCCCGGCACCTGCGGCCCAAGCTCATTAAGGGGACCAGGAGGGAGGTAGGGCCTGGGGCCACAAAGTTTGCCCCCAAGAACAAAGTGGGAAGGCCTCAGCGCTCCCGGCTAAGGGGCCAGGACCGAGACCAAGGCCAGGTAATGGGGCTACAGAAGATTCAGAAGGAAAGGGAGAGGGGATGGGTACTGCACTTTCGTGCCAAGGCAGCGGCCTTGGGAAGCCAGTAGTGTGGGGAGCCGGAGAAGAGATCAGGATGTGGGGTACCAGGGGAATGGCAGCTGGAAAGGGGCAGAACCAACTCCCCCAAGGCTTCAGACTTGGATGCGAGGTGTCAGGACAGCTCCAGCCTGGGGAGGGGCGACCTCCTGCCTCCTTCACTGAGCTGTGGACTCGGGAACTGGGTTTGTAAGTCCTAGGCCTTGACTCTCCCCCCCGCCCCCCAACACCAACCAGCCCAGGGCTGGATCCAAGTCATCACTGGGAGATACCTGGGGTCAACTACTAGTTGACCACTAGACTACTCCCTCGCTCTCCTGTGAAATCAGTTTCCCCGTGGTGGGGTTCTAGCCCCTGATGCTGCAGACGCTCCCTGGCATCTTCTCTCTTCCCAGAGCTCCATTTCTCTCCACCCCTCTCTTTTCTCTGTCGGCTTCTGTCTTCACCATCCTTTCCCCCACTATCCCAGTGGGTCTCATCTTCTCCCTCTCTCTCAATCTCCGTCTTTCCTTATTTGAGTTATCAGTCGCACTCCCTCCCTCTGTGCCCGCACCCGTACGCCCCCTCGCCCCCCACCCCTCCGTGGCATTAAGTGTCCTTAATGGACACGTTAATTAAACTATAATTAATCATACTGTCCGGCCCAAGTTTGAACAATTACCCTAATCAAACAGAAGTTAATAATAGCAGGCATGGCCCGGGGCGCGGCGGGCCGCCAGGGCAGGGGGCGCAGCGGCTGTGGCGGCTACCGACGCGGGCAGCAGCGACGAGAGCAGCCCGTCCTTGGAACCCGGGCGGCGCCATAAATCTTCCGCGGCCAGCGGCGCCGGGTCGCCCTCGCCCCCGCCCCCTCGTTTTCCCTCTCGCTCTGGGTTACAGGCCCTCTCCCCTCCGGCACTCGGGCTCCTCTAGGGTTCGTCTCGCCCTTCTCCTACACTTCTCTCCTCTGTTTCTCTCTTCTCTGCGGGGTCGCAGGGACCCTGGGGCACGCCTCAGGGGGTGGGAGCGGATCGCCCAGGCCTACCCTCGGAGAGAGGGGGCGGCCAGGCCCTAGGACTCGTTTGCCACCCCCTTCTCCCCTTGGCTAACGCGTTTTCTGAGGTCACGAAACTACCCTCCCCCGCAAGCTTGAGGGCTTAGTCTCTGCTGCGGGGTCTCTTCTAGAGGGGTTCTTGCTCTTTCACCTTCCAGAGTTCCCGTCTCTCTCTCTTGGATTTCCTTGTCTTTCTTTCTTTCCTCCCAGAGCCTGCTCAGCCCCTTTTTTCTCTCTGACTCTTGCCCCTCCACTGGCGCGTCTTTCCCAGGCCCTGCCTCTGTCCCGTTCTAACTCTGCCGATCTCTACCTCCCTCCCGCCCCACTTCCCTCCAAGGAAGACAGGAACCTATTTTCCGTCCCGGTCCGAGAGCCGCCCCCAGCCTCCACCTGCTCATCCCCCCTCCCTCGGCCGGCCTCCCCACCCCATAATTACAATCCCGTTCGGTAATTATTCTTAGCCTCCTAATGATTTTTTAAAAGGCATCTCAGAATTCGGCGTGGTGGTGACAACGGTCTCGGAGCCAGGACGCCCCCGGGGTGGTGGGGCTTAGGAGTGGGAAAAAGATGGGGAGGATTCCCCTGAGCAGGGCCTGCCTACCCTGCCTCTATTGTACTGCGAGGGCCAGCAACGCCTCTGGAGCAGGCCTCTAGCGAACTCCCGGCAGCCGGGCCGCGGGGCCCCGGGGACTTCTCAGACAAAAGTTCTCTTTGCGGGTTGCAACGCCAGGGGGGTGCAGGTTCACGCCTGCGTCTCCGTTCAGAACCAAACTGCGGACAGCTCCCTGCACCCGGTCCGGCTTCGCAGACCCAGCCTGCTCTCTCACCCGGCTTTGCACTGGAGAAAGACTTAAAGGGGCTTGGAGAGAGGCTGAGGAGGCGGCACCGCTCACTTGAGGGGTAGTGATCTCCGGGGAGCGGGTCTTGGGGTCGGAGCTGGGCTCTGCTCTGGACCAGCGTCCAACTGGTTAGTATCACCGCAAAGAGCATTTTACAGTTTGCAGAGAGCCCTTTCTCACAACAGCCCTGGAAATAGGTAGAGATCATTTATTCCCATTTTACAGGCAGGAAGGGTCAGGCAGTGGAAGCCAACTCACCCAGGTTCCTCGGTCAATAAGGGGTGCAGGCTGAACTCCCAGACCCCAAATGTCGTGCGTTGCATGCTGCCTGGAGGGCCTCGTTTAGTGAAGGAAGACAAGCGCTGCACAGCTCACGAGGAGCTTTTGGGATCGCCCTCAGAACACTCCGTGAGGAGGAAACAGGCCTAGCAAAGCCAGGTCACTTGCTCAGATGAAGTCAGCCAGTGCGGGGCAGCGCTGAGCCTTGAACTCAGGCTCAGACACGGGAGGGTGGCACCCCTCTTGCTCAGACAGGGCTCTGAGTCGTGCGGCCCTGTCCAGAGCCTGGGGAACCCGTGGGAGTCGGTGCCCTTGGTCTTCCTGACCCCCATTGGCGCTGAATCTTTTATCCACTGCCGAGTGCACCAGGGTCGGAGGGCCAGACTGTGGATCAGGGACGCGCCTGGCGTGCAACCGACCAGCCCTGGGTCCGTGCTGCCTCTGAGCCCCCGGCGTCGCACGCACAGAGCCGGGCGTCCCACGCCCATTCCGGCTCCCGCTTGGGCTGGGGCTGGGCGGTCGCGCCTCCTCCTCAAGCACGTATCTTTTACCAGTTGAATTAACGGCAGTTTTCGTCAGTTAATTAGGTTTAATTTACATAATTAGTACAGTATAAAGAGGATTGGGGATAATCATGGGGTACGTAGCGCTTACTGTGTAAACACGTATTCTGAATTAAAAATCAGATGTAATTAAGGCGCGCAGGCCCTGTTTAGGCAGGGTTTTAATTGTAATGAATTTCTAATTAACACTCAATGATTGCCAAATGCAAAGGGATGTAAAATTTTCTTGTAGTTTTGCTAATTTACTGTTTACTTAATATCTGGATATTAATCCGACGACCAGAGAGACCCTAGCCCCTCCCAGCGGCCCGGCCCCAGCAAATGAAGGTGGCTGGGCGGGGCCTGCTGGCCGCTGCTGAGAGCAGAGGTGAGATCGCGGGGGAGGTGAGGTCGCGGGGGAGGCGGGGGCCACAGAACCCGCACGAAGGTGCTCAGAAGTACCCACCTCGCTCCGTGTGCAGACGGGAAGACTGAAGCTCCAGGGAGAGGCCAGGGCTTGCCAGAGGCCATACACTCCGGGTTCCTGCCTCCCAGACCCGGCTCTTGGGGATCAGAGGCCAGGCCAGCGCTCCTGCCAACGAAGGACTTCTCCCTCGGGACATGAAAAGGAGGGAGAAAAGTCTCAGCCTAGATCCAGTTCTACTGTCCACTTGAGTAACCATGGACCTTGACTTGGCCTCAATATGTGCATCTGTAGGATGGGCACACTGGCACTTTGCAGGAGTGAAGGGTTGACTCAGAGGCCCAAGGGCACTGCAGATAAACATCTTTCTTCTGGAGCCCTGAGGGGATGGGGGGTGGAGCTTGAGGGACACTGCTTGAGTGTAGGTCGCTTAAGCTTGGAGGAGGGGCAGAGCCTGGAGGACTTGAGAATGGTTTGAAGGTTGCAGGGCCTGGCTCTGCCCAATCTGGGGCTCTCTCTGCACTTGGGGATGCAAGTTAGGCTGGGAGGAGGGAGCCCAGGACAGACTTATTTGCCCCAACCAGACACAGATATCCCCAAGGCCTGAACAGAGGTATTTGTGAAAGAGGGTGGGTATCTCAGCCGGTGCCAGGACTCCTCCCCAACCCCAAATCTCTAGTTTGGGTCCCAGTTGCCTCTCCTCCCCCAAGGGTTCACCTGCTGTCAGTCCCAGCTTAGCTCTAAGTCTCTCTCTATCCGAGGGCACTTAGAAATTTCCTACCAAGCCAAGGAACACACAGGAAGAAAATTCAATGGCCCTTAGAGGCTTCCGCCCCACAGAGCAGGCTACCTTCATTTCTCTTCTCAGTACCTGCCTTTCAGAAGCCTCAGAGGACTCTCCTGGACACTACACTGAGCCTCCTTTAAGCCTGTCTGCTTGCCCAGACCCCTCACTCCTGTCTGTCTGATGCGATTTTATTTTCTTCATTGGATTGTTCACTGGTTAATATTTCCTGATTTGTTTGTGCGTGTTTTCTGTCTCTCCCACTGGAATGTTTTGTTTGCTGTTGTATTCCCAGGGCTTAGAACAAGGCCTAGCACACAGTTGGTGCTCAACATGTTTGTTAAATGAATGAGTGAACAACATTTGAATGGAAGGGCTGTGACCAGACTTGCTGGCCATAGTGATTGAACGGTGCCCTTGTTGTTTAGTGGCCAGTCAGGTTCTTCAAGAGTTGTAGGTTCTATGCTTCCTGGTGATGTCTAGGAAGGTCTTGGGATTCTCAGCCTCCACACAGATTCAGGCAAGGCTACTCAGGCAGAGCCTCTGAAGGCTGAAGGCTGGTTCTCACAGGAGGCGGGGAATGGGCTCTGGCAGGCAGGTAGGGAGCAGCTGGCAGGCTTGCTGAGCGCTCCCTGGCAGCAAGGGCTTCCTTCCCAGGGCCTCCTCCACACAGCATGGTGGGCGGAGGGGCTGGAAAGAGAACAGACTCTGGACTCAGCAAGGCTTGGGTTCAAATCCCAGTTCTGCTCTGTTTGAGTCTCCAAACTTGCATCTGTAAAATAGTTCCTGGTCTTACAGGATATCCTGGGTCCCACAAGGATGTCATAAGGATTAAATAAGGTGCTGGGTGTATGGCACATAGCCAGGTCTGGGACTAGATTGAGTGCCTCGGGTGCACAATTTAAGCAGGGATTCACTCTCAGGCTCCTGAAAATTCTCCCCATAGTCCCAGCCTTGCACAAGCAGACGGCACAGAGTAGGTACTCAATACCTGGGAGTTCCCCTTCCCTAACAGCCTCAGATCAATTCTGGACAGCTGCCTGAACGTTGGTGGAGTTCAGTCTGCTTGCTGGGACAGGTTGAGCTTTTTTGCGATGTAATTCACATATTTAAAGTGTACAATTCAGTGGTTTTTCATGTATTCAAAGAATTGTACACCATCACCACTATCAATTTTAGAATATTTTCATCACCCCAAAGAGAAACCCATACTCATTAGATATCACCCCATCTTCCCACCCTCCCCCAGAGCCTGGCAACCATTAAACTACTTTCTCTTTGCCTATTCTGGACTGCTCATATAATTGGAAACGTACAATATGTGGTCTTTTGGGTCTGGCTTCTTTCACTGAGCATGTTTTGTTTTTTTTTTAAGCTGTACGTGGGCCTCTCACTGCTGTGGCCTCTCCCGTCGCGGAGCACAGGCTCCGGACGCGCAGGCTCAGCGGCCATGGCTCACGGGCCCAGCCGCTCCGCGGCATGTGGGATCCTCCCGGACCGGGGCACGAACCCGTGTCCCCTGCATCGGCAGGCGGACTCTCAACCACTGCGCCACCGGGGAAGCCCATCACTGAGCATGTTTTTAAGGTTCATCCATGCAGTAGCATCTATCAGTACTTCGTTCCTTTTTATTGACAAATAATATTCCATTGTATGGATATCCACATTTTGGTTTTTCATCCACTGATGAATATTTGGGTTGTGTCTACTTTTTGGCTATTTGGAATGAAGTTGCAATGAACATTAATGTACACATTTTTGTGTGACTGTATGTTTTCATTTCTCTTGGGTACATACTAGGTGTAGAATTGTCAGGTCACATGGTAACTCTATGTTTATCTTTTTCTAAGGAATTGCCAGACTGGTTTTCCAAAGCACTGCACCATTTTATATTCTTACCAGTAATGTATGAGGGCTCTGATTTCTCCACATCTTTGACAGCACTTTTTATGATTTTTTTTTTTTTTATTATACCATCCTAGTGGGTGTGAAATGGTATCTCACTGTGGTTTGGGCTTGTATTTCTCTGCTGAGTAATGATTTTGAGCATCTTTTTCATGTGCTTATTAGCCATTTGTACATCTTTCGAGAAATGTTTATTCAGATCCTTTGCCCACTTTTTCAACTGGATTGTTTGTATTTTTATTATTAACTTGAAAGAGTTCTTTATATATTCTAGATACAAGTCCCTTATCAGATATGTAATTTGCAAATATCTTCTCCTGCCCTGTGAGCTGTCTTTCCACTTTCTAATGCTGTCTTTTGTTTTTAATTTTGATGATGTCCAATGTATCTTTTATTTTTTTGCTGCTTGTGCTTTTGGTGTCAAAACTGAGATTTTGCTAAACCTAAGGTCATAAGATTTACTCCTATGTTTTCTTCTAAGACCTTTATAGTTTTAACTCCTACATTGAGGTCTCTGTTCCATTTACAGTATTTTTTGTGTCTGATAGAGGTAGGGATTCAAATTTATTCTTTTGCATACAGATACGCAGTTGCCAGAGCGCCATTTGTTGAAAATATTATCCTCTCCCCATTAAATTGTCTTGGCACCCCGCTGGCTTTTCTGGTCTGGAGAAACGACTATCTTCCTTTCTCCAGGAGAGATGGGGCCTCCCCAGAGAGGGGGGCCCAGCCAGCCTCCTCCCTCTGCAGATGTAAATGGAAGCTCACTGCTCAGGAATCAGGAACCAGTCATTCCTCCGCAAATATTGTTGAGCTGTTCCCTCTTCCCCCACTGATAATTCTCTTCTTCCTCTGCCTTCTGATGTATGTGGCATGTGCCTTTATTACTACACTGTCTGGGACGAAGTGACAGTGGAGTGTTCCATGTCTCTTAGTGGAGCGAGAGTTCTGAAAGAACATAGTCTGCATCTTACAGGGAGACAGCTGTTGCTGAGGAAACAGCCTTCACCTCAGACAGATCTGGGTTTAAATCTTATGGCTACTACTTCCTGGCTGTGTGGCTTTGGGTGAATTGCTTCACCTCTCTGAACCTCAGCTTCCTCAATCATAAAATGGGCATGCTGGCATCACAGGAATGTTGGCAGAACTAAATGAGATGAGGGGCCCCAGTCCAGAGCCTGGCACACAGTGGGAACTCCAGTTTTCTTAGCTGGTGTTAATGGAAATAGGAAAGTGACCCTCCTCCCAATACCACTGCTCCACCCCAGCCCTAATCCTGTCCCTCTCTATCCCTTTACCCTGCTTTATTATTTTATTTTTATTTCTTTTAGTTGTACCTCCCCACACACCAGAGGCTACAAGGAAATGAATGAATCACACCTAAAGACTAATACTTATAATAATAATAGCTATTACTTATTTTCTGTTATACTGTGTTAGACGTTTGTCATAAATGCATTTCTAATCTTCACAATAACCCTGCAAAGTAGATATTATTATCCCCATTTTGCAGTTGAGGAAACTGAGGCTCCAGAGTGCAGGGACTAGTTTGCCTTGATCCCTACTGTGTCCCCAGCTCCTGGAACACAGGAGGTGCTGAGGAAGGATCTGATGAATAAACAGTGTCTTCAGAGTCTCTACTGGGCCCTGGGGGGAGTCCCTAGTCCTTGGTACTGGGATGACTGAGGCCCTGTAAGGGTCAGCCTCCAGGGCTCAAGGAGGCTGAGTTCTGAGCCCTGTTGGGGAGGGAAATGGGTAGGGGAGTGGAACTGGAGGAGGGAAACTGACTCCTGGAGAATGGGAGTTGGTGGTACTGGTGCATGGTGCTGGGCATTAGCGGGGCTGCATTCCTTCTGGAGGCTCTAGGGAGAATCCATTTCCTTACCCTTTCCAACTTCTAGAGGCCACCTGCATTCCTTGGCTCCTGGGTCCTTCTTCAAAGCCAGCAGTGTAGCATCTTCAAATCTCTCTGCCTGTGCTTCCCTCTTCATTTTTTGCTGCATCTCACAGCAGGTAGAACTTCCCCCATCAGGGATCGAACCCACGCCCCCTGCAGTGGAAGCATAGAGTCTCAACCACTGGACCACCAGGGGAGCCCCATCCTTCTTCCACTTTAAAGGTCCCTTATAGGGCTTCCCTGGTGGTGCAGTGGTTGAGAGTCCGCCTGCCAATGCAGGGGACACGGGTTCGTGTCCCGGTCCGAGAGGATCCCACACGCCGCGGAGCGGCGGGGCCCGTGAGCCATGGCCGCTGAGCCTGTGCGTCCGGAGCCTGTGCTCTGCAACGGGAGAGGCCACAACAGTGAGAGGCCCGTGTACCCCAAAATAAATAAATAAAGGACGCTTATAATTACACTGGGCTGACCTGGATAATCCAGGAAAATCTTTTTTAACTTAATTATTTTTGTTATTAATTAATTTTTGGCTGTGTTGGGTCTTCCTTGCTGTGTGCAGGCTTTCTCTAGTTGCGGTGAGCGGGGGCTACTCTTCATTGTGGTGCGATGGCTTCTCATTGTAGTGGCTTCTCTTGTTGTGGAGCACGGGCTCTAGGCACGCGGGCTCAGTAGTTGTGGCACGTGGGCTCTAGAGCGCAGGCTCAGTAGTTGTGGCACAAGGGCTAAGTTGCTCCGCGGCATGTGGGATCTTCCCGGACCAGGGATCGGACCCGTGTGCCCTGCATCGGCAGGCGGATCTTAACCGCTGCACCACCAGGGAAGTCCCAGGATAATCTTTAAAGTCAGGTGAATAGGAATCTTAATTCCCCTTTGCCCTGTAATATATGTATATATTCACAGATTCTGGGTGTCAGGATGTGAACATCTTTGGGGGGCTGTCATATTCTGCCTACTACACTTGTCTCTCAAAAAAGAGGCCCTGGGAGGCTGGCGTGTATGCGGGAACTTGATGAATACAGCATGTGGATGAGAGCATGTGTGCATCCAGGTGGGGGCACTTCTGTCCACACCCTCAGCCTCCTGGGCTACTGCCTGGAATCCAGAGCTTTGCCCCGACTGGGTATGGCCAGGGCTGAGCCTGGAGCTATTGCCCTGAGCTGCACAAACCTCCTGGGGAAGCCAAGGCAGGCCTGGGTGTGGGCTGAGGAACACACTGGTGTGGTCACCCACAGGCACTGCCATTAGAGGCCAGAATACCCATGCCAGGCCCTCATGCCAAATGTGCAGTGGCCTTCGCTGGCGGTGATGTGTCTTATTATCCTCATCATTTGTCCTTCTCCAGACCTGAAGGGCAGGGGGCAGATGAAAAAGTGGGGAGTCACAGGGATGGAGGAGTGGCTGTGTGGGTCTGTGTATATGTGGGGCAGGGGTGCCTGCAGGAGGGGGGAGGAAGCCAGCCCTTTGGAAGTGTTTTGTGCATGTCATGGTCAGCATGGAGAATGATTCAATAATGACACCAACAACCCATTAGGTGGGCACTCTTGTTACCTCATTTTACCAATAAGGAAACAGGCCTTTCCAGAGAGGTTAGTTAGGCATCCTGCCCAGGGTCACACAGCGAGTCAGTGGAGGAGCCAGGACTTGGGCCCAGGTCTGTGTGACTCCAAGCCCATGCCTTTCATCACTACATTCTGCTGCCTCCCACACAGGATTGTCAAAAAGGGGTCCAGGAGGCCGTGGAGGGTAGGGGGAGGAAGAGAAGGGTTCCATTTGGGTGTCAGAAGAACTCACATTGAATGCTGCCTCTCCCACTGCCCTGCTGACCAAGAGATTTAAAATACCTTTAAAACAAATTATTTGTATTATAAAAATAATACGTTTGTTGCATTATATTAGGAAAATGCAGAACAATAGAGAGGAGATTGAAGAGCACCCACACTCCACAGCTGTGCAGTGTTAACTAGGGTCTTGTTCCTAGATGGGGGCATGGTGGAGGCCGGGTCACTAAGTTCTCTGAAGCCCTACCAGCCCCGCCAGCCTCCCCTCCATTTATTTAATCACTATCTCTTAAGCATCTCCTGAATGCCAGGCAGTGCCCCAGCTCCTGCCTTCTTGGGGCTCTCACTGGAACAAGGCAGACAGACGGTGCAGGAAAAGCAATGAGGACAAGACAGTGAGGTTGCGCAGTGACGGGGATCCAGGGTGGGTGGGTGTCAGAAAAGGCCTTCCCAGAGCATTTCAGCTGAGCCTTGGAAGATGAGTAGGAGTTGGGCAGGAGAAAAAGGGTGGTGGGGAAAGGTGTCCGGGGCTGAGGGAACAGCCTGTGCAATGGCTCACAGGCAGAAAGGGCTCAGCTCATTCAAGGAGTAGAGCATCACCCCCTGTGATGGGAACATAGAGTGGGAGACAGAGGTGGGGCAACCATGCCCCTGCCTTTGCAGGGGTGCTGGGAGGAACCATCAAGGCAAGTGTGAAGGCAGTGTGCTGTGCCCAGTGTGCTGGACACAGCCCAGCATGTGTCCATGCTCTTTTCTCATCCTGCCACCCTCACTGCTTTTCTCAGTGTGCACCCCATTGCTCTCCCTACTACCCACCTCCCCAAATGGAGGAAAGATAAAAGGCAAATTTGGGGAAGAACCAGCAATACAGCCTGACTGGATGCTTTTAACTAAGTCTGAGGGCAGGAGAGACTTTTTATCCCTTGCAAGTTAATGCAAACCGTTAGGGAGATAAATAAATGACAGAGCTGCCGATGGACTGTTGGGCTCAAAGGAGGGAAATTTGTCTCACTTTAGAAGAAGGACCTGGAGGGCTCAGCCCCATCGACTTGTTCATTGTGTTGTTATCTGCCAGAGAGGTGGTGACACCACAGCAATTAAGACAAACTTTAGTCTGTAAGTTCCTCCCTGCAATCTCGTGGCTTCAAAACAAGACAAATGATACCGCCAAGGGAGGAAACAAAGTCTTTTTCAGACTCTGTCCAAAGTTACGGCGAATATTTGTAGTTGTTCAGCAGAAAATGTGTCATTACGAGGCCTGGGTTCTGTGGCTCCCCCCGCCCCACTTTATAATCCATCTTGGATTATAAAGTGTGCCAGCCCAGGCTGTCTCTGGGACTCCACCTGGCTGCCTCCTGCAGGGTCCCTCCCGTTGCCAGCCGCACCCACCTGCCGGTCTCTCAGGTTACGGGCGCCTCGGGTGGATCAGGACACGGTTTCTGCCAGCCGGAAGGGAATCATGACAAAGCCAGGAAGTGCCATCAAAACCCAGCTCTGCCACCGAGGGCTGGTGGCCTCCTCCCGCCTCCCTCCTGCTTCCCCTCCCCCGCACTAGCAGCCAGCGCCCACAAGGACCAGGCTTGGGGGCTGCGTCCTGGGCCATTTCTGCTTCCACCTGCCTGGGCTCCCCGCCCTTGTCCCATATCACCACAGCTGTTGGCCTTCTCCACAAGCCCCTCACAACTGATCCTGGCCTCAGCCTCCCACCTGTGGTGGGATTGAGCCATTTCTGGCTGCTTGAAGGGAAACCACCCCAGCCCCTCAATGAGGAGGTTGGGACCTGGACCCAGTACAGCCTTGGGAGCCCACATGGCCTCAAGTGTGGAGTGAGGACCCCGCTGGCCACCTGGGCTGCTGTGGGCTGTTGGCACTGGCTCCCTTCTTGCCCTCCTGCTTCTGTTGTTTCATGTTCTTCTGCAGGCTTGCCTGGCACTGCCTCTCTCCCCACCCTCCCTGTACTCTGTGAACACAGGCTCCCATCCTAATAGGGCCCACACTTAGCTACAGGACGAAGCTCCAGTGGGGAATCTGGGCAGCAGTCAGTGGGGATGGACGACATCTTGGAGGCAGCATCATGACCCTCTCTGGGTTCCCCCAGCCCACGTGGAGGCAGCTGTCCGTCCCCGTCTAACCAACCTGTGCGACAGAGGGGGTCTGCGGAGCTGCCTGCCTGCGTGGCTGGTACCATCCCAGGGCCTCACTTTGAGGTTATATTCTGGCCTTCAGCACTGAGTGTGCAGAGATCTGGAAGCATATGCCTTCCCCCCAAAGATTCACATCTGTTCAGCTCAAGTGCGAGGCCCCAGGTTCTTGGCCTGCAGGCAGGGCACCCATGGCTTCCTCAGCCAGGTTACGGCACCCAGTCCATCTTGCACTGGCCTGACAACCCCCAAATGGGCTGGGCTCAGCTCTGGGTCACACTGCTTTGGGCCACAAGGCCTTTGTCTGAACACATGTGGGGAACAAGGGTCCCACCCTGTCCCCATTGCCTTCTTGCAGCATCTCCAAAGCCCTGGGGTCCCGTAACCCATACTTCCCAGAAGGGAAAACCAAGGGCAGGACAAGGAAGGTCCAGCGGGCTGAGTGCTGAGGGGACTTCTTGCCTCCCACCTCGGGTGGCACCCACCTCCCAGTGTGAACTGCGGGCTCCACGAGAACTGACCTGTCCCAGAAACACCCCCCTCCAGGCTTGAGGGTCTGAGGCCTGAGGCTGCATCCCGTGGGGGTCTGGTCTCCTGGATGTCCTGGTTAGAAGGCAAATGGGTGTCTCTGAGGGTTGGAGTGAGAAACCAGAACAGGATAGTGACAAGCCCTGGGGAGGGGCCTGCGGGCCTGACCCTTCCAGCCCTCCAGCCCTCCCACACTCAGAACACCTGCCATGTGCTGCCCTGGTCAGGTCCTGGGGTGATGAGTCAGACCCTCAGGGGGCTCACATCTGTACCAGAGAAGCTTCCAAGAGGAGGTGCTGTTTGAGAGGAGCCTCAAGGGAGGAGTGGAGGTTGGCTACACGGGCAGGTGACGGTGGGTGAGGTGTCACTCTGGGCAGAGGGGAGAGCTCATTCCTGTCCCTCCGTGTTCCAGGTCTCAGTCCTCCATGGCCCCTCAGGGCAAGGGCGGCTTGGCCTTGGGGCTGTCAAGGGTGACTGGGGGGATGACTGAGCCTAAATAGGCCAAAGAGGGCCCTGCCTGTCAGCCAGAGGGCTCTTTGCAGGAGAAGCCCTCAGGGGTCGCCCAGCTCCCCATCTTCCCAAGGGAAACTTAGACCTTGAGGGCCGCCCCAAAGCTGGGGCTCCAGACGTGGAGTCCACAAGTGAGTGGTTCCAGGGCTCCACAAACCTTAAGTTGTGGACAAAACTGTGTGCGAGCGTGTGGGTGCACATCATTCTGGAGTGAGGGTCTGTCACTTCTGTGGGACACCTGTGGAGGTCCATGGCCCCAAAAGGTGAGAACCCCTGTTCTGGAACATCAGGGCTGGGAGGAACTCCAGGACTCAGTGGGATCAACTCCTGCATTTACCAAAGGGAAACTGAGGCTCAGGTGGAGACATACTTTGTCCGAGGCCATCCTGGAAGCTGGCCTCCAGGTCCAGGGCCTTGATGAGCCCTCAAGAGCAGTGTTTCTCAGTGCCAGTGGAGGACGCTCTGCCTCTGTGTCCTGGGGGTGGCCAGAGCAGACCCCTGGGCCCCACTCCAAAGGTACGGATATAGTATCTTTGCACACCAGAGTTCCTGAGGACAGGGTATGTGTGTGCGCGCTCACGTGTTACATATGTAGTGCTTGTGGAACTGACTTCTGGAGCCAGGGTTAAGAGAACGGCTCTGAGTTCCAAACGGTACTTTGCTACTTACTTGCTGGGTGTCCTTGGGCAAGTCTCTTAGCCTCTCTGTGCTTTGGTTTCTCCATCTGTAAAACGGGCAGATTAATAATACCTCCTACCTCATGTGATTGCTGCAGAGATTAAACAGGTAGATAAAGTAAGCCCTCAGCATAGTGCTTGCATGGGATGCCTGATCATTTTCCCTCCCTCCCCTGGTTTGGGACTTGGGGATAGCGGGCTGGCTGGGGGAATCTTCTCAAATCAAGAATGAACTTCACGTCTGGGTGGTGGCTGGTTCATGTTCTGGGCTGGGGAGGCCCCTCTGGGGAGCGTCTCCTCCTCAGAAAGTCCACAACACATGTTCCACGAAGCTCTCCCTGCCCTGAGCACTGACCTGGGGAGCAGCAGCCTCGATGGCCCGGGCCTCATCTAATCCTGTGACCTCCCAGCCCCAGGGATGCGGCAGGTGCTCTGCCCCAGGCCCAGGGGCAGTTGGAGGCCTGTACCACCTTGAAAAGTGTTACCAAGAACATGACAGCTCTGCCCCAGGAAACAAAAGGATGCCTCACATAGGCTGAGCCCTTCATGGGCAAAGGGCTGAGCAGTGCTGGGAATCACAGTACAGCCAGTTTCCACTCAGGCCACATTTACTGGGCACCTACGAGGCCAGGCTCTGTTCTTGGCACTGGAGAGGTGGATGCCACGTGAAGAAAACTGACCAGAATCTCTGCCCTTGTGCAGCGTACATTCTAATGGGGAGGAGGGGAAGGGAGGAGATGGAAGATAAAATAAATGAGTACAATTAGTGGTTTGTAACAAACGCAATGGAGGACAGTGGTGCAGGCAAGGGGAACACGAGTCCCAGAGGGCAGGTGTGGGCGGGTTGTGATTTTAAATAGAGCGCTCAGGTCAGGACTCACTGAGATGCCGTATGAACGAAGTCCTGAATGGGACAGAAGTGAGTCATGTGGATACTTGGAGAAAGAACGTCCTGCCCCTGGTATGAAGGCCTATGTTAGATGGCATACTACTAGCTGCCAGTAACATAAACGCAAAATAGTTTAGTTCAAGCTCATTTAACAGTCCAGTACACAGGTTCCTGGGGGCAGCGTGTCCTTCCAACTGGTGATTCAAGGATTCAGGCTCCTTCCTTTCGGACTTCAGCCTCCCGCACCTCCCACTATAGTCATTTTTCCACTTAGCAGGAGGATGGAGAAACATGTAACACAGAAGGCACATCTGCATTTTAAGCTTCTTGGCCAGGAAGCAACCTACCATCTGCTTCAATTGATGAGAACTCGCCACAAGGCCCTGTTAAATGCAAGGGGGTTGGGAGAGCTGGCCTGGGGCCGGGTAGCAGCTTCCCCACAGCCCTACACTATGGAGGGAGCATGAACCTTTGGGGGTCAGCTAGGTGTCTCTGCTGTGGCCCTGAGGGGGGGAGTGTCCCTGGATGTTCAAGGGTCAGTAAGGTGGTCAGGTGGCTGGAGTAGAGTGAGAGTTGGGGGTGATGGGAGTTGAGGTCAGGGATAATGAGGGCAGACTATATAGGGTCACACAGGCCATTGCTGGGTCTTTGTCTTGTTTTCTGAGTGAGCTGGAGCCCCTGGAGGTTCCAAGCGGGGAGGGCCAGGATCTGCCTTGTTCTACACCTGGCTCGCTCTAGTGGCTGTGTGGAGAACAGACGGCAGGGGCAGGTGCCTGGTAGGAGTCTGTTGCAGTGGTCCAGCGGTGGTGCCTTGGATGAGGATGGGAAGTGGTGGGATCAATGCAGTTTGAAGGCAAAGACAGCAGGACTTCCAGGTAGGCTGTATGTGCAGTGTGAAAGAGAAAGAAAGGAGGCAAGGCCAAGCCCCAGTATGTTGGAGTGGGCACCAGGAGGATGGAGACGGGAAAGTGGTGGAGGAGGTTCTGGAGGTGTGCGTGGCGTAGGAGTTTGCTTTTGGATGTGTCGGGACGTCACTTAGACCTCCAAGTGCAACCCGAGCCTCTCTGAGCCTCGGCTCCTCACCTGTAAGACGGGGGTAACACACTTACCTGGCGGTGACGGACAGGATTACCTAACAGGATGGCTGTGAATGGCCCGAGGTGAGTGAGGTTCCCTGGGCGTGACGTCAAGGGCAGTGAGGGCCAGCTTGCTGTAGAGAGGAGCTGGTGGCAGGGTGTGGGGTGGGAGGGAAGGAGGGCCTCTCAGAACCACCCCAGGCTTCTTCCCAGCTCTGGGTCTCCTTCCTCACCCACGGCCCCAGATCAGATCCCTGTGTTGGAGCTGGAGCTGCTGCCGGGACTGCCTGGCCTGTAAGTGTGGGGACAAACTCCAGCCCAGCAAGGGGCACGTGACGTGGGTCCTGAGCTCTTAGCTCTAGTGCTGGCTTGGCCACTCTTCGCCGTGGGACTAGGTTCAGGGACCTCCACGCCTCAGTTTTTCACCTGTCAAATGGGCTGGGCTGTGGGCCTTGTCACGGAACTGCAGGAAGCGCTCCTGGGGGGCTGGCGCTGCCACACATATCCCTGCGCCGCTCCCAGCCCTGGGTGGGCAACGGACCCTCTGCACAGCACAACCCTCCTGGCGGTGGGCAGTCACAAAGCAGTAATACTTTTATTCCCATCAGCGATACTGATGGGGCCTGACCCTTTACAAAGGAGAACGTCAGGAAAAAGGAAGAGCAGCAAGGGCGTAGGGGCCTCTCTTCTCGATGCCCCAACCCCTCTACCCTCCCTGCCAGTCAGGCCTCCAGACCCGGGGGGGGGGCGAGGGCTTGCCCTGCAGGGGTTGGCCACCCTTGAGGGCTTCCTAGGCAAGGTCATCTGCCAGCAGAGTCGAAGGTGAGTCCAGCAAAGCTCTTCTGGCGTGGACAGCAAACGAAGGGCACGATAGGCACGTTTTCCCCTTGGTGACCAGTCCTGGGCTTTCAGCATCACACTGCAACCTCAGGGGGGGCCCTGCTGGCTCCGCCTCTCCTCCAGTGCCCTGCACACCCACATGGACACCACGGTGGCATTTCCATCGTTGAACTGAACGATGAATGGGTGGCCCTGCAGGGAAGAGAAGGAAGCTGTGACAGGCATTCCCCAGACTCTGCACGTCATCACTTTCCAAGCCCTGTTCTCAGTATTCCCCAACAGCCCTGTGAGGTGAGGGCAGCTTCAGCCCCATTTCACAGCCTAGATGACTGAGGCCCAAGGGGGAGCAATGACATGCCTGTCTAGAGCACTCGCTGCAAACCTCACATTCTGCCTGGTGCTTGGCTACCTTCTCCTGAAACTCCAACCAGCCTGAAAGATCCCCAAGGGTGTGAGCCTATCTTAACTCCACACTGCCTGGCCCTTCCTCAGCCCAGCATCCCTCCAACAGCTGGCAGGCAAAGCCTGGCACCGGAGCTGCCAGCGTTCCTATCAAGTTGCTGCCCAGAGACCAGAGAATCATCTCATCAGGGGCTACGTCAACCCCAGTTTTCTTCTTTGTCTCCAGCCCTCCTATGAACAATCTGCGAGTGGAGGGAAGGCAAACGTGTCAGGGGGAGGACGGATGTGCTGGTGCGTGGTGAGAAGCTGGGGGCTGGGGACCGGACTCTGGAGGGGCGCTACAGCCTCCATGTGGCCCCTCAGGCTCTAACCTACTTAGGCCACAGGCAGGCCAGGTTATATGTAGTCAGCCCCCTCCCCAACTGTCCTGAAGTGACAAAGTTCCTCCTCACAATCTTAGCGCCTCCTTGGGAGTTCCCAGGAAAGGTCAGAAAAAAGCAGAGGCAGCCATGGGATCACCCTGGCCACAGGTCAAAGGTGAAAGGAAAACTGGAAAGCATTCTCTTCCCTTCTCTTCTCCAAGTGCTTCTCTGCTAAGGGATGCTCACTTGGCAGCCTCCTCTCCTACCAAAAACTCTGTAGCCTGAGACTGAGGGAGCCACGCTGGGCGAGCAGAGAGCATGGGGGGCTCCCAGCTGCCTCCTCCCCAGGTCCCCCGGCTCCTTCTCTCCCTCCCGCTTCAGCCATCCAGCTCCGAATTCCCTGCTCCCTGCTGCTTTCTGAGCCCTTCTTGGGCCCCCTCTGCCTCCCCTCTGGCCAGGCGGGGCTTTCCAGGCAGCTTTCCTGATGAGCTCATCACAGAGCCAGGAGGGACGGGGCCAGGGCTCAGATGCCCAGACCCCACTGCGTGTGGGAGCAGTCAAGGACCAGGCTGGGGAGGGGGCGGGAGGTCAGGTCGGGCGGGTGTCCCGCAGGCAGCACAAGCCTGAGGGGGGGCTGAGGTGGGAGAGGCCCAAGAGGGACTCTGTCTTGGCTCTCATATGTCCCCCACCCCGACACATATCATCTCACCTTATATGTGCCTGCCTAAATCAGTGCCTAGATAGAGGGGATTCTTCTTGAAGTCAGTGAGCACATTTCCTTTTCAGGAGGCTCAGAGGAGGTGACCTTGTGCCCTTCTGAAGAACAAAGGGAGAAGCTGTGCTCAGGAGCCGATGGGCCCCTCCCCTGAAGCCCGGGGTGGCACAGTGTCACTTTCCCAGAATGCCCGGTGACTTTGGGGGCCATATGCTCCATCTCTGTTATCATCTGTTCAGGAACAAGCAGAGCAGAACCGCAGGAGGGGAGAGTGCAGCGTTCCTCCAGTTACAGGAAGGCTGCTGGCTACACTGCAGGAAGCATTTCGCCCAGGTGCACCGGGAGGCTGACGAGGAGAGGGGCAGCATCCACCGCTCTGGTGGCGACTCTGCCCCTTTCCTGTCCTCCCTGACTGGGAGGTGACCCCCATCTCCTGTGTACCCCTGATGCTTTACACCACCCTGCAGGGGAGTGACCGAGACAAGTGGTTTTGTCCCCAGCCACTGTTGATGGGTTTGGGGGGAATGAGAAGGGGAATCATAAAGGGAGAAAGAGAGGAGACAGAGACAGAGACAGAGATGGAGGGGAGACCCCAGCCTCTCTAGGCATCCTGGGCTGTGACAGAAGAATGTGGGAGCTGTAGGCTGCCTGGTCCACCATCTGAATGGGCACGCAGAGAAAGCCAGTATGTGGGGAGTGAGAACATGGAGAGTTGTACAGAGGGAAACAGGAGCTGAGATGGCACTGGAGACCCTGGGGGCCATGATAGCCTGGCAGCATCTCTGCCTACAGTGTCCATGCACACCTCACGGTCTGGGGTGGAGGCACTAAGTCCTAAGTCACATAGGTGAGCACAATAATCTCCACTTTGCAGATGAGGAAACAGAGGTCACGGTTGACCTACCCCATCTCCCAGAGCTCGACTGGATTACAAGTCTCTATAACCCAAACCTACTGCCTGGGGCACTCCCTGGGCTGAGCTGCGGTAGGCAGAGCCTGATTGCAATTCCCCCTTGCCTTGTTTCTGCCATGGGATTCAGGCCTGCCTGGCCAGAGGGGGACTGAGACAGCAGGTCCTGACCCCTGTGTCACCCCTGGGACATCCTGGGAGAGTGGTGTCAGGGTGGCAGATCACTCTTACTTGACTCTGCCCCCTCCCATCAGCCCTGGGTGGGAAGCAGGGAAAGTATACCGTCACCCCATTTTACAGAAAAGGAAACTGAGCACCGGGGAGGGGACGTGACTGGTTAGGTGCTGGAGCTTCTGGTTGCTACTCTGGTACGTTCTCAGGGCTTGACTGCATCCCCTGGGACCCTGACAGCGCACGCGCTCCCTTTCCTCCCTGGAGTACAGCAGACACTCCTCCAGTCCTGTGATGCACACGATGCAGGTGCTCCTCATGACCTTAATGAGCAAACGAAATCTTAAGGACAATTCCGGGAGAAGCATGAAGATCACTCAGCCACCCTGAGGTGCCTGAATTCCCAGGTGGCTCCTGACAGGCCTGAGCAGATGCCTGCAACAGCCAAGATGCCTGGAGACCGACGGAAACTGCACACCGGATGATACCGAGTCCAGCACCATGGATTGAGTGCTGTGTGCCAGACCCTTGCCAAGGGCTTTGTTCTCATTTTCCCACCGATCGCCATGCTCACTCTGGAGGCGCACACAGCCCCCTCGCAGATGAGGAAACAGACACTCAGGGACCTGTGCAAAGTCACGCAAGTGAGGGCTGAGCTGGAACCACAACGTGGGTCTCTTGACTCCAAATGCCATGCTCAGGACCACACGCTCTCCTGCACCTGCAACCGGAGAGCTGACCTCACAGCCCTTCTGGGGGTCTCTGTGTGGTCCGGAGAGGGCTGCAGCCCCTTGAAGCCAGACCCTCCTCTGCAACTGGGTAAATGCACATCTCCCCCTAGGCAGAGAAATCCAGATGTGGACAAACTCGCAGCCCCCTCCGGCTCCAAGGATCAGCGGATCCCATCTCCTCGGAGCCACGACACCCACATGCTGCTTGTCAAGAGCATCCTACACCCCCGGTGATGGCCCCAGACACCCAGGCCTCTGCCACCCACAGGCAGAGTGTGTCAGCGGTCACTCCGCAGAGGCTGGCAGGGCGCATGCAGGCTGGAGCCGCTGAATGTTCTCACTGGCCTCATCACCAGGCAGTGGGAGCCACTTTCATTTCCCGAATTCTCTCAGGGCCAATTGCAACAATTAAACCGGCGAGTGTTGAAGTATAATGGCCCACAAACTTCGCCACAGAAGGTGGAGACATAATGAAGGGAAAAGGATGGCACTGGAAGACGTAGGATGGATCCAAAAGGCGGGCACAGGGGAGAGTGAGAGAGATGAGTCAACAACAACCAAAGCCGGCAGCATCACCGGGTGCAGACCTCCCACCACAGGGCCGAGGGGCAGATCATGCCCGTGCACTAACTTGTGAAGAGAAACTAGAGTGTTCAGTACACCCTCCTTCACTTGGGCACTAGCCTCCAGGGCTTCGCTAGAGTTTGGCCCTCTCCTTCTGTAATAATGCCCTAATTTTTGCCCACCCGTGTCATTGTGATGAGATGCCTTCCTGATGACTGATGGCAGGACCCTCCCCATGTGGACAGCGCTCCATGCTTCTGCCAAAGGGGGCAGGGAGAGGAGGGGTCCAGGGGTCCACCATGTGGGCAGGAGGTGGACACTCCGAGCCTGCTGTGAAGAAGTACCGCCTGAGGTTGATGTGTCTGTACTCCCAGGCCAGTGCTCATTCACTGACACCTCACTCTCTGCCCTTAGTTGGGCTTCGAGTTTCTTCCCAAATAGGAATTTACCTATTTAGGGTCTCTATAGTCTCTTCTCTTGTATAACCTCCTAAAGAACTTCCTGCATGTGAATCATTTAAGGACTTGCTGGTGTGGGTGCCTGCCCGGTGCAGCGCCTGGCAGGTCGCAGGCCCTCAGTTGGCCGTGGGCCTGAGGCAGGAAAAAGTGACCTGCCTGTCCTCTCTGTCTGCATCTATTCATCGAGCCCTTTTTGTGGGCCAGGCCCCGGCTGCCTTACATGGCCCGGAACCCAACCATCACCTCCTTTACACACAAAGGAGACTGAGAGACCGATAAATGTGACCTGGGGCAAGGTCACAGAGCTAGAAAGTGGCAGGGTTAAGGGCTGAACCCAGCGGAGGACAGCACACTACTCTGCTCACTGGGGGCGGGCACAGTGAGTTTTAAATGCCTACTTTTTAAAAGAATATATGGTACATTATTATTATTTTTTTTGCGGTACGCGGGCCTCTCCCGTTGAGGAGCACAGGCTCCGGACGCGCAGGCTCAGCGCCCATGGCTCATGCGCCCAGCCGCTCCGCGGCATGTGGGATCCTCCCGGACCAGGGCACGAACCCGCGTCCCCTGCATCAGCAGGCGGACTCTCAACCACTGCGCCACCAGGGAAGCCCTGGTACATTATTTTTAACTAGTAATTTTTTTTTTTTTAAACTAGTAATTTTTAACTGACAAACTGAAATGACAGTGGCCAAAAGGCAAACTGTGTCCTCCCCGCTCAAAGCTGTGTCCGGCACAATCAAGTAATTGATTTAATAATCAGCAAATCTATTAAGTATTATATTATGCCTGTTTTATAGGTGAGGAAGCTAAAGCACAGAAAGATTAAGGAATCTGCCCGAGACCGCGGCGCTTGAACGTGGTGTTGTCTCCAGAGCCCGGGCCTCAGCCATTACGTTGTCCTTCCTCGTCACTGCCAGGGCTGGGGGAGGGCGGCATCCACCCTGCAGGACAGCTTGCCCTCAGAGCAGGCGCCGGCTGGTCCCTGTTCCTTCTCTTTGGGTCTAGATTCTAGAGAAGCAGGAAAATGAAGACCCGGGGCCTGGAAGAAATTTTCCAGGGCTATGGAGACCACACCCTAGACAGAAGGGTGGAAATAATAAATAGGATGCCTGGCAGCAGACGGCACCCCAAACCTAAGGTCTGCTCTGTGGGGCCTTAATTCATGTCTCCTCTCAAGAGGTCCCATCTCTCCCAGAACAAGAGCATACCCTTGTTCTACTGTGTATTATTATCATTTGAGCCCACCTCATCCTAGCACAGACTGGAAGCCTCGAGGGCAGGGCAGTGCTAATCACACAGGAACTGCCAAGAAAAGTCAGCTGGATTGACAGGTAAGTTACACGGCTTCCCAGGAGCCTGAGGCTAGGCTGAGAAGGGCCGTAGGTTGGGTGGGCGGGCCTGGGGAGAAGGCTTCACAAGCTGAGGCTGCTCTAGGCTCTCTGGACCACAGGACTCCTCTCTCTCAGGATGAAGACCAGGCCACCAGGCACCTCCCTTCCCGCCAAGGACGCCACACGGGACAGAATGCCAAGGACCCACGAGCTCATTCAAGTAAGCAAGCCCAGCCCAGTTACACTCCAGCTAAGTCCAAAACAAGAAGAGTCCAACACACACTCAGGCGAGCCGCAGGGCCAGTCCTGTCATGAGGCAGGTGTCTGTAAGAGGTGATCTGAGAGGCTGGAGGGGCCCCAAGGTCAACGTACTGCCCATCACTTCACCTTTCTGCACTGGGCCTGCCAGCCTTACTTGAAGGCTCTCTGCATGTCCCTTTAGGATCCAGCCCTTGCGGCAGGGGTAAAACACTTCAGTCCTTCTCGGCAATATGGAGGTGCGGTAGGATAGGATGGGACCTCAGAGACCAGCAGGGCTGTAGAGTGTGAGGTGTGCTGGGGCTTCCACACATGTTTCATTCAAATCATTAAGATATTTTAAGCTGTATTTGTTAAAAAAAACTAATTAAAAAATAATATATACACTCAACTATGTTCAACTCTAAATGTGACCCTGAATATTGGCAGTGTGTTACCCAGCACCGTGATGGTAACTGATTTTCTGCAGCTCTTAGGACAGGCGGTCTGCTTGTTAGATCTGTGCATATTACCGACTGCTCATACATGGGCCAACACCTAGGAAGGTTGTGGTGGTGCACTGGGCATCTAAAAGAACTCAGGGCTGTGACGTCCACTCACATTGTGTGTAGGTATAAAACTGTGTGAGCACGCCACAGCCAGTGCACTGAGCCCACGAAGCACGTCTGCCCAGTGGCCCGGTGCACGATGCCCAGACAGGGGTGTGGGTCAGGCCTGCTCTGAGTTTCCAGTGGCGTCAGCTCCTGCAAGCTTCGAGTCCCTCTTGTCTGACCTGTAGATTTACCGTAAGCAATTCATATGAACAGCTGCTAGCTACTGTCAGCAACTAAACTCTAAAATAAAACTTTTCTGCTATTCCTTTTTAAAGCTCCTATTGGGCTTAAAAGATGCCTAAGCTGAGAGGGCAACTGGTGAGTCAGGATTTCCTTGATATGGGGCTCCTGAAACAGTATCAGAGATAGGTGGAACACGGATGCAGATATTAGACTATAACCATCACCTATGACCCTGGCTCTCAGACTTTTGTGTCCTTCAAGAGAAGTCTCATGGACGCCTTTCTAAAGAAGTAAGTGTCTACAATGAATACTTACTTACACATTCATGCTAAAAAAAACACTACTTTTTTCCTATATTAGTATTGAGATCCTGCATTAATTTTACGTAATAAAACGCATTCCACTGCTACAGATTCAAAACTAGCAATCTAATTCTCTACTTACTCTGGAGATAACTTCAGATTAGAGAAGTTAAATAATTTTTGGAAAAATGCACATATGTCCAGTGTCTGCTAAACGGCTGACAAGTGCCAGGGCACTGGGCAGCCTTTATAATATTAATTACATGAGATAACAACCCATGATCATCCCTGGGGTCAACGCTTCCTGCTTCCTTCCAGGCTGGGTGTGCCCGAGCTAAACAACAGGGGGAGTCAGGGAAGGAGGTGGCTGGGATTGTGGCTGCAGGGCAGCCCCCAGGCACAACTCAGCAGGGAGAAGCTGAGGCACCTCCACAGCAATTCTTCCATCTGTCCCTGTGTGGGACAGCACGGAGCCCTGGACTGACAGTCAACAAGCCTTCTCTCACCAGCCCAGGAGTCGTTAGAGCTTGGGAAGGGCCACAGTGGCCTCACCTATAAAAGAGAAACTATTCCAGGGAAACCTCCATTGCCCTGGCTTCATCCTTCCACATGGAGGGACCTGTGTTGTTATCACACCCCTCAGTCGTGTCCCCAGGGGGAGGCGTGGCAATGTTGGGAGGAAGCACGGAGCAGGCCCGGCTCAGGGGTCTCCTGCCCACAGGGAGGCTGCATTCTGGCCTGCCCTCTCCTGGTAAGCTTCCAGGCAGGCTGTTCACCTCTGACTGGGCTCTGCAGTAAATTCTCAGGAGGGCCCCTCGGGCCACCGACGTAAGCGTGCCCTTCAACTCAGATTTTACAGAAGTAGGGGTGATGCTTTCTTTCTGTCATTTCCTGAGCCTTATTTCTCAGCCGGTGTTGAACACAGGGAGGCTGCTGGCTGGCCTCGTCACCCAACCAGATCCCCCAGCTCTCTCTGCCTCTGGGGTCGGGTGGGAGATTGCTTGTCGGCAGACAGGGGTTCACAGATACACCCTGGGCAGTGCGAGGGGAGGCTACTATCCCCCCAGGTAGAATGCATGCAGGGGAGCGGCAGTAAGATGAGGGTGTGAGCCTTGCCTATCAGCTAGTGTGGAATCTGCCTGTCTGCCCAGCCCAGCCTACCTGGGCCAACGCCCCGGCTGCGGAACTTTCCAAGGTAAGGCGTTTGTTCTGAGACTGTGCTTTCTCAGCCTCTGATTCCTAAAGCTTTTCCACGGCTGGGGTTGGGGGTTCCCTTCTAGCCCTTCATTTTCTTTTAAGACCTCAGAAATGATCTGCGGCTGTGACATGCCATTTCAATCGACCTTCCTGAGTTTATTTTCACAACTGCTACAGAAATAGATGTTTCTTCCCAAATATTCAATTATTAGCAGCAAATTGCTTACCTCCAGCCATCCTAGACTGTACACAGGCATCTAAGGGGGGGTCAAGGCACTCTCCACCTTTCACCTAAGCAGATCTATGTGTTCCTACACAAAGTAATTGTTCAGAAAATGGCCAATCGAGAGAGCAAGATGTTTCCAGAGGTCTCCGCAAGTCATTCTAGGGCCTGTCCTTACAGGGCAGCCACAGGACTCGAGCAGTGTGGTATGGGAGGGGGCACAGAAGACTGCAGTGGGCCACCGTGAGGGGTAAACATGCAGATGCCAGCACTCGTGAGTTTGTGTCGGAGGAAGCTGACCCATTTGGGTGGCAGAATGGTGCCACTGGCCCACTTAGGGGGGGCTGTGGTGGCTGTCCTGTAGAAAACTCAGACAGTACTCGGGGGAACAGCAGGGAGAGTGCTGGCTCCCCCTCGCAGTCTCAGGCTGAGCAGATACCTAGAGAAGTCAGGACCTGAGGGTGCCAGAGGGAGGCGGGGGGGCCTCGCTCCAACAATGCTGAGGGCTCTTGTCTGAGAGGCTGAGTCTGCAGGTCCAAGCAGTGAATATGGGGGCCACTTACAGGCATCTGGACGTTCAAGGTTCGTCTTTCGGTGTGATGGCTGTGTGGTGGTGGGGATTTAAAGACACAATGCTCAGAAGGATGGATTCTTTCCAGCCCTCTTTTTTTCTTACCTCTTGAGATTTGATGTTTAAACTCTGAGACCTTAGCTCTGTGTGTGTGTATGTGTGTGTGTGTGGTGTGTGTGTGTGTGTGTGTGTGTGTGTGTGTGTACACACATATGTGGGCATGTAAGCATGCAGAAGGGGAAGAAAGAATGAGACCCAGCACGATTTCTGGCACACAGCAGGCAGCTCAGTAAGCTTGTTGAACAAAACAGAACAAAGTGATTCGACAGTGAGTGAATGAAGAGATGGGGAGAGACTAAGCCTAAAAGCCCTCCCTCTACAAATTCCCAGCCATGCCAGATAAAATGGAACATTTTCCAAAAAGCATACTAGATGAACTTGTAAAAAAGAAGGAAATCTGCAAGTGCCAAAAATGAAGAGGGAACTGAAAACCAGAATTATAAGTGTGTGCGTGGAGGTCTTGTAGCCCTAAGGGAGGCTATCAGTTCTAGGAATGTAGGACCTGGAAAGTGTGAAGAACTAAGTGGACACAGGAGACAAGGGCCACCTGGGGAGCTGGCCTGAGACCCTGAGCAAAACTGGGACTGCAGAAAGCGTGAGCCAGAAAAAGTCTGCCCATCAGCAAAGGCGATGCTGTGTGAGGTGGCGCTGAGCCTCGTGCACTTTGGAGTTCAATGTACCACTACTGTGGTCTCAGAACACAAGGCTGCTCATAAACTAATGTAACATTGATATTGATCTAGCAATACTCTGGAGTATCTCTCAGGAGCATGAAAAAACATTCTGGGGAAATACTTCTGGAATTCAGTAATTTCCACAGTACTAAGCCCCATTCAGTATGAGCTTACAATAAAACTTCCAAAACGTGTGAGGAAACAATTATCCATGGACAGGAGTCAGCAGACACAACACACAGGAAGATTAGAGCTCTCAGAACCAAGGTGACAGAAAAATAATTGGAAAGAAAATGTAAAATGATGTACAGTTGAAAAGACTGAAGGCATAAAAGAAGAAATTGAAACATTAAGAACAAGACATTATAAAAAAGAGAAGAGAGATTTGAAAAAGAATCAAATATAACTTACAGAAATAACACATATAGTGACTGGAAAGAACAAAAGAAATTCTCCATAGATGAGCCAGATAGCAAGCTGAATATATAGCAAGGATAGATTTAGTAAGCTGGAAGAATGGTTTGAGAAAATTACCCAGAGCACTAGTCAGTAATGAGAGATAAACAAAAAATAATTTTTTTTAATGTGAAGGAGAAAGACCCAGAGGAAAGAATGAGAAGAGATGGGACACTGTGGGGTAGGGTCAATATCCAAAGAGACAACAGCTGAAAATTTTGAGAACTGATGAAAGATATGAATTTTCAGATTCAAAAATCATAATGATCTCCAAGTAGAATAACTATAACAAAACCTATACCTAGACAAATTGTAGGGAAACTGAAGGATACCAGGAAAAGAGATGTTAAAAGCAACCAGAGAGACAGGCATATCTCTCACAAAGGGCAGCAGCTGAGCAGCTGGCAGATTCTCAACAGCAAGTGTAGAAACCAGAGGACAACACAGTATCTTCAATGCCCTGGGAAAAACTGTCAATCTAAACTTCTAAACCCAATTTAACTAACAACCAAGAGTTAGGGCGGGACTTCCCTGGCAGTCCAGTGGTTAGGACTCTGTGCTCTCACTGCCGAGGGTCTGGGTTCAATCCCTGGTTGGGGAACTAAGATCCCACAAGCCACGCAGCACAGCCAAAAGAAAAAAGAGGGCAAAGTGAAGACAGTCCTAGAACAAAAACTCAGTTTTACCCTCACTGACAGAACTCTTAATATACTTCCAAAAGGAAAAGAAACCTCAGAAGGAGGAAGTAGGATGCAACAGGAATAAGGAACACATAACTGCTAAACACATGGATAAATCTCAATAAGTACTGATTACACAAAATGACAACAAGAGTAATGACTAATTGTGAGGATCTAAAAACAAAATGACAATGAAATTCTGGACATGAAAGAAGGGACTGATCAGAAACTCTTAGGGTCCTTATGTCCGGGGGAGAGAGGCTGTGGCAGAGGCTGCTAGCTGCCTCTCAATAAACATTCCCCTTTCTTCCTTAGTGATACAAATCCTGATTTTAATAAGGAACAGTGTCACCCAGCAAAGCAGCTGCATGCCCAGACTCCCTTGCAGCTAGTTTTGGCCAATGCCATGTGAGCACATATGCTGTGTGCCAATCCCCAGAACTGTTCTTAAATGAAGGGGTATTTCTACTGCCCTTCCTCATTCCTGTTGTCTGGAGCTCAAATGCCCCTTGACTGGAAAGATGGAAGGAACTGCCAGCTAGTCTGGGCGCCCTACTTCCTGCCTTCCTTTATATGTATGGGGAATACCCTGCTGTCTTACTTAAGCTGCTGATTGTTTTAATCATGTGCAGCTAAAGCCAATTCTACCTAATATAAAGATGAGATTGAACCTAAGGCTGAGTATTGTTGGGGAGGGGCGTATATTTAGTGATTAACCTTAGGCTTTGCTAAATTAAGTTAGAAACTCAGGGATAATAAGAGGCTAGAAATAGAATATAATATCTAAACTACTGGAAAGAATAAAAAGGAAGAAAAAAATTAATCTAATAGAGTGAAGAAAGGAGAAAAAAGAAGTCAAAAAAGCATTGTAGAGAAGAAAGTACAAAACAGGATAGTAGAAAAAAAAATTCAGGTGTATCAATATACAATAAATATAAATGAATAAACTAATCAACTAAAAGAGAGTCTCAGATAAAATTAAAAACATCAACAGCAAAATGCAGAGATTCACTTAAAACAAAATAACACAGAAATGATGAAAACAAAGGGATAGGAAAACATATAGCAGACAAATACTAACCAAAAGAAGACAGCATAGGTATGTTAATATCAGACAAAAATAAAATTTCAAGCAAAATATATTAGAGGTAATGAGAGTCACTACATAAAGATAAAAGAAACGTTTTAAAATGAAGATACAGCATTTTGACATAGGCATCTAACATCACTGCCTTAAAGCAAATACTGACAAAAGTGCAAGGAAAAACAGACAAAGCCACACTAATAGTGAGAGATTTTAACACAGCTCTCTCAGTAATTGATAAATAAAGCAGGTAGAAAATCAGTAGGGCCTCAAAATATTTAAGTAATGCAATTAACAAATTTGACCTAAAGGATGTAAATAGGACACCGCATTCAACAACTAGAGAATCACATTCCTTTCAAGCAAAGAGAGAACACTGAAAAAAAACAAAACAAAACAGTGTAGTAAGGGTGTTTCAACAAATAACAAAAATCTGATACTATACCAACCATGTTCTCTGACCATGGTGCATGAAAAGTAGACAACAATCACAAGATAACACAACACCACTATGTGCAAACAAAAAATACTTCTAAATAATTCGTTGGTCAAAAAAGAAATCCTAATTGAAATTGGGAATTACTTAGAACTGAATGACAACAAAAACACTACATATAAATATTTGTGGGATGCAGCTAAAGTAATACTTAAAAGGCAATTTATAGCTTTATATGGATATATTAAGGAAAAGATTGGAAATTTACAAGCTAAGTGTCCAATTCAATAAATTACACACAGAACAAAAAGTAAATCCAAAGGAAACATAAAACAGCAAATAATAAAGAACACAAAGGAATTAGATATCAAAGAGATGATCAAATCAATAAAATACTGGTTCTTTAAAAAGATTAATAAAGTAGACAAACTCTGACAAAAATGGTAAAAAGAGGACACAAGGAAACATTAGGAATGAAAAAAGGGCACATAACCACAAATCTGGGAAAAATTTTAAAATAATAAGGGCATATCATATGACTGATATGAGGCCAACATAGCTGAAAATGCAGTGTGATGACTCATCAGGAGAGAGAGAGAGAGAGAGAGAATATGTGTGTGAGTGATGGTAGGGGCAGTGGGAAGGGTGATAATGGTGGCGACTGGGAGGTGCCAATGAGAAGTGACAAATAATCACCCTGGCAGGTGAGTCACAGGTTTCGAGCCCTGGCATCACACTTTTAACTTTTCAAAACACTTCATATCCATTGTCTCATCTTATTTCAAGAAGCATCCAATTAAGTAAAGGCTGCTACCTCTTAAAATTCAACTTAGTAACAGCTTTTCTAGTTTCTTAATAAGGAAAAACAACCATTCACACAAAGACTGAAGCTCAGGTGGAGATTTTCCGATGTTACCAAATCAACAAGAAACATAGAGGAAAAATTGCTAAAGATACCAGATGTCAAACTTTTGGGTAAATAACTTTAACTGAAGTGCCATCTTGTTATTTTCTGTTGTTTTTTTTTTCTTTACTGTTTCCAGCTGTGATGCTCCCGTTTTCTGAGCCTCACTCTATTTAGTAGACAGGGTTACTTACTGGTGGGGTGAGTGTGAGGGAGCCAAAGGGGTGGGCTCGGGCAGCCCTTTTGGAAAATTTGAAATAAAAGCATAACAAAGGTCAAAGCTACCAGGCCTAGTCTATAAAATACAGGATTGAAAATTACCAGTTACTCCAGAGTTTCTGCTATCAGCCATCATTTCCATTTGAATCTGTCCCCTCCTTTTTTTTTCCCTAAGGAAATCCACAAACAGGAAGCGAACCATTTGAAAATTCTGATCATTTTGTGTCCCAGCAGCAAATAAAAATCATCAATAGAACCCACTTTTAGCCTTGAGTAATATTTTCTAAAACAAAACACAAAGAACCTGTGGTACTTAACTATTCTGTTATTGATTTACTGTGGTTTGCAAGGTAATGTTGAAGAAAATTAAATGTACGGAAAGCTGAAATGCGTTTTCTGTGGCAGCGAGCGGTGTGGCCTGTGTCTTCTGAGGCGGTGTCACTGGCCATGTGCAGAAGGAACGAGAAAGGGGGTGCACTTCATCTGGCTACAGATAAGCTGGCGATGGCCTTCCCCGCAGAGCTGTATGAAACCAAGTCTGTTTTCACCGTTAAGAAGGACAAAGTTATTTAGGTACAAACTTGCTTCTTCTGGTAGTTATGCTCCCGTTTACACAGAGACCTCAAGTCAATCAAATCCAGTACGGATGGATTGAGAGGCTTCTGTGTGTCTGGCTCTAAACCTGGTATTTAGAGTCAAAAGACTCCCCCTGGCACATTCATGCCTTATTTGGTCCCCTCAGAAAAGTAAAAACAACTTCAACAAATAATAATTCAAAATAATTTTACGCTAATTATTGATTCAAGAGCGAAGTGGTCATATTGTTTCAAACTTGGGCATCTGCATGCAATGTTATCAAGCAGTATATTTCCTATTTAGTGAAATGGTCTGTTTTCAAATCTAGAGGCACTTTACATACCTACAGGCCACTGTAAATTTGACTCCCTTACTTAAGAGTAAGAATCTGAAAGTTACAGTAAAACTCGAACACTTTACTTTTAGCTAGTTCCTCAAGCCTTTATTCAAGTCCATTTTTTTGTAGTTTAGACTAGTGCTTACACACTATCTGGTTTCCCAATCTAAAGCACAAAATAGAAGAGGAAGAGGGGAGGGCTGTTAGAAAGGGGAACAAGGGCAGGAGTACTAAGTGACATCTATTAGCAACACTGCAAAACAAGAACAAAACCAAAGAACCAGCTTGGGGTCAACCAGTGCAGGGACAAGTGGCCCTCCACGTGTTAACATCAGGAGACACTAGGACAGCAGAACGCAGCAAACAGACTGTTCATGATGATGGTCTAAAGAACATTTTCTAAAAAGCCAGACCCTGATGCATGTAATCCGTTTAAAAGGATAGGGAAGTGTATATAATACATTTAAAACCTCTTGCCTATAATCTTTTTTAAAAGTTTTGGTTTTATAAGGAATAAGTCTCAGTTATCTGAATAATATCCTTCCTTGGAAGTAGCTCATTTACTGAAGGTGGTGAATAGAAGACTTGCTGCTCTTTGAGTTTTGGAAGGTCAATATTAAACGGGAAAGCTCACACTCCGTCTGGCCGCCTTTCAGCAGCACCGTGCGATGTCACCTGGCAGACAAGCCTTCAGAGCCTCTGAACTCAGTAAAGACATATGGGGCCACTTAGGGCCCAAGTTTATCTTGGCTTCCTTTGGAGAGAGTTTGATTACTTCTAAGATTTACGGTCAAAGCAGAAGGAGAAAAGAAATACCTCACAGAGCAGATTTATAACCTCATCTTGTTTTTATAATCACATTAGGGATGACATCCTATGACAGAATCTTGGAATGACTACAGGGCAACTTGGAAACTCGGTGGTAAGTTTTATATTTTGGGGTTTGGAGCATTTTGTACTTGCAAAGGTCAGGGAGGAAAGGACCAGGGAAATGAGCCAGGGGACGGTCAGAGAGTGAGTGTCAGCTGGTCTAATTTTCTGTGTCAACTCTGAAAATTAGATAAACAATGACAAACCAGGCTTTTAAAATGAACTTGTCACTTCTGGTTCTCTTGATACAAAGTAACATTTTTCAAGTCCTGGTAGCCCTAAAGACAGATTTAACCCCTGAGAGGTTTATGTAAGTGTTCTAAAGTCCCCACATCTAAACAAAAGGTTTAGTCCGATCCTATCACCCTTAAAAGAAAAACTAATCATCCTTGAAACTTAAATATGCTTCTCCTAACAATTAAGCGGACGTTGCCTAGAGCCAAAGGTCCAGTCTTCTGCAGGACAGTCTCAGCAACTTGATTTTTTCTGTCTGTCATCTCGTTGGCTCTCCAGACCAGCTCAACCCTTCAACATGGTCCCTTGATCTTTCAACCATTGTTCTCAGCAGGTACTGGTTCTCCCTGCACCAACTCAGGGGAGCACAGACTCTGTCCTGGGTCCACCCCGCTTCTCTGCTGTTATGAAGACATCGGGTAGAAGAACTGCTCTGGCCTACAATTTGGCTGTGACAAGCTCCCTGGTGGGGAGGGGGACAGATCAGTGAATCTTTGTAACAGCTGCCCTTAGTGGCTTTGCTCTAAGGATATTTATTCAGTTTGAATATGTTGATTTGGAGAGAAAAATACATATATGTATTTACCAGCAGCTGAGTAGAGCTTTTCATTCCACAAAGTGCTTTCAACCTCATCATCTAATTCAAGTGTCACAGTAATCCCACGAAGTATCAGGATGGCACTACTGTCACTACCTATTTGTGGATTTGAAAACTAGGTTCAGAGAAGTGATTTGGCTAAGGTAGAGTTGGGATCTGAACTGGACATCAGCTCTAAAGCCTCTGCCTTTTGTTACAATATGTTTTTGTTTTGTTTGTTAATATGTTATGTTTTGTTATATTATTACATATAATAACAGCAATATAATAGCCAACAGTTGTGAGCACCTAACCGTGCCAGATACTAATTAGGTGTTTTCATTTACAGCATTGCATATGATTCCCCAGCCCTGTCAGAAGTAGATGTGAGCCTATTTTACAAGCAAAGACACTGACGCCCCTTGGTGCTAAGGACTGCGATTCAGGCTGAAATCTCAACACTGGGCTTGAACCCGGGTTCTTGGACCTCATGTGTCACTCTTTCCCCACACTCTACAACTGGCAGAAACAACCCCCCACCCCCCAACAAAGCACAAATGCCACAGTCTGCCCTGGATCAAAGTATAAAATAGGTCTTTTAAGGTCCTGTGACCCCCCAGTCTTTGCCTCATCCCTAAATTCGAAAGCCTTTTTCCTTTCTGATGTAGAAGAGTCTCCTTTTCCAAAGTGTTCCAAGCTTCAAAATTACCTCTGCCGCCAGCTAACTGTTGAGAAGAAAACCATCTGATTAAATCAACTCACAGGATGGTATGAATAACCACAGGCAGGTAATTCACCTGTGGTTCCTAGGAGCCTGTGGATTTCATTCTCTACAGTGAAGCTCTTTCCCCCCTCGCTCTGGGAACTCTGTGCTCTGTAAAACAAGGAGAACAGGACCAACTGCACAGGAAGCCTGTGTGTATGAAATTCCTGGCACATAGGCTATCCTGGAAGCAGCCCTATAGTCATGACTATCAGTGGCTTAGACTTGGCAGTTCTTATCATACTTCTTTTCTAAGGAAATTTTTGTAATACCTAACGTGTTCAATGCTAAATCTGGAAGACACTAGACCAGCTCCCCTGATAGCTGCACACAGTACGGGTGGACGGGCAGAGGAGAATGAGGGGTCTTGCTCTCCATGTAGTAAAGACTCTCACCACTCACTGAGCGGCCCCTCCCCTGAGCCTCAGGCCTAAAGACCTAACTCACTCCTCCATTTAAAACAGGAATGAGCAGACTTCCCTGAGTTCAGAATTCCGTGTAACTAAAACACAAAATAGAAAAAAGGAAACCCAACTGTTGCACTCGTGCACAGCCTATAGACAAGACAGCAGTGCCCTCAGACAGCATTTCAAATACAGTTTATTAGTGTGTGATATGAAAAGGGTATTTTTATTGCATGATATAATGCAATGGGACCTTGGGCGCTCTGTGGAAAGACCTCACACTCAGAAGTGTAATGAACCCGTAGTCCCCAAAACATTATACTGTACATTAACCTATCATTAATGGCACATTAGGGCTAGGGGCATTGCACGCTTGCTGGTCAGGGCTCCATCAGGACAGTGTTGAGAAAACCACACAGTCTTCCCAGGCTTAAAACAAATAGAGAAAATAAATATTCCTGATGTCTACAGGCAGCTTTAATGGAAGTTCAATCCCAGCTCTGCCCTGTAATTTCCAAGCCTGCTTTTTTAAGAGAGGAAGACACACAACTGAACAAGAGAAGAAAACGAGCCTCTTGCAGTCCACCCGCAGCTACTGGCCCTGCAGCTCAACACCGGCTCAGCAAGGTCACGAGCAGACCGGCACCTCTGGTAGTAGCGTAAAAGCTGCCTGCAAGACATCCAGGCCTGGACTGTAGCCTATAGAGGTAAACAGGGTCTTGGAGATTGTGCGCCTACCTGCCTCACTCTCTAGATGGGGAAATCAAGGTTCAAAAAGATGAAGGAAGAGACAACCTATCCGAAAGAAAAATGGTCAAAGTATGTGAAAAAAATACAAATGGCCAACAAACACATCTGGAAATGGCCAAAATGTTCTATGGCAGGGTCCTGGTTAAATAAATATGGACCATCTATATAATGGAACACCATGCAGTATTAAAAAGAACAAGACAGACTTCATGTGATATGGAAAGATCTTAAAGAGAAAAAGTAAGGTACAGAACAATAAAATTAAAAATTCTATACGGACACAAGTTACTGTTAACAGTGCTTAACTCTAGAGAGTAGGGCTGGGACATTATTGTATATCCTTCTGTACTATTTGAATTTTTTTTTTTTTTTTTTTTTTTTTGCGGTATGCTCCGGACACACAGGCTCTGGACGCGCAGGCTCAGTGGCCATGGCTCACGGGCCCAGCTGCTCCGCGGCATGTGGGATCTTCCCGGACCGGGGCACGAACCTGTGTCCCCTGCAACGGCAGGCGGACTCTCAACCACTGCGCCACCAGGGAAGCCCTATTTGAATTTTTAAACATAATTTTAACACTAGTTTTAGAAAGTCAATGATGAGAGCAGGAGCAAACGTTCTGGGGAACTTTGTATTTCCCAACTTCTATGCTAAGTGCTTTGTGTGCTTTATCTTGTCTGGATTTTCACAAAAACAGAAACTGTAAGTTGGTCACTGTTATCCCCTTTCCATGAAGTGGGAACTGAAGTTGCGAGGGGTGAAATAATTTATTCAAGGCAACCCTCTTACCCATCCACTTTCTATAAGGAAACAGAGTATTTGTAAAATAGAGAAAAATCTGGGCTTCCCTGGTGGCGCAGTGGTTGAGAGTCCGCCTGCCTATGCAGGGGACACGGGTTCGTGCCCCAGTCCGGGAGGATCTCACATGCCGCGGAGCGACTGGGCCCGTGAGCCATGGCTGCTGAGCCTGCACGTCCGGAGCCTGTGCTCCGCAACGGGAGAGGCCACAGCAGTGAGAGGCCCGCGTACCGCAAAAAAAAAAAAAAAAAAAAATAGAGAAAAATCTTTCCAGACTCTGATGCAGCCCAGGACCACCTTCCTGGAGACAGCTGCCAACCCCAGCAGAGATCGAGGAGGTAGGCAAGACAAAAGGCCGCTGGCTCCGACTGCAGTTGAATCAAATTTCTGGAAATATCTAGTCTCCACATCACAAAAGGGGATGGGGCCTAGGGACCCCAGGCTACATACACTGTTCAAGTAAACAATGCTTAGGAACCAGGGTTCAAACACATGAAGGGAAGTATTCCCCTAATTAAGCACGAATCAATTTCAAAGGAAACCCAGATGCTGCTCCATGAAGAGGTAGCTGTCTCGGACCAGCAGAATCACAAGGTGAGAGTGGGGGCCAGGAAGGATGGGGCAGCTGCACACCTTAGGACTATCTGTGCCAAGTTTCAACGTTGCTGCAGCAAGTTTGCTCTGTTTTCTCATTCCTCCATTCTTCCCAATAAAAGAGTCTTGTTATTTTGGGGTAACAGACTTTGCAGCAAAATTTTAAAATGCTAGATTTCATTTGTCCTAGGGTCTGCCAGCACATGCTGTAATTAAAATGTTGATCAGTAAACAGTTTAAATATATGGCAGACAATGCAGTTAGAGCCTACTGTTAGGTCAATATGTGATTTAGATTTGCCATTTAAAAAATCTCATTTAAATTTTGCATACATTAATCACTACCATACTTCAAGGTTCTGATATCCACCTGACTACAATATTAAAATAAAACTTGCTGCCCCAGGGAAATCCTACTTATTCTTAATTGTTTCGAGGCTTTGATGGGCTTTTAATCTAAGATTAATTTATGCAATTTTAAATAACTCTTCTTATGATTAATAAGCTTGAAAATTAAAAGGAGTCTAAAGCAATTATAATGAGCATTTGGTCATAACCTCATTAGAAGAAGGAGTGAAGGATACAGCTCTGGAATTCTTACAAGACTACAATTTAAGGTTACTTTTAGAGAAGTCAAACGTAGTTCCTGAAATTGCAAAGGCAGGTTAGCAAAGGTCAGTGTTAAAATGACGGCTAGCTAGATTAGCATACTAATGATTTTCCCTGATAGTGACAGAAAGGACACTGAAAAGAAGATGCAGAGAGAGAGACAAATGACATGCTGCCAAGAAGCTACAGGCTCTGAACTTGGCTTCCTATTCTTTTGGCTGGAGACCTTCATGGAATTTCAGAAAGAGCCAGGGGGTTAGGACATCCCTATTTATAAATCAGTTCCAGCCACAGATTCTGGTCCACATGGAACAAGCAGAGATCAGTCCTGTGTGGCCTGTTTGCCTGTTGTGGTTGGGCCACTGCCCTGCTTAAGAACAAATGGCAGCTTCCTGCAGCCACACTCCTCACCGGTGTGCAAAGCCCTTCCAGAGCTGGCTCGCTGCTGAGCCACGACTTTCTAATTTCCATATTCAGACAAATCCTTACAGCTCTGGCTGGAGCTGAGATGCGTCCTCTGACCACCCTCGGCCACCCTGTCCTGGGTCCTCACACCGTGCAAGTCAGCAGCACACAGCTCACCCTGCCTTCTCTAAATGTCTCCTATGGGTGTGTCCAGTCTGCTCCTTGAAGATCTGGATGGTTCTTAAATTCCTTTTGAACCGATCACAGTACCTCAAAGATGCAGACAGCAAATTGTTATTAACTGACTGTCTCATAATAATTCCCTCCAACAAGATGTTCATAATACTGACTAGAGGACTGACATGAAAAGTTAAGACTTCCTAATGCCTGGGGAAGAGTAACTCACAGAGGTCTATCCTTAAAAAATTACCAATTCATTAGACACTAGCTACAAACGCCCAACGTATGTATATTTGTTTTAAGTTGCATTAAGCTCCACTAAGCATATTTGTCTTTCAAGAAGCTACTAGTCAGACATGCCCAGGAACATTACATGAGACAAGTCATGACCCAAAGAGGCTGATTTAGTGCCCCCACATATGTCTAGCACTTTACAGTTTACAAACACTTTCACAAACTCCATTTTAATAAGAAAAAACCCCCACCCTTCAAGATTGGTATCACTACCCCCATTTTATAGATGAAGAAGCTGAGGCTCTTGGAATTCCCTGGCGGTCCAGTGGATAGGACTCCGAGCTTCCACTGCAGGGGGCACGGGTTCGATCCCTGGTCAGGGAATTAAGATCCCGCAAGCCGCACGGCATGGCCAAAATAAATAAGTCTTTTTAAAAAAAATTAAAAAGTAACTGTTGATTACCCAGAAGACGCAGAGGCTGTAGTTGAAAGTTTATCTTCTGATAACGCAGATCAATGTTCTTTCCAATTCACCATGTCGCTTCTTGTCTCTTGTTCACGACAGACTCACTTTCAAGAACTAGAGCCCATCTTCAGCCTCTCCAGACTTCA
This sequence comes from Orcinus orca, assembly GCF_937001465.1. NCBI lineage: Eukaryota > Metazoa > Chordata > Mammalia > Artiodactyla > Delphinidae > Orcinus > Orcinus orca. Next base: position 91,223,778 of record NC_064560.1, read on the forward strand.
CATTCAGAGGACAGAGTACGTCCTGACAGTTGTCAGCCACACACCTTTCCAGTCCTACGACCATGGTTACAGAAATGAGCGGGGTCACGACCCCACGCCTGTGCTTTCCCTCTTCTGATTCCTCTAATGCCTGTGCTGGCCTGGGCACTTGCAGGCTGTCTTCCCAGCCTTAGTCTCCCATCTGCCTTCCTGATGGACCCTGATCACTGTCTGGCTCCCTATTCTGTGTGACCTGGCTACTTTGTTCACATGTCTCTGAAGGCACTCATGAGTTTGGCATCTATAGCATTTAGTTCTTTCTTCCCCTCTAGTCTTATTGAGATATAACTGACATACAGCACTGTGTAAGTTTTAGGTGTACACCACGATTTGACTTTACATATATTGTGACAAGATGACCATAATAAATTTAGTTAACATCCATCATCTCACACACATACAAAAGAATGTTTTTTCTTCCTTGTGATGAGAACTCAGGATTTACTCTCAACTTTCAAATATATCATATAGCAGTGTTAACTACAGTCATCGTGCTGTGCATTACATCCCTAGTACTTATTTATCTTATAACTGGAAGTTTCTACCTTTTGACTACCTTTATCCAATTCTGCCTTCCCTATACCTCTAGTAACCACAAATCTTTTTTCTATGAAATTTTTAAAAAGACTCCACATATAAGTGAGATGATATAGCATGTGTCCTTCTCTGACTTATTTCACTCACCATAATGCCCTCAAGGTCCATCCATGTTGTCGCTGATGGCAGAAGTTCCTTTTTTATGGCTGGATAATATTCCATTGTGCATTATCTATTGATCTCACAACTTCTTTATTTATTCATCTGTTGATGGACGCTTAGGTTGTTTCCATGTGTTGGCTATTGTAAGTAATGCTGCTATGAACATGGGGGTACAGATATCTCTTTGATATAGTGTTTTTGTTTCCTTCAGATGTAGTCCCAGAAACGGAAATCCTGGATCATATGGTAGTCCTATTTTCAATTTTTTGAGGAACTTCCATATTGTTTTCCATAGCAGCCTTACCAGTTCCCAATCCTACCAACAGTGCACAAGGGTTCCCTTTTCTCCACACCCTCACCAATACTTGTTATCTCTTGTCTTTTTGATGACAGTTATCTCTTGTCTTTTTGATGTAACAGGCATATGGTGATATGTCATTGTGGTTTTGATTTACATTTCCCTTATAATTAGTGATGTACCTGTTGGTCATTCGTATATCTTCTTTGGAAAAGCATCTATTCAGGTCCTTTGCCCATTTTTAAATTGGTTTGTTTTTCTTGCTATTGAGTTGTATGAGTTCTTTGTGTATTTTGGATATTAACCCCTTAACAGATATGTAGTTTATAATTTTTTCCCCATTCTGAAGATTGCCTTTTATTTAGTTCTTTTTGATCATCTATTCAACAGAGATCATTGAACAGCCACTTTGTGCCGTGTATTGTGCCAGCTGCAGAGGATGCAATGGTTTTCTCACCACGCCGTAAGCTCCTGGAGGGCAACATTCGTGTTTCATCAGCCTCTGTATTCCTTACAGCTGTGCAACTCAAGTAATGGTCTGGGAGCCCTTGCTACTAGTTTGCCAGAAGATAAGGAGCTATGCCACAAAGTAAATCAGCACACAGCTTCCTCACTGAGGAAGTTTTGCAACAAAAAAAAGTCAGGTGAGTTAAACAGAAGACTTTGAGACACGCTTGATTTATATTCTGGTACAAACTCCACATCGTGTGTTCAAGAAACAGTTCAGATACTAACACTAGCATACTGTCCATATATATATTTTTTAAGTACAGTTACCTTTTTTTAAAAAATTTATTATTTATTTTTGGTCTTCGTTGCTGCACGTGGGCTTTCTCTAGTTGTGGCGAGCGGGGGCTGCTCTTCCTTGCGGTGCGCAGGCTTCTCATTGCGGTGGCTTCTCTTGTGGAGCATGGGCTCTAGGCGCATGGGCTTCAGTAGTTGTGGCATGTGGGCTCAGTAGTTGTGGTGCATGGGCTTAGCTGCTCCGCGGCATCTGGGATCTTCCCGGACCAGGGCTCGAACCCGTGTCCCCTGCATTGGCAGGCGGATTCTTGACCACTGAGCCACCAGGGAAGCCCCCACTGTCCATATTTGAGTAGCACTGAACTATAGCACCTAGCAATATATTCTGCATATAGAATGTGCTCAGTAAGGTTTTCTGAGTTAAAAGAAATTTCTCCCAAACTCAGAGAGTAATATCTCTTAGAAGCCACTCACTCCTATAATCACGATGGCAGAACTAAAAATGAGAGAAGGTTTTGTGGCCAGATAAATTGCAGAACATACTACACCTTCAGTTTTTGCTGCAGGTTGACAAAACCAAAAAGCAGTAATATAGCTCACAAATTTTCACAGCTTCCCTTCAGATTACCAACTAACAGACAGGTGCAAACTGCTGGTGATTACTTTCTCTCTTCCTATTTGGTTTGTCTGCACTGAGGTTCAGGCCTCAGCCAGGCCCCAGCCGCTGTGTCCAGATACAAGCTCTCTGATTCGACCACAGCCCTGCAGATTCCGGGTGAGGCCAAGGTGGAGGGGACTACAAGGACTGAGTCGAGTAAGCATTCTAGAAGGGCATTTTTGGTCTCACAAGCACAAACTGCTGAAATTCTACACATTTCTTTGTGGGGCGTTTGTATTAGTTTTGTTTTGGATTTCTAGAAATGGCCTGACTTAGCTGAAATTCCCACAACCACAATAACGACCCCCTGTCCACTATGCATCAATAGATATTAGCTTTGATGTAGTACAGAAGAGTCCTGTATTTTTCCTGGCTGTGTCACTCTAGGCAAGTCAATTAATCTCTCTGAGCCCCAGTTTAATGCATCAGTAAAATGGGAATAAGAATAATCTTTACAGTGTTTATGTGAAGGTCAGATGAGATAGTGTACATGAAAGAACTCTGTAAACGCGTGTTTTTAAAAATGTTATCTGTTTAGCTTAATTTCTCTCTCTAAAATAAATCTTTTCTTTCTTTAAGGTTAAAAATTAGAAGCCTTGGGCTTCCCTGGTGGCACAGTGGTTGAGGGTCCGCCTGCCGATGGAGGGGACACGGGTTTGTGCCCCGGTCCGGGAAGATCCCACATGCCGCGGAGCGGCTGGGCCCGTGAGCCATGGCCGCTGAGCCTGCGCGTCCGGAGCCTGTGCTCCGCAACGGGAGAGGCCACAACAGTGAGAGGCCCGCGTACCGGAAAAAAAAAAAATTAGAAGACTTTCTGAATTTATCTGCAGCCCCAAGTTGTATGCAATTGTTGCTCCAATTTCTTTCAAGTAATTTCAGAGGAAATAAGGTGTAGTACGGATTCTGACCAGTACGGATATTGGATCTAAGCTGTGTTTCACATGTGTGCAGAAAGTAATACACTCACATAAATACCCCAATGTCCTGCAAGGTCTGGCTCATTTGTCACCCCATTCACGAAGCCTCCCCAGATACCCATGGCTGGAAGAAATCTTGCCTTCCCCAGAACTCATTGTACCTGTTCAATTCATATCATTTCAATTCGTAACTATTTATTGAGCATTCAACTCGGGGCTAGGGATTGGGCTAGATGCTGAGGATACAAAACAAAGAAGACATGATCTCTTCTTCTTGTTTATGGGCTGTTAAGTTACCACCACAAAATGTGAAAAGTGCACTGATACAGGTACTTGCCAGAAAGAAGGGTGACATACAACAGGAAACCAGCAACCTTACTGAAGCAGGCTGGAGAAAGCTTCACAGAGGCTGTGCCAGTTGAGTCTTGGAGGCTGAGTAGGAGTTCACCACGTGGACGTGAGGAAAGGGCATTCTTGCCGAAGAAACAGCACGAGCAAAGACGTGACCATGTGAGGCTCACGCATTAGGGGACTGTTAGAGTGCAGGCTGCGTGTACAGGAGTGCCATGAGGTGGAGGGGCAGCTGAAGGTGGGCAGGAGCAGGTGGGGGAGGGCCTTTGGCGAGTCTAACAATCTGTCCTGTGCTTGGCTGTTCAAATCCTCATCTTCCTTGCTAGACTGTAAGCTGGTTGAGGGCAGGACTCAGGGCTGACTGCTTCCTCGGCATCAGGCTGGATGCTCTACCCAGAGCAGATACTCAGCAAAGAAAAACGGTGAGTGTGTACTGAGACGCATGGGTCTGACACTGTCTCCCTGTCGCACAAGGGCAGAAAAGGCTGCTGAAATACAAATCTGCGCTAGACGTGCAATGGGTTACAATTCAGCCAGCCCCCCAAAAGCTAGCCTTACGCCTTCCTTTGGTACTTAACCCACTTTCCAGATGATGCGCACTGCTGCCTGCACAGGAGAGCTGGAAAGGGGGCCATTTCTGAAGGCAGGAAGCTGAGCTGCCCAGCCAAAGCTCTGCTGACCTCCCGGACGGGGGAAGGAAAAGCTCGTTTTGGAGAAAGAATTTTCCAGCCCTGGAGCTGGTGCCTCAGGCCCTGCAAAAGCCAGTATTCCAGGGTTGCCGATTTGCCTTCCCCAGAGTTAGAGCGAGAGTATTGAAGAGGCAAGCCTGTGGCTTAAAAAAAAAAAAAAAAAAAAATCATGTTTAATTTAAAAATTAGAAACTGGAGCAGGCTGTGAGCACAGGGGTTGATTGAAACAAAATTTAAATTCCTGTCAAGCCCATTTAAACATGGGGGCCCTTCATAGACAATTAGCTGCTCCCTGTGAATGCTGAATAAACTCAGGCCTGGTCACTGCGAGAAGAGAGGCACCTACTGTGAGGCGCTGGAAAAAAAATTAACTAAAACCAGGCTGTATGAAATATTTAGCCTTCCAGTATATCACCGGGGTTTGAAAGTGTAAACAAGACAAAAATCGATTCCTTGGTGCCCGCAAATCAATGCCCTAAAATGGTTAGGGCATCTGTTTCTGCTAAATTTTGTTTACATCGGCAGATTTGCCTTAATTGCAGTTGTTTATCTCTCACTGTCCCTGGGGCCCTAATCTCCCGATTACTAATACTTAACACTCATTTCACATCTAAAGCTACTTCTAATCCTCAACAGGTTTGGGGGGCTCTTAAAATTATTGAAACCGCAGAGGCGGGAGACACAGCCTCTTTGTGAAAGGAACATTTTCTTATCTACTACCAGCTGGGCCCAATCATCACCAGGGATGGCTACAACAAAGGTGCTAAAAGGCTCTTCCACAATGACTGCTGCTCCACCGGGGATTCAGAGGATAAAAAAGGGCTTTGATGGAAAAATCTGAACAAGAGGCTAAAGCAGTCCAGCCAAATAAAGTTACTGTCATAATCAAAAGCTGTCAATCACCATGAAAATCCAATTAAAAATGTCTCAGCACAGCCCCCTTCAGTGGAAAAATGTACCCTATTTATACAAATTTTTGTCAACTCCACAACAATCCCACAATTAGAAAGTCCTGCTATTAATTGAATCCTCCCCCCAAGTTTAAAAAGAGATGCAGGCCATTCAGAAGCCTTCTGAGGGAGCTGAGACACACACAGGCTATTGGTATACAATTAAGAGTTAATCGGGTTACATTTGAAAATTCCATTTTTATTTGTATCAAGGGAATCTTTGCACGAATAAATGAATGGTACCTAGTCTCCTACTTCAGAATCAGTGACCATTTATATTAAGAGAACAGAGAAATGGTAAACCAGGATACTGGGAAGAAACTAGTCCACACTCCGGCAAATGTCTCTCGGTAGACCACGGCCTAATGTTTAATTCTAATCTTGAAAATCGAATAGAGGACAGAAGGCCCAAATGTCTCCACTGCCTTTCTGCAGTCTCTAAATGGCCAAGTGAACCTCAAGTTATCTGCAGGCAGATTTGGCCCCCAAATAGCTGTGTATCTACTAAAGGCCTCACTGAAACCACAAGGCTCGCGGTCCCCAAAGGTCTCTCTCGAAACTGCTACAAATTAAAAAGCAAACAACCCATTAAACAAATCCAGCTGGTTACAACTGTAAATAGGAGGCTTCTAATATTTTTCCAGCCCTTGAAATTCCTGGTTAGACTCATTAATTATTGATAAGAACTGCATCTATTTATTGGAGTGTACTCACAGGAAAACAAGTTGGCCGCTTTCAATGGCGATTCCCAAATCACAGAGACTGGGCTTCAAGATCCTTTTGTATTTCCCCCACAAGTGGCTGTCTCCAGATTTTTCAACCTAATCCACTATCCCCAAGAGCTGGGGGGCGCGGGGTGGCCCACATCTGATATGCTGATAAAGACCTAGGGGTCCCCTGCCATCAATCTAACCCGGCAAAGATGGTGCTGGCCAGGTGGTCTCCTCTAAGTCTTGACTCTCTAATGACCTCTTGATTTGGATTTAATTGTCAAAGGTGAATTCCCAAGTGGTCAGAACACACGCCAAAGATCACAGGTGCCACTGAGCAAGGCCTGCTTTACACTTTCTTGCTCTTCCCGTACTTCCAGGGTGTACAGCCAAACCCTAGTGCCTGTTCTGATGGGTCTGGCTATACTGGTTGTTAAAAGCTTTGAATGGTATCCCTGCAAACACTGCAACATCCTAGACATTCCATTATTTTGGCACCAAATGATTTTACCCACATGACCTCTCATAGCAGGAAGTCAAACAAAAACCTCTGATCAGACCATGTAGTTCTAATATGGCCATCCTAACTTACACTGAATATCACAGAGTCCAGGGATGGCTTGTTCTTGGGTGAGTTTCCTCAACTTTACTCTGAGTTCCTGCAGAACAAGGGACATGTCTTGTCTTTATGTCTAGTACAGTGTTTTACTGAAATGGATTAGAATACAAATGGCACATGCAAAGAATAATAATCAATCGTGGTTTCTCTTCTTTTAATCAGAACAGAGAACTCGCCTGAATGACAGCAGCATAGGACCAAGCTAGGAACTGAATTAAAGATCATGCTCCTCCTTCAAGGCAACTTACAATCTAGTTGGAGAAAAAAGGTATCAAACCAGTGAGTTTCACCTGGAGAGCTTTTAAAAACAACAAAAACCCCCGTACCTGCTCCCTGGCCCAAATGTCAGAGATTCTTTGATCTGGGTTGAGATCCAGGCTTTTTTTTTTTAAACCCACTCAGATGGTTCTGAGGAGTTGCCCGAGTTAGGAATCACCATACTGTATGAACCAATCTGTGAATCTACCATGAATATATAATTTATGTAATTAATCGCTGTTTCAAGTTAGAGGCAATAAATGGTGGAGGGCTTCCGAGAAGGGAGCAAGCACTGTGAAGGGGAAGAGTAGGGAAGGCTGCAGGGAGGAGGATGGAGAAGTTCAAGGACAGCAGAGAGGAGAGAATCCTAGGCTGAGGCCATCACCCAAATAACAGAAACTCCCCGTGAGTTGAGTAGCGTCAAAGGAGGAAGGAATGTAACAACATACTCTAAAGAGCCAGCTTAGCCGCTGTGAATGTGGCAGAACACTGAAAAGCGGCCCCGCTGATCCACGTTACGGCAACCAAGACAACCAAACTGTTCCTGTGGTCTATGCAGCCTTATTGTGCCTTGAAATGTGATGCTGGGAAGATGACAGTCAGCCCAGTAAAACAAGAAAGAAGCCTTGCAGGCAGGAGTTCAAAAAACCGCAATCTTAAACAGGCAAATCATCACCATATTAAGAGATCTGACTTGACTGATGGAGGAAAAAAGTTATCCTAAACTGGGAAATTAAAACTGTCAGATTGCCATGATCAAGGAATGACAGATTTTATCTATCTGTATCTCTCTTGCTATGTGCATGTATATAAATACACACACACTTAACACACATGTATTTATCTGCTAAAGTCTCGTGAAGAGATTAAGCAGTCACGTCTATGGAAAAACAAAGCTTGTTTTCTGGGGTTATAATCTCTCTGTTCTTGCTGAAGTGCTAACATGTCATCAAAAATTCAAATTAAAGCTGTCTGATTTAGTGTGATCTCAAGCATCCAGACAGTGATTCTGCCGTTGTAATTATGTGCAATTAAAAGCTAAAATCAACTTCTTACTAGTGGATTCCTATTTATAAGCAGACACAAACAGATGATTTTAATGGCCTTCAGAACTTGAAAAAAAATAAAATCATTACATGGTTGTCAACTGGCCCCCAGGCTTCTGTGATGCCTTTTGTGCTCGAAGAAAATACTTAGTTGAAGTTTTTCAATCCTATCCAGGGTTTCCCCCTGCAAATTTGGGGTGCCTTGGCCAATAAGCTGATGTGCACCTCCAAATGAATAACCAAAAGCAAAACTGATGTCTGCAAGAACTGGAAGCCAGACACACACGTAAGTCTGGCCCTAACGGTCTATTTTAAAACATGCTCCATATGAGGCAACAAACTAGCTAAAGGTACTAAACTACCACCAAGTTCAGAACTGCTTATTAAACCATTATTAGTATCTTTTTAAAACATTTATCTTATATGATATTTTAAAAAACTTTTTATTGGAGTACAGTTGCTTTACAATATTGTGTTTCTACTGTACAGCAAAGTGAATAAGCTAGACGTATACATATATCCCCTCTTTTTTTTGGATTTCCTTCCCATTTAAATCACCACAGAACATTGAGTAGAGTTCCCTGTGCTATACAGTAGGTTCTCATTAGTTATCTATTTTATACATAGTATTAATAGTGTATATATGTCAATCCCAATCTCCCAATTCATCCTACCCACCCCCTCCCCCCTTGGTATAAACCAACATTAGTATCTTAAAAAGCTTAGATTGCAAGCACATGGTCCGTGAGCACTATGCAAGGGGGCTGCAGAAACGTGCCTTTCCTCATATTTGTACTTAGGACACCTGTAAGCCCTGGGTCAAAATAAACCGGAACTCATTTTTGATCCAGTTAGTAGAATGAGGTGATAATGCTGAATTTTATCTGAGCCCTGTACTCCCAGAAAGGAGTAACAGGTGAGGAATCTCCCTACTCTCTTGTTAGCTACAAAGGACCATCCTGCTCACACAGAGATAAGACCCCTTTCCATCCTTCCTCATGACTTCCTAAGACTGGCGGATGACTCCCTTGTTCACCTGCCTCCATAACCTTGGCCCCCTCCAGTTGCTTTGAGACAGTCCTCATCAATAAACATTCTCCCTATTGCAAGTGCCTGAATAAAATCATCTCCTTAATCGTCCCATGCATTTTGTGGCTTTGGGTCCCACAATGGTGAACAAAGCCATTTGGTCTAAACCCAGAAGTCACACCGGAATTTGAGTGCTGGAGAGAAAAATTCTAATGTGGTGGTTTTTCCGATTTTTAAAAGGGACCATGCAGATGCCCAATTTATCACATACCTTGATTAACTTAGAGAACAACCCACCAATCTATCTGAAAATGTAATTACAATCAGGTTTGGATAAGCAGAAAAGCTACCAGTGACAATTTAATTTAGAGGAATTAAACAAGTTAACATCTCTTTGCAAGTAATTAAATGTTTAAACAGATTTTTCTGGAGCAGTTTGGTGTTTATTAGCCCCCAAACAATACCACCTTCAATACATACAGCCTTTCCTGAGAAATGAGATGCCTTCAAGTTTGCAGCTGCTGGGATTTAGACAAAGGAAGAAAAAATCTAAAAGCACTATTTTGATTATAACTGACACCCCTCCCTCAAGACCCACACCTGCTTCTCTTGTATTTCCAGTCCCACTATTTACTTGCTTTCTAAGCAAAATGTCAAATTTCAATTGCAAACTGCACTCTGTGTTTCTTCTCAGGCGCCTGGATAGAAAACCAAAGCTGAGGAAATGCTAAACGAGGACGCCCTACTCTGGAATGTACAAGGAAATGCACAAAATAACAGGCATTATTAGAACCTAAGGAGAAAAGTCATGTTTTTAAACAATTACTAAAGCAGTATAGTTATAGCATAAAGACAATTTCTGCGCCAGCTCGTTTCTCTGAAATTCTCTCTGCCACTGAACAGCTAGAACAGATAATAACTATTAGTAAATCAAACTCCTCTGCAATATCCAGCTGTGCCTCATGCATTTACATACAGATAGAATGGGTATATGTTTTTAATATGTATGTGATACGTACTTTTACCACAGTCAAAGTGCATGGGACAAAGGAGGAGGAGAATGGCAATCGGATCAGCATGAGATAATAAAGTGGCCTAGCTAAAGTATTAGCCAGCGATTGATCTCAAACCGGGATGCTGCTTCTTCTGACCTGATTACTTACTATGCATAGATTCCATTAAATAGAGCTTAGACATGGAAAGCTTCTGGAAACACTCTAAATGCATAGAAGGATCTACAGCGCTCTGAATCCAAATTGTAACTGCATAGGAGCCCATGGCCCACACCTTCCCTGCTCGAATCAAGGCCCACGTTCAGGGTAGGCTGAGAGGTTAAAGGGCCACCTGAGAGCTGGTGGGAAGCCCTGCCGAGTCCCACAGGGAGGGCCCTTCCCTTTCCTTCCCTTCCCCCCAAGCAAGCGTTTCACCCTCCAAACGAATGCCTCCCTCCTGAGAGGCTTGTCCTGTCCTGGCTGCAGAGCTCTAACTATCAGAGTGGGAAGGTAGTGAGGGAGCTGAACGATCACTTAGGGTCACGGTCCCCTTTGAAAAACTGATGACAGCCAAGAATTCTTCTTTAAAAAAATGCAAATCACCACATGCATATACAATTTTGGATGTAATTTCAGGGGCTCTAACAGACTTCCTCAATGAAGTCACAGCCCCTAGGTCAAGGATTGCTGATCTGGTCCATCCCCTTCATTTTGCAGATGAAGACACAGAAGTGGGGAGGGATTGGAGAGCTGCTGACAAGGGAAAGGAAGCTTCCCTGCTAAATCCGCCTGACCTTCGCTACAAAAGAACCGAAACGAAGATTAATTCGGCAGAAGGAATTCTCTGTGGTTTACACAAGCAGATGGTCTACAGAGTAAGGTTGCTCACCTGTCCCTTTTACTTAAAAATATGTAAACATAATTTGCATAGCCAAGCCAACCACGCACCTCTCCATCTCTGTGGCTTCACCTCAGGTTGTCTCTGTCCCTGAGTGCAGGGGTATGATTCTTAATTTTTTGCTTCCCTCAATCTGATTATTGACATTTTGGGAAACTTTCCCTACCGCCTTCGCATCATCGTCCTCTCCCCTCTTGCTGCAATCCCATCAATCCTTTCTGACTGGCAGAAGCTGCCCTTTTCCCACATAAGCTGTGACACGTTTGCTTGGTTGTCTGAAGCCTCTGAACACTGTCTGCCACCTCCTCAGAGTTTCTACAGCCTGGAAACTTTTTTCTAAGTTTGTTGGTCTTCAGTCACAGAGCTGGGGCAGCACTGATATAGGTCTTTCCTGTGCTTTACATCGGAGTGATTTAAAAGTGGGTTCTTTAATTACGGAATCATCATCACAGGAACAGAAAGAGTGTGTGTGGGGTTCCTATCTGTCTGGCTGTGTCAGCATGCCAAATGCTCCTGGGGCTGCCTGCATGGCTGGTTTTCCTTTGCTGGGTTTAAAGCGGACTCCTGATGCATGCAATAACTCTTAAAGAATTGAAGAAAGGTCAGATCTTCCCCAAGGATGAAGGACTTCCCTATAACTGAATAGAGTCCACTCAAAAGAATTAACTCAAGAAAAAAGGTACTTATGGGTGGGTGTGCTGCTTCTATGTCAAGTCAAAGTTTTCAGACCTGGGTACTAGGGTTCCTTCTATTAGAAGTGGAATTTCTTAACAGATTGCCCAGCTGGTGGTGAATATACTGCCTATTTGAGCTCTACCTTTGTGGGTTTGTAACTCCATGAGGCCAATGTCAATGGAATTTCTGTTCCAGCAAGCACTAGAGGTTTCACATTGCTCTGAAAAGGTTTGGGGACTCGACACACTCACGCTTTGCCCATCCTTTCCTCTGCCTGGAATGACCCCTTGCAAACTCTCTATTAAAATTCAATCCAGCCTCCAAAGGCTGTTTTCAAATGCTAACTTCTCCATATAGCTTTTCCCCATTTCCCCATATGGATCCCCACAGAACTCTGCAGTTCTTTTATAGTACTTAGTTTATTCTAATTATTTGTGTACTTGCCCTACCCCCTGCAACACTGTACGTGTGAAGCTTACCCTGCATCTTCTGCTGAGTCTAGCACAGGACCTTGCCCATAATGGTCCATAAATATCTACTGAATCAGCTGTCTACCTGGTTCTGAGATCTCCCAAGATGATGTGGATGCCGATGATGAGACTTCTGAGTTAATTCTTTATGTAGCTTAAGGGCTACATGCCAGAAAACGGTACCAGTTCATGTGGACCCTGGCCTCCCCCAAATGTGAGCATTAAGGCAAGTTCTTGGTCCAATTTTAAAACATTTCCACCTAGAACAGAAAAACTGTAGCCATCTTAGGAACAACCACGCCAACCAGAGAGAATTAAACAGCTAAACAACTAAATGAATTCTAACATTAGGATTTTAATAGCCTCTAGCGTCTAAACTTGAGTTTTACATGTCATCTTTAAGAATGATATGGTCAAAAATTGCAAAGATGATGATTTTTAAGACTTGGGTATTCTGGTATATGAGGTGACTCCACCAAATAGAACAACAAAAACCACTTGAGTGCCTGCTAAGTGTAAGGCCCAGGCCCACAGGTGAGGGTGTTTGGGCACACCTCTCCCTGCATTCTGATTTACTTAGGCTGGGACTTGCTGTGTTCACTGGTGGTCAGGGTCACACCCAAGTTCATGTAAGAGTTCCGTGATGGCAAATCCGTAACTTTCCATATTTCCACCCGACTTCACCTCTGATGCTCTCCCTTTGATTTGCAAAATGCAGGCCCATAGGGAAACCTCAACAATCCTGCGGGCCTCACAGCTGATGTGGCCCAAGCTGTGCAGACCATGTTGGTACCCTGCTGGGTGGAGTCACCACGCTTGGGAGATACACTGCTCTTTTTGTGAAAGGCAGCCCCCCCCCCCCCACTGACAAATGGGCTCTACAGTTCATGCATTCCAGAGGATGCGCTCAGCTTCCAGATGGGAGCACCACCAAACAGGTTGTAGATGGAGAGGGAAAAGGAAAAATTAAAGCTATTAATATGCTGGAAGGAATAAAGAGACTGGTTTCTTAAGGGGGTCCCTAGGATGTGACTCAGGTTCCTCAAGCCAGGGACAGCCCACTTTCTTTCCTATCCCCTTCTGGGCCCAATATTTTGGCCAAAGGGGAGCAGGGCTCAACCCCCTTGACCACAGGAGCCTCACACACATTCCATTGTTTCCTGCCCCCTCACTGAGCCTGTACTAAGCCAGGGGGTGCCTCACTATTGCTATACCTAGGGGAATAAGCTCATTTAAATCAAACTGTGAGCAGTACTAGAAATAATGTTAAATTAAGTATAGGATAGTGCTTCCTGTGACAATTTTTCATTGTATTTTATTGATTTATTGACATTTATTAATTAAAAATATGGGACGGCACACACCAGGGTGTATAGTTGTAAACAGATATATCGAAATACATATTCCTCATCTCTCTCCACACACAGACAGCCACATATGCTTGCTTTCAAGGCACTGAAAGGACTCACCCTTCAGCCTTATCTTTACAACTTGCCACCCTGGAGTGGTGTTCCCTACCAACAGATACATCCGGATGCATTTATGAGTGTATGTACGATCTGCAGATGTTTTATTTATAAGTGGCCAACTCACTGCAGCATTGAAACATGCATTTACAAATAGGTATCTGTTTTATGAAACCCTATTCCTTTGTTTTAATAGCTGAGCTATCCAGCCATACCATGATAATGTACAAGGTAAATGGGTCTCCATCTCTAGAACCTGTTCCAAGTTTCCTCAAATGTGACTAACTGCATGAATTTCCCAACCATCAGAGATCCGCCCCCGTCAAAAAAAAAAAAAAAAAAAGACCAGTTTATTCTAGACATGAAACCTGCACAGTTATAAATTGCAGGCGTTTTAGGGGTGAACTTTAACTTGAAACTACCCTGAAAACTGAGATTTTGCTCCAGGGGTAACATGAAGAAGAAAACTACCTTCCTGGAAAGCACTTACGAATTAAAAGGGAAACATATGGCTATTTTATATTTGGGGATGAAATCTGTATTATACAGAAGTTTGGGTGTTTAGAGTATTTATAAGGATGAAATACAAAGGCTAAAAACCTTTGAACCGATATCTTTAAAATGATTATTATTTAAAGTGATGAGAGAAAACTAGTCAGAATTTGTCCTGATTGCAATAATCTGAAGACAGGGAATGGTATGCAAAACATTAGAAAGAGTAGACTATAATTATTATTTATTAATGCTTGATGCTAACGTTATTCTAACAGCTTCTGCGTTGTCAAATCAACATTCTGCACTAAATAAATGACCATTTGGGAATTGTTAGGGAACGTCTCTGTTCCTCTCCCTGCTTGACTAAAAACTGTCATTTGCAATCAAAGAAAGCATCCTTGGAGCTGAGAACACAGCACTTGCAGGCTTATAGTTGTCTTTCTGAGGAAAGACCAAAGATTCACATTAACTTGATCTTTTGCAGCCAATCTAATTTCATTCTACATGAATCCAAGAGGACTCCACGCCACATTCAGAATTTCCTGTAGGACTGCACTAAAAACTTAATATGCTGACTATCTTCTCTGTTACCAATCCTCTGAATTCTGAGAGGCTGTAATAGCAAATGAGGACAAGGAATAACCTAGATTAACTTGTGACCCTTGAGTGTGAGGCAAAGGAAAAGAATTCTGCATGAAGTTTCAAATTGGTGATGGGTTTTTAAGAAGTGAAAACTACTATCTGAGGATGTGAGCTTCAAAAGCACCCACTGAAATGAAGTAAATAATATTGGCTTTGCTGAGTCTGTGGATGCTTTAAATCCCATTCTGGTCCTTTTAACAGAATGTTAAGCACAGATATGTAACTGGAGAATTCTAATGTAACTAAAAAAGTCTACTTACCATCAATTCCTCAGGTGCTGGCCTTTCTTTTGGTTGTTTTCTCATGCTGTAAGAGAAAAACTCATATTATCTATATCACTTGTAAATCTGTGCTATAATTTCCACCATGGGCTATTTCTCCTGGAATTTGAATGTTTTCAAAATTCATCATGTTCAATTCTTGGCCAAAGCATTAGCATGTATTCCCTTTCTTTTATTTTGACCTTCAATTAATCAGATTTTGGGGGAATCTCATGAATCAAAAACGCAAAGATTTTTTGGGGGGAGTTACTCTTGCAATACAGATAAAGAATGAATTTAAATTTATCCTAATTCTACTTCTGAAACTAATGTGAAAAAAAAAAGCAGCAATGTTCGTTTCCTGACTCAGTTATCAATTCATTTCAAACAAAGTTAGGGAACAATATACTTCTTTTTTGGTAACTGGGATAAGACAATAAGAAAAGAAACATGAATATTAGGTCAAATGAGAAAACATCTCATTCCTTCATTATTACTCCAAATGACAAGTAATATATAAAAGAGGTCAGGTATCTAGATAATGCTACAAAAGGGTTATTACATTATCTCAACTTTCATTTATTTTGGCTACCATGCAAGCTAATAATTCATTAAACAGCTGTCGGAAAGTTACGTTAGTTTAAGCTGCTTAAAGAATCACATTCCTCCTGCAAAATATTTTGTCTTATGTGCAATAGTCATAATTAGTAGCTATAGCATGTACTTAGCTACGTGATGAAGCACCCAGTCATGGGACTGAGGTAACTGTGGGTAAGCTGCCTACTTGATGGCCGATTTATACTAAACTCAGAGTCTCTGTGGGATGAAGTCATGAAAAGAGACTGCTGCTCCTATTACTTGGAAAATCACACAGACACTTTTTCTTTATATAAGGCAACCTCAAACAAGCAAGAAAAAAAAAGCCCTTCATACAATCTCTGCATTTGCTGACAGTATTTTTTTTTTTTAAGTACAGCGATCTAATGATCATTTGGTAAACAAGAACCGTAGTTATGAACCATTAATGACATCGAGGACATTTGCCTTCCCTATAAATAACCATATGCATCTCTCAAATACTGCATCCATTAGCAAGTAATTCAAGCTGTCTCGCCAGTGGAGTTGGTAACAGTCTTAATCTGACATGCCAAAGTAGCTGTATCTCTTGGGAAAACAAGGCTATTACCCACTATCATTTCTGTTTTGGCTTGACATCTGTGGAAATTTCAACACAGGTTATCCCTCCCTCTGTCTCCATAAAACTTTTATATAACAGCTGATTAATTTTTGGGACAGAAGGCAGGCAAAGCCCTATCTGCTTTTCTCCCTCTCTGCTCAGAAAGGGCCCCACCCCCAGGTTGGTCTCAGACCACATAGTAGGATAAGCACAGTGGTCACGGCACAAATCCAACATCTCGGAGCGGGTGATGCCAAAACCCGGCGCTCCAGGCAGCTTGGGAATCACACGGTTTGTTTTTGAATTTCTGCATTTCAAAATGGGATATTCCCATCATGTGCTTCTGTTTCTAGGAATTTCATGTAAAGGAAATTAAGGGAGACTGATACATATTTCTAGATAATGGCTCTAATATTAATGAGCTTAGGATTCTAGTGTTTAACCAATACGTACCTTTTTTTCCAACATGGCATATTTTGGAAGAAATGTTTGCAGAGTGAAAACAGTTTTTACAAGCTACGGAATATTATGTAAGTATTTTAAATAAACAGAAATAGTGTTAATAAAAATTTTAGAAGTTGGGAGTTAAAATTCTCTTCCCCACATATTCTCCTATGGAATATAAACTACACGAGACATTTTTATTAAGAGGTAACATATTACATTTAGTCAAAAAGGTGATAAAGCTTGACATTTATATTAAGGAATATTTCTTGGTTTCACTTTAGCGGCATCATCAGATGGATCATGGGGGGAGGGGGAGGGGCCAGTGTACAACAATTTTGGTCTCTCTCTCTCTCTCTCTCTGCTGGGGTGAGGGAGAGGGCAGAAGGATGGCAGCGGAGCAACTAGGCCTTCCAAGACCACATGGGTCCTTCTGAATAGGGGGGAGGTGGATAATGTGAAAGGGATAATAAAAGAAAACTTCATTCTATGGGGAGGAAAAAGGCAGAAGGCTGGAAAAGAACCCTTGACAGAAAAATGCCTGTTTCCTCAGGTATAAAATGACAAGGGGTTGCCTAGAGACTCTAAGGGCCCCTTGGATCTCAATCCTGTGGCTCCTCTCTCAGTTCTTATAATGGATAAAGTGGGCCTAGTGGAACTGTGTCTTCATAGTCTCTCAAACATCAAAATTCAATGAAATGGGACAACACTATTGTGTCTAAAATATAACCAAAGATAAAAGTTATTTACTGAAAATCCAATGAATTAATAAACTATGCTGCTTCCACTAAGTGACAGACACTTTTATGGGTAACTTGAGGTTACATTAATAAAAATAAGCTTCATATGTCTGTTCAATAGGGGCTATAAAATTATGTATTTCTTAAAAAGAAAACTGGATAGCAACAGTACCTGTGCTCAAAGAAGGAGCCTGATTCTCAGCAGTTTATTAAAACAGGAAAAAGCCTCTAAAGTACGTTTATGACCCTTTGTGTAAATAACGTTTACATAATTTAAACAATTTCTTCAGCTTTGCTGCCCCATCTGCCCAAGGCCCCGAAGTCCCTCCCCTCTCCAAAAGGAAGCAGGGAGAGCCATAAGGTCTCACGGAGCCGCAGAGTTAATGGCATGTATCATTTACATTGAGGGCATGGCATGTTTGCAAACGGGCTCACCACTGAGTGATGAAATGTACAAATGGCTCGGAGAACTCTCCAACCGGAAGGACGGGTGAATCCTGGGATGGAGGAAAAACAAGTCACCAAAAGTCACAACAATTGCTTTTCTTTATACCCTCCACCCCCAATCCCAAAGGAGCATATAAAGATGAATATATAACAAGGATTCACCGCCATGTGGAAAGGAAAATAAGGCCTCATCCAATTAAAAAAACGGTCTACACTCTCTTCCACATGTTTATGTAAAAATGCCAAATTTAAAGCCATACACATTTTACCATGGTGAGAAACATGAAAGCAAAGAGGGAAGGGAGGTGAAAAAAGGACAATGATAGCCACAGGGTAGGAAAGAAGGTACAAAAGTGTAAATGAGAAATTAATGATTATTTAAGTAACACACAAATGGTCTTGTAATTAACAAAGAGCTGTGAAATTATTCTTGTGTTGACCTTTGTTTCTTTTACTGGGTTTGCTATTTACACTTTTCTTTTTATTTACATTTATTAGTATATACAGCTGCTCTTAACTGCTTGCCCCTAACTGAATCATGTGTGTCAGAGTTGGGTTTTTTTTTTTTTTTCACTTTAATAGAAAAGCTTTTTATAGGGGAAGCCGTTTCCTGAAAAGGAATTTCAGCCTATTTGCCAGTCTAGGCAAACTCATCATGTGAGAAAGCCAGTGAATTAAGGACACAATGAAAAATGCCCACCTTGCCCACGAACAGAACTAGGGTGGAGGTGGCAGTCACTCAAGAGAGCAGAAAACTACACGGCAACAAACGACAACTACCATGTAACACAGGGAGCAAACCCCATTACCATTTGCAAAGGAAGGCTTTAAGAATTTAGGAGTTTTTTCAAGAATGACAGAGAGCGCCACTGTGTTTATAGTGTAACGGCTCAGAATGTAATGAAATTACACTGCAGAGTACTTTAACAGTCATCTCATTAGACCTACAGTTGGAACAAGAGAGCCACATAAAGTAGGCAGCTGCAAATGACTCCATTCTCATCTATTCTCATTTGCTATTAAAAATACCTTTCGGCGGCTTTTTTCCTCCCTGACATCCCTACACAAAGTGCCCTGCAAAGTATGATACATGCACCTATTTAAATTAACAAAGGAATGACTTATTTTAATCTCACTGTGCTTTGGAGTGCTTTGGCCATTTGGATGAGCAATATATCATTACATACAACCTTCCAGCGCTGCAGGCAAGAAACTCAGAGCATGCAGCATTTGGTGGGAGCCAAACAATTTCTCTAGCACACAACTGTGTCAAATGCATGCATGTATTCATTATTGAGAACAAGAGGAAATAGCTTTGATGTAGTGGAAAAAAGAAGATGATAAAAGCACCTCTGCAATATGCGTGTCATTATCAATGGTGGCAGATAGATACAACTGCACAGCCTCCTATGTGATTAGTAAATATACATATAATTGCTGTGGCCAATTATCAGAAAAATGAGATCGGTAATTACAAGACAGAAAATTAACTAGAACTCTTATTAAGGCTTTGTTTCCAAATCAAACAATTGGAAACTACCAGAAAATACAATTAAATCAAAGGGAACTGAGGGGGTCAAAGGAGCCCCCAAAAAAAAAAAAAAATCCCAAAGTTAAAAAAAAAAGGAATGTGAACCAAATGTTTCTTAGTTTTTGCATATCTGTCCTCTTTGAATTAACATTATTTGTCCAGAAGAGGGGAAGGTTAGTAATTGTAAACTTAAAATTCTCATCAACAGAGAAAGGCTTCCAAGAGGAAAGGAAAACAAAGGAAAATGGGAGTGAAATAAAGTCTTGCCAAGTTCAAAGGATTACATGCAGGCATTACATAGAGAGGACGTGAAAGAGGGTGGGGGGCGATGAAATAGTCTGCTCAAAAGAAACAAGGCACGCGGTTAACATGACAAGGCCTCGATAAAGGTATTATAAAATGGTCACAGAAGTCCTATCGGTTTGAAGAGCAAAAATAAAACATGGTATCAATTTCAGCCCAGTCTGTTTTAGGAAAGCCATATATATCACCAAGCCTGCAAGATTCTACAAGGCCCAGTTCAAGAGATGACATTTTACTGTCTCAAACACTATTAGTAAAAAGACAGTTCAAAGTCTGAGGTACAAAAATTATGGACTCTAATCAGGTAGTTAGTTTTCTAAGTCGTTCCTTTCTGAAATTTTTTTGGAGGCTGCAGTACTGGAAGTGTCTGAGTAGTAGCTGCTTTAAAATGAATGTTTAGGAAAATAAAAGCCTACTGTCTTTAATGTGGCTGAATATTTACCAAGATGGTTAAAATTCTAGACTGGTTTTATACAAAGATCCTGGTATAAAACGTGATGCTAATGTGGGCCTCATTTCAAAGTATGATACCAAGAGTAAATTAATGAATTATAGACTAGGCAACTTGATGAAGATGTCATTTTACCGTGGATGAGAAACAAAACGAGGAAACTGTGACATCCTTGCATGGGTAGTTGATTTTATTTAAGACCTGATATTGTAGCCTGTTAAGTTCCTCATAATATAAAACTAAGGAACCCTGGGTGGTACCCATGAATAATTTATTTCACTGTGAAAATGCCAGCCCAAGTCAACTCTGCAGAACCACAGAGAGTGGATTCTCATCTCAGTGGTGCCTGGAAAGAATCAGTCATCAAAGATGTGGGGGGAAATTCTAATCTCACAAGCATAATGCCAGATATTTCTTTTCATTAAAATCCACGTCTCCTGTGTATCTCAGAGGAGAATTTTCTGAGATACAGAAGAGCGACTAGTGGGGGGCGGGTTCAGAATGCCACACGCAAACACGGGGTGGGGGAGTCCTCTGAGAGCCTCCACCTCCACAGAAGCACGCAGGCTGTCAACAATCCAAAGAAGGCAAACGAACAGACCTGACAGTATTCCCCACGCTGGAGGATTTTTAAGTATACCTTTCTCACTTTTAAGCAAGTAAAATTAGAAGTTAGTTTAGATCAGGATGTAAAAAATCTCTGAGAACCTGTTTATCTAATTCCAACCTGCGCAAAGGAGGAAAGGAGGCTCGCAGTAAAGCCACTCCAGCATCGCCGTGGCACCCAGGGAGGGAAAGCAGCCAGTCACTGTGGGGTTAGAGCGAGACAGAACCACGCCCAGGGGTTCGGAGGAGCTCGTAAAGTCACTGCTGCTACTTATCAGAAATGTTCTCTGTGGAACACGGGTTCAGGCAAGATGAAGAAAAAATACATTTCAAAAATGTAAACACAAATTAGAGAAGCAGTGACACCAGCAACTCTCAGTAGTGGCTGAAATGGACTCTAAATTGTTAATAAAAGTCACTCTCTTTAAGACCCTGGGTGCCATACTTCACCTTGAGGGCTTTGGGGGGGATACTTTTCTGTTGAACTTCTAAGCATGGAGGTATGGAACGAAACAGAGGACACAACCTTAACCAAAAGCCTTGACCTGAGATTCTGGTCCTGAATCAACTTTAGCGTCCTGCTAAGGGAAACAGGCCGAATCCTGTTACGGAGCAGGCAACCGTTATATAAAAACAGCTGCTGCAGCCATTTCAGTAAGCAATTCTGGTCATCACGGAGGACAGTCTCCAAGTCTCAGAGCTTTTGGGAACTACCTAGTCAGCCCCTCCTGCTAAACAACTGGAACACAAGCAGGCAGCACACTAGAGAACGGCGAAGGACGAGAAGAAAGTTTGAGTGATGCCTTTGCCTTGTGAATAATGAACAGTTCAGGAAGGTCAACCCATTACAACAGAAACTGTTTAATTATTAATTATGTGCAATCTATGAGCAAAAGGACAAGTTCAGAATGTTTAATGCATGCTAACTTCAACTGGACTCTCTCTGGGTATTTTGTTATTAGCACTTGTCAGCAAGGTACTCAAGCATAAAAAAAGGTAAGGAGCAGAAAATGAGAGAGAGTGTGTGTGTGTGTGTGTGTGTGTGCGCCTGCAACAAGGTGGGGGAGGGGAGAAGGAGGTCCAACTCCAACCACAACTGCTGCTGGTTCACCTGCAGAGTAAGTGTGCCAAAAGTACACTTTGTGATCTTGAGAGCAGGCAAGTAAGTTGGATACTCCAAATAAAGAAAACATAAATGAGAAGAATGCTTTTGAAATGACTTAAAAGGGAAATCATTATTTTAAAGGCATAGTTTTTTTTTTTAAGCCATGTTGTTTCTTGGCTTTAAAGAATCCGTGTCATTAATGTTCAAGCACATGCTAGCATGCACACACGCATGCACACACACACACAAGTGCACGTAAAACTGGTATAATCTGAATAAATTCAGTGGATGGTATCATGTCAATTTCCTGGTTGTGATACTGTACTATACTTATAAACTGTTACCATTGGGGGAAACTGGGTGAAGGGTACATAGGATCTTTCCATGTTATTTCTCACAACTGCTTGTGAATCTAAAATAATGTCAAGGGCTTCCCTGGTGGCACAGTGGTTAAGAATCTGCCTACCAATGCAGGGGACACAGGGTCAAGCCCTGGCCTGGGAAGATCACACATAATGTGGAGCAACTAAGCCCATGCACCACAACTACTGAGCCTGAGCTCTAGAGCCCGTGAGCCACAACTGAGCCCACGTGCCACAACTAGTGAAGCCTGAGTGCCTAGAGCCCGTGCTCCACAACAAGAGAAAGCCACGACAATGAGAAGCCCGCGCACTGCAATGAAGAGTAGCCCCCGCTCACCTCAACTAGAGAAAGCCCGCGCACAGCAACGAAGACCCAACACAGCCAAAATAAAATAAATAAATAAATAAATAAATAAAATAAAATGATGTCAAAATAGGAAGTTTAAAAGTAAAAGGGTAAGGAGCTATTTTTGTTTAAACTCATGACATCCAGATTTTTAGCAGAGCTCTGCTTTGAATAATGGAGAAGCCTGGCATAACTATTTAACTGGAAAAAAGTTGAGGGGCCTTTGCTTTACAAATATACCTGAGGATTTAATTTTTGCCTTTAATTCATAATTAAAGATGACAATGGAACCTGACAATGATGTGGTGGTTAATTCAGACACTGATACAGCATAGACACAAAATGCTGTATAAAAATGATACAATCATTAATTACTTATTTATTGTTTCACTCATTCAACAATTTTCTTGACCATCTACCATGTCAAAGGCACTGGGCTGGCATTGTGGGATGACTGATACTTGATCCATAGCCTGGAAGAATCTGTGTGTTGTTCAGAGGGATAAGACGTGCAGCCCTAAGAGCGATGGGGAAGAAACTTATTGTGAGAGTCTGGAGGGCTGTGAGATACCGTTTTTGCTCTCTCACTTTCTTCCTTCCTCACTTCCAGAGAGCACCTGGGGGTGAAGGGACCTTGAACATCTTAATCTGTGTCATGTTCCTTTCTCTTTGCAAAAGAGACATTCCTTCAAACCAAACTTTTATACGTAAACGTATAAAACGTAAAACGTATAAAACGTAAAAAAGATAGAAGGACAACTTCTCAAAAATCTCAGGGTGTTGGCCACACTGGTGAATTCTGAGGTCAGCTGTGCTGTGGTTAGATTAAACCAGGCAAATTAAGTGAAACATGGCAATCCTTTTTAACAGTTTTTAACAGCCTATTTCTAGACTTCTTGGTGTCAAGCCATCAAGCCAACACATTAATTAACATTAGAGAATCACCTGCAGTCTGACCAGTACTGAGAGTTATGCTCTAACATTTTAAAAATAAATCTTTTAATTCAAGCCTAATGTTCCTTTGGCCTGGCCCAACAATTTCTAGTCCTACACTCTGGGGTTCATACTAACTGGCACAGCTCTCCTAGATCACTCCACATCTATCTGCAATGCTGGGATTGAAGGCTGTTTGTGATTCCAGTGGCTTCACATCAGGCAGGACAGCATTTTGCCTTATCAGATCCCAAATTGTTTTTTGATCCTCCACCGTTCACTGCCTTAGAATAGCATCTTTGTGAGACAACTGGCAGAATCCACGGGACAAATCTGCTCTTGACCGGGGAGGGAACCTTGTTTATTTGCGGAGGACACCAAAAAACAAAACAACTGGACTCTCGGGGCTTCCCTGGTGGCACAGTGATTGAGAGTACGCCTGCCGATGCACGGGACACGGGTTCGTGCCCCGGTCCGGGAAGACCCCACATGCTGCGGAGTGGCTGGGCCCGTGAGCCATGGCCGCTGAGCCTGCGCTCCGCAACGGGAGAGGCCGCAACAGTGAGAGGCCCACATACCACAAAAACCAAAAAAAACCCCCAAAAAACCATGGGAGAACCAGCTATTAGCCAACTACAACCAGATGGCTTACAAAAAACACAAAACGTAAATTAACAGGTCTAAAGGAATCTCTGAAATCTGAAATTATACAGATTTTTTCCTATTTTCTTTTTCTCCTAAATGTTTTGGCAGTTCTTCAGTATTGGGATAAAAGAGAAGAGAAACAAACTTTGTCATTTATGTCAAAACTAACCCTTCATTTTTTGTCATTTAAAAGACTTACATATACTCAGAGATTTTCTAAACATATGGCAAAGATCTTGGTGTTTCATAAAATTCCTTGAAAACAGGTAGGTGGAGAACTGGAAAATGAATTAATCTCTTAAACCATATTTGCAATTGCTTGCTTTCCAAAGCCAATGAACATCTTTTTTCTTTTTATTTTAGGTCTCTCGTTGGTCATAAGCTATAGTGTACAGTATTATTTAGAGGTGCCTATCTGAATGGTACACACACACACACACACACACACCTGCACACTAACTCCCACATACACCTCCCTTTTCAATGGCTTAGGCAGAGCAGCAAAAAACATGCTTGTCTCATACCAAAGAGAGTTCATTTACAAAAGTAAAACCTGTTATTGTCCCCTCTCTCTCTCTCTCTCTGTAGCCTCCCAAGGCATTTCTATTGCTTTTTCATAAAACACTGCTGCAAATAATCAAGCATGACCACTGACATCCACGAGATTGAGTTTTAGGAACCATTCAATGAACTCACCCTCGTGGGAAGCCTCCTGCTCAGGTTAGTCTAAAGGTAATTATTCAGCAATTCCTACCTGTGGTTTTACCTTGTCCCTATATAGTGTTTGAATTTCATACACTGGTAAGGTCAGTTTTTTTTCCTCAGGGAAAGTCCAGCTACACATGTTTGGATCCAGGACCTAAATTATAATGTTAATATACACACTGCCATTTCACCAGGTCCTATCTGTAGAAATGCTGATTAAAAGCAATCTTAAAGGTAGGTCAGGGCTTCCCTGGCGGCACAGTAGTTGAGAGTCCGCCTGCTGATGCAGGGGACGTGGGTTCGTGCCCCGGTCCGGGAAGATCCCACATGCCGCGGAGCGGCTGGGCCCGTGAGCCATGGCCGCTGAGCCTGCGCGTCCGGAGCCTGTGCTCCGCAGCGGGAGAGGCCACAACAGTGAGAGGCCCGCGTACCGCAAAAAAAAAAAAAGAGGTAGGTCAACAACTATATTAAACAAAAATGAAAGAGGAAAATCCAGGAGTGAAAAAGAACGCTTAACAGGCTCCTAAATGAAAGGAATCATTCCTCTTTTCATAGGTGAAGGGTTAACATTGAAACAGCTGAGCTACATCCACATACCATTCAAGGGCAAGAACCTGGCAGGTCCATGTCCTGAAAAATCAACAAGCCATAACACTATCCAGATAGACTCAGGGAACTTGCTGCAATCCAAAGTCCACATCGCCACACTGTGTGTCCTCCTGAATGTTCACTCGACTGTTAGTTAAAATAATTACTGCCATTTGCCACCTGCACGGCCAGTTATGGATACGGGGAAAACAGAACTTCCAGTGGCTGCATGGTGTAGGAGTGTCAGCGGTATTCGCTTACACATTTTTATAAACAAATTCAAAGGCTATGTTGGCTGTGACTCGGAGGCTGAGAATTATACCTGAAATTGTGCCATACCTGGTCCACACAATAAACAGAGAGAAGGGAATTTAAAGCTGGTTAAACTGATGAGATACCACATCAGTTTAAAATCAGTCAATAGGAGAGGAACAAAGAGAGGAACAGGGAGGGAGGAAGGGAGAGGAAGTGGAAAAAAAAAGAGAACCACATACTGTGAAATGAACAAGTTCAGTTAGAACGTTCATCAGGATTTGGAAAATCATAATGCCATCTGCTACTCTGGACCTCGGAACATCAGGGATCTCGTGGGCCCAGACGCTTTCATTTCCAGAAGGAAGGAAGGAACTTACACTCCCTGGAATGCTGCCTCCATCCTGGAATGAAGGCAACACTCCAGCCGACCAGTTTGGAATCTCTTTTGAGAACATTTGCACTGTTCACAGACGTGTTTTCCCTGGTTTAGGGAAAATTAACGGCAGGCAAAGTGATTACAGCAACTAGGCAGTGAGGCAGAGCAGTGCCCCAGCCCAAATTGCTGGGTAACTGACCCTGGCATCCAACTTGGGCTCAGGGTGTGTAGGTCCCATCATGGTGGATTAAATGAGCATTGTCCTACGGCTGGATGAGACTTCACAATAGAGCAACACATGTTAAATGACAGCAGCCAAAACTGGCCCCACCAGGCAACTGCCCATTCACAGAAAGCTATTCACAGGCCTTCACCACCAAGAAATTAATTCATTAATAATACATCACGCTTCGTGGACAATTCAAAGAAAACAACACAAAGCTACTTGTCCAATGACTGTCTAAAGACGCAGCATTTTCCCTGGGTTAAAAAAAAACTCCAAATTTAATTGACTTACTGAGATCAAAATCACAGGGATGTTTATGCTAATATTTTGATTAGTAAAAAAGAAGAAATGGAAAAAGTCTATCCACTGAATTCATTCAGTGCCATAGGAAATAATAAAAATATAGATTTTTTTCAGCAGTAGCTAATAAAATCTGACTTTATGTAAATGTATTTATTTATTATGTTTTTGGAACTGTATTTAAAAAATTATTTTTTCCTACTTTAAGTGACTTTATACATTCTTCAGACTATCAGGAAAATTTTTGCTTTTAACTTGTTTCTTCTGTTACATTTTTAAAACTTCCTTCTTTCTTTCTCCTTCCTCCCGACAACTCATAAATATGAATTAAATATAATTATAAATGAACAGACAGTAACTTTTGGATTACTGCTGTGTTTTGGTAGAATCTTAATGTCAATTCTAAAGAAACAGTTATTACGGATAGAACAAGTAATTACTAAAGGAATCATGGCCTTAATGCTAACCTATTTTCAATTTTCAAACCAGTCAAACTGCATTAATTTAAACATACTGGACTTTTCAAAGGAGGTATTAGATTTCTACAGGCTGCCTTACATAAAAGGAGAATATCGGTTTTCAGGATCCCAATTATACCTTCCTGACACTATGAGACAGAGGTCTAGTTAACCATATCGCTGGAGGACACGACTATTGTATATCTACTTGTATTAACTTACCAAGTTTCTAATGCCTCCCAGTCATTAACTCATACAAGTTACAAATAACATGAAATCCCACATCATCAATACCCATTTATGCAAGTGGTTAGAGTGTCAGTCACTGTGGTGGGAAGCTCTAGGCATGCACGGGTCACGTCGGACAGCTCAGGCCATCAGGTCTTGTCTCACTTTAAACTACCTGCAGTTAGGTGTTGTGAAAGAAAGAGGCCATCCTAGGATGCTGGGAGCAGGAGGGATGGGGGATGTTCCTTTTATTTTTTTGCTAACTTCAGAAGCCAGAATTATGGCGAAGTCCCTCAGGCAAAAAAATGAATAGATATTATTCCCTCTGGAGCTGGTTGATACCACGGTTTGAATTCCAGGGGGTTATTATTAGACAGCCATTTTCCACACCCTCACTCCCCCACCCCCACCCCCAGAAAGCACCTGCTACGTTCACAGCCCAGCAGCTTCTCAGTTAACCAGCCCTCAGTTAACCTGCCCAAGAATGAGTGATTCTGCACGAATGAATTTTTTAAAAGATAACAGTGGTTCAAGAGCCAAACCTTTTGTGTACATAAATCTTTCTAAAAGGAGTCAATCTCCTCCCTGCCAACATAAACAGAATATGCAGAAGAGAATTCAATTATTTCTTAAAGACACGGAGTCATTCTTACAGACAGCGAAACTGAACTGTGTTGCAATATACTTCTGCCCTTGGGGCACGTCAGCAATGCTTTCTAAGTTGTCTACTTTTACAGTTTTAAAAAATAATCTCTTCCTTTGATGCCAAAAAGTTCAGCTGTCACTTTTTGCTTCCATCAAGGACAATTATAGTATAGTAAAAAGAGTCCCATCCTTTGTCCTTCAGTTTCCTCATCTGTAAAACAGAGCGCTGTGGGAAAGCAACATGACATTGGGGAACACTGGGGAAACATTTTATCAACCATAAGGGTTAAGGCTAGACTTCTGAATTTTGATAAAGGACTGTATTTATTAGCTAAGTATCTCCTTGTCATATACTATTACTTTTTGGATTTTTTCTGAGGTCTTAAAAAAAAGAAGTAGTAAGTTCTTATAATTACGTGTAAATTTCATTCAACAAATATTTATAAGTGACTACTGTACATTAATTAGGTGCAGTACTAGGAAGATAGAAATAAAAACCCTGGGAGCTGAGAGTCTAGTTGATAAACTTCTTATAACTGGGTCTGGAACAGGAATTGATATAGTTCTGAACGAGGTGCTTGGTGCTGCCCTGCGAACTGAATGCTAATTATCTTCTTCCCACGAAGTGTGTGTGTGCCCCAGCTCAGTGACAGTTTGACTGACCAAGCCAAATGCTTCTTCTCTGATCCGACCTCCACTCTCCGCTACATCCAATTACTCACCAAATTCAGTTTATTCCATCCCCTGAATACTCTTCAAACATGCTAAGCCTGTCTTAATGGAAAGCCCACGTAATTTCTGATCAGGACTATAAGCACAGTAAGTTCCTAACTGTCCTTCCCAATCCACTTTCCACAACCCCATCAGAGTGATTTTTCTGAAACACAAATCTGGTTCTGTTGATCCTCTGCTTAAAACTCTTTCACCTCCCTCCCCGCAAATGCCTTCAGGCACAATGTGTAAAGATCCTTCTAAATGTAGCCATTGCCTCATTTCTTTTAATACTTTGCCAAGCACTGCAGCCATACTGAACTCCGCACGGGCCTCAAGTATCTCTGAGGCTAACTCCTACTGGCCCTTTGGGTTTCCCTTCTCTGTGGAGCTCTCTGGTATATTATCACCTCCTTCATTATCTCTCTTCTCTGTGTTTCCCCAGCACCCTGTCCACACTTTTAGTATATGTAGAATTTATATGACTGCAAACATCATTAAATGCCTTGTCATAAATACCCTTTTATGTGAGGGGGTTAAAACGACAGTCACTGTGCTCCTCTGAGAGCTCATTAAGTCTCATGCCACGTATATTGCCTGCAGTTTAGTTTAATATTTATTTATTGTTTACTTATTTATTTATTTTGGCTGTGCCGGGTCTTAGTTGCGACATGCGAACTCTCAGTTGCAGCACGTGAGATCTGTTCCCCCACCAGGGATTGAACCCGGGCCCCCTGCATTGGGAGCTCGGAGTCTTACCCACTAGACCACCAGGGAAGTCCCTTCCTGCAGTTTAGTTTAAAGTTATCTACTCATACATGACTGTTTACTAGCCTGTCTCCCTGACTAGAGTAGAAACTCTTTAATGGTGGCAACTGTATCTTACTCACTCCCTATTCCCCAGTACCTATCTTTGGGATTAATACAGGTTTACAGAATGATTGTTTGGGCTATAATCGGTGGTTTTCAAATTATAATCTGTGGAACTCTAAGGACTTTTATGTGGGTGCCATGAGTGGGATGGGGACAGGGTAGAGATCTAAGCTTCCTATCCTTTGATCAAACCACAAAGGCCTCAAAGTCCAAAAATTTTTTTTTAACTTGTGTGTGTCAAAGGACACCATCAAGAAAGTTAAAGTCAATCCACAGAATGGGAGAAAAAAATGTATAGTATCCAGAATACATAAAGAACTCTAGGCACTTCCCTGGCGGTCCAGTGGTTAAGAGTCCGCCTCCAATGCAGGGGACATGGGTTCGATCCCTGGTCGGGGAACTAAGATCCCACATGCCGCAGGGCAACTAAGCCCGTGCTCTGGAGTCCGCGCACCACAACTAGAGAGAAGCCCTCATGCCGCAATGAAAGATCCCGCGTGCCACAACGAAGACACGACGCAGACAAATAATAAATTAATTAATAAGAAAAGAACTCTAACAACTCAAAACTAATAATTAAAAAGGAAAAACCAATTTAAAAATAGAAAATGCATTTGAACAGAATTTAAAAGAAAATATTCAAACGATCAATAAACACATGAAAATATGCTCAACATCATTAATCATAAGGGAAATGCAAATCAAAACCACAATGAGAGACTACTTTACATCCATTAGGATGACTACAATTCAAAGGAAAAAAAAACCCAGAAAATAACAAGTGTTGGCAAGTATGTGGAGAAATCTGAAATCTCGTAAATTACTGATAGGAATGTAACATGGTGCAGTTGCTGTGAAATACCGTTTGAAAGTTCATCAAAAAGTTAAACACAGGGGCTTCCCTGGTGGTGCAGTGGTTAAGAATCCGCCTGCCAGTGCAGGGGACACGGGTTCGAACCCTGGTCCGGGAAGATCCCACATGCTGCAATTAGGCCCGTGCGCCACAACTACTGAGCCTGTGCTCTAGAGCCCACAAGCCACAACTACTGAGCCCGCGTGTCACAACTGCTGAAGCCTGCACGCCTAGAGCCCGTGCTCCACAACGAGAGGCCACTGCAGTGAGAAGCCCGCGCACTGCAACGAAGAGCAGCGCCTGCTCGCTGCAGCTAGAGAAAGCCCACGTGCAGCAACAAAGACCCAACACAGCCAAAAATAAATAAATAGATTTATTAAAAAAAAAAAATTAAACACAGAATTTTCATATGACCCAGCAATTCCACTACTAGGTATATGTATCCAAGAGAATTGAAAACAAAACATACATCCACATAAAAACTAGTACACAAATGTTCACAGCAACATTTTTCATAATAGTCAAAAAGTGGAAACACCCCAAATGTTAATCAACTGATGAACAGATAAACAAAAATGTGGTATATCCATACAATGGAATATTATTTGACCATAAATATATATGAAGTACTGATAAATACGACAACGTGGATATACCTTGGAAACATTATGCTAAATGAAAGAAACCAAACACAAAACACCAGCTATTGCATGGTCCAATATATATGAAATGTCCACAATAGGGAAATCCACAGAGACAGAAAGTAGATTAGCTAGTGGTTGCCAGGACTGGAGGGGACAGTGAAACTAGGAGTTACTGTTAACAGGTCCTCGGTTTCTTTATGAAGTGATGGAAATGTTCTGGAACTGAGCTGTATAATCTATGAGTGAATTTTATGTTATGTAAATTATACTTAAATAAAAATGTCAAAGTAAAAAATAGAAAACAGAAATAAGTTTCTCTGTGATGATCTTTGAAATTAGCAGTCCTTTTCAGCTGGATAGAATGGGCCTCAGCAGAAGAAAAGACAAACTTAGACCACATGCTATTTTCTGTAGGATTAGCCCTGCTAGAAAAAAGTTCTTATTTTAATTTACTTCAAGGAGCGTCTGCTTGAGCCATGATCTCTACTAGGTGTGGGGATAAATCCCTGTGCTGGATGACTTCATGATACAGTGGGAGACAAACTCACAAACTAAATTTGATTCCATATGAGTAACAATAATAAAGCTTCGTAAACATGCTATGCTGAATTATGCCTAGCACTGGGTGGGCACGGGGCAGGATGGAAGAAATGGGAAGGTAACAGAGACAGCTTCAAAGAGGACATCACATTTGAGCTGAGCCTTGGAGAACACTTAGGCGTTTACAAAGTAAAACACGGGAGGCCGTTCCAAGCAGAGTGAGGAACACAACCCTAAGTATGAAAGTGTGGGGCAGCCATCAAGACTAATGATGGACCCAAAGTGAGGCCGAAAAAAACATGGGTGTGAATCTAAAATGCTATGCTAGGAGGTTCAGACATTACCCTACAGGCAGGGTTTGGCAGGTTGAGATCTGTATTTTTAAAAAGGTAATCCTGTGGAGGTAGGGTGGCAGGAGAAACAAGGCAGAGAGAAAAGCTTAGAAGCTTGTTATGGTTATATGTGGTTATAAAGCAGACTCTTCTCTCCATTTTCTTCTCCTTTCCCAGTCCTCTCTTTTCTCACGCCCTTCTTCAGGTATCACCCTCTTCTAGAACAGAGATGTCAGCCGCCTCTCAGTTTGCCCAGCTCATGTGGAAGTGTCTAGCTGTGTGATTAACCTCCATACTCTTCTTTACTAAGCTGCCAGGTGGGGGTTAGCATCAAACACTGCTTCCTTCCAGCACTGGACATGTTTGCTGGCACTGCTAGAAAACATCAGAGGAGCCAGGTCTAAGAGAAGAGTCCACATGAAGCCTCTTGTGAGCTCAGGAGTTTCGTGGCGTGGATGATTGTCCCCATTCGTGACTCTTTTTAGTACCACTGTAATGATGTGCATATGCCAGCCAGGCAGATAAGTAAATAGTGGAGGCTCTCTTATGTCTCAATTAAATTGTATGATTAAATAGAGTCATAAAAACTCACAGAAGACAAAGGCTTTTTTTTTTTTTTTTTTGTGGTACGCGGGCCTCTGACTGTTGTGGCCTCTCCCGTTGCGGAGCACAGGCTCCGGACGCGTAAGCTCAGCGGCCATGGCTCACGGGCCCAGTCGCTCAGCGGCATGTGGGATCTTCCCGGACTGGGGCATGAACCCGTGTCCGCTGCATCAGCAGGTGGACTCTCAACCACTGCACCACCAGGGGAGCCCAAGACAAAGCCTTTTATGAACGGAATTTTGTAATGATGGGCTATTAAATATGTTTTGGACCAAGAGAGCCTGTTCCCATCTTAAGCAAGCCCACTTTACTCCTCCTCATCATTGAGGACCCAAGGCCAGGCCCCAGAACAACACCCCCCCAGCCCCCTCGCCCCAACCTCTTCTTGCCCATCACTCAGCTGGCCACTTCCTTTCCATCGTCCTCTCCCCTATCCCCACTGTGGCCTTCCTATCAATCCTTTTCAAGCTACACACCTTACAGGGAAAGCCATCATCTCCCCTACCTTCCAGACTGGGGCACAAAGGTCCTCCTCTTAAAGCCGTGATTTGCCCTGGCTCTAGCTGTCTATTGGCCTGGAACCCTGGCATTGTTACAGTGATTCCATTATCCTGATGGTGTCATATCCAAGAAACTGTTACTTAATCTAAGGTCACAGATTTATACCGATATTTCCTTTTAAGAGTTTCAGTCTTAGCTGTGAAACACTTACATTTAGGTCTTTGATCCACTTTGAGTTAGTTTTTGTATATGACGTGAAAAAAATTCATTCTTCTGCATGTGGATCTCCAACTGTTCCAGCATCATTTGTTGAAAAGACTGTACTTTCACCATTAACGGGTCTTGGCATCCTCATCAGAAAACAACTGACCATGGACATATGGGTGTATTTCTGGACTCTCAATTCCATTTTACATGTCTATCCTTATGCCAGAACCACACTATTGATTACTGTATTGATTGATTGATTGATTACTGTAACTTTGTAATACATTCTGAAATCAGGAAACCTGAATCCTCTTTGTTCTTTTTTCCCCAAGATTGTTTCGGCTACTCTGACTCCTTTGCATTTCCATATGAATTTTGGGATCAACTCATCCATTTCTGCAAAAGAGCCCACTGGGGTTGTGACAGGGATTGCACTGAATCTGTAGACCAATTTGGGGAGCGCTGCCATCATAATAATATTAAGTCTCCCATTCCAAGAATGTGGGATGTCTTTCTGTTTATTTAAGTCTTTAATTTCTTTCAAAGATGTTTTATAATTTTCAGTGTATACGTTTTCCACTTCATTTGTTAGACTTATTCCTAAGTATTTTATTCTTTTTGATGCTAACTGTAACTTGAAGTGTTTTCTTAATTTCACTTTTGAATTATTCATTTTGGGTTACTAATATATAGAATTACAACTCATTTTCTGTTTTGATTTTATATCCTATCATTTAGAAGATACTTCTGATAAGGTATAAAACATGACTTATAGGAATTCACTTCTTACTGGTAAAAGGAATAAATAAACAGATGTATAAACCAGGGATTTGTTAATTGTCCTGCTGAACACCTACAGATGTTAGATAGAAATTTATATTTAGCTATAATGTTTGAAATACACACACGCGCGCGCGCGCACACACACACACACACGCACACTCAGAGTAATGATCCATTTTTCTGGCTGTCATATTTTAGATAACCTGAACATTCTGAAACACATCTGTGAACTCAAAAATGATTTGCAAGAAAGTTTCAAGCCCTTCTGTCTGACATTTATCTTTTTCCTTTTTTGACCTTGCAAACTTCTTCTCATCCTGTAAGACCTAGCTTAAATGTCAAACCTCCTGATCCACCCCCAGAACAAACCCTCTTCTGGCAGAACAAACCCTCCTGTTTCTGGGTTGTATAGTATGCATCCTATAACGAAGCATAATTATTCATTTCCATACTCTTATCTTTTCCAAGTCTGTGGCCTTCTTGGGGGCAGGCTCAAGGAGGAAGTCCCCACTTCAGTCTTTGCAATTCCCAGCACCTCAATCCACTGATGTCCTGGCTGGCTCCAGCCAGCCTGGGATTCGGTGACTCAGATAGCACTGCTCCGTTCCCACCTGCCACATCACCAATGTGGCCAGCCCTTTGTTGCCAGCCAAACTGGGAGCCCAGGCACTGGGGAGAGCATTAGATGGCTACATAGCCTCCTGAGTCCCAGCACACTGTATTGGCAGAGGATTTGGGACTATGCCTCTGCCTTTCTACCCTGACTCACAAATCTAATCTTCAGTTGACCTGGGAGACTTGCCTGGAAGAACAGTCCTCTCTAGGCTTGAAGGCTGCCCTGAGCATGGCCTGGTCAACTTGGGCTGGCATACAGTGGGCACTTTTGAGGACTATCTGCTGCATGAATGAACACAAGCCTACTCACTTTACTTCATCAGCCTCAATCTCTCTTCTCAGAGCAGGGGTTTGACCTTACACATACCACTTGGGTATCTGATTTCATTTGATACCTTTAATTTTGCTAGGGTCACCATAGCAGTGCAAAGACTGAGACAAGATGATCAGATAACTGGGGCAGCCAGTAGTCACTGACAAGAATGAGGAGTGACCATAGAAAACAGAGGTGATCACAAGAGAGAACACAAGAAAAGCACCAAGCAGAGCAGCACACCCATGTAGGGGTCATTTAGTTTGGGAGCAAATGGCTCTCTACACCTCAAAAAGCCCAAGCATATCACTGAGTGCCAAGGCCAAACACACAAGCAAAATGGCTGGTAAAATTCAATGAAAGAACAAGGCAAGATCCCCACAATTCTACAGCCCTAGAGGGCATCAATACGTCAAAGTTTAGTTCAGTACCATGTTCAAAACAGGGACCTGAGTCATCAAGAAAAGGTTACGATACCTTTTATAAAAGCTTTATATCAATGAAATGATATTCACTATACTTTATCAACAGGCTGCCAAGAACAAATACATTTTAGAAACATTCTTTCTAAAAAATGCAAATTTTCTCACTGATGTCAGAGCTTAAAGTAGTATCAGTTAGCTAGACAGCAAGGGCCACCTCATTCCCCAGTGATATCAGATGGCTAAGGCATCATGGCACGCATAGACACACATCACTTACAATGAACCCAAGTACTTTACAGCTCAGGTATTCAGGGACTTGGAGAGGGCCTGATTATGAGTTTTACAGTAAGAAGTTCTTTTGAGAGAAGCAACTTTGAGGCAAAGATGGTAGCTCTAAGACAGCACTCAGATCCTGAGTTAGCCAGGTCCAAACCAGACAAGCTCCACCCCCTAAAATTAAACTAAATTTCCCAGATTTCTCTTTGCAGTCTGATTCTCTTGGTACCTTGGCTACTCATCCAGTTCCTGTTCTGTGGTTCAAATTTCACGTTCATGATTCTTACTACTCTGTTTACCTTTTGGTGTCTTTATTTGGATATGTGGTGGCTGACTCTGGCTTTGGCCCACGATCCCACCTCCTGTCTCTCAACTCCTGACATTCAGCATCCCTGGCTGCTCTAGCGCTGGCTCCTATCCACTTGATCTTGTTTTACTACTTCTTTGTTCTTTGCCAGGCCATGCTAGGAGGTCAAGGGACATCCACATAATAATAAATAAAGTACGTTACACTGGGCTTTGCTTAGCTATTTTGTACGTGACTCCAAATATATCCATCTTGTTTGAATTAGATTCCCTTGGGGTGGTACTTTTTGATTTGCCTTTTCCCGAAGAGAAACAGTATATACTGTCATTGGATAGCCATTTCATAATGAGGTATATCCCATGCCCAAAGAGTAAGATGGTTCAAATCCTGGCTGGTTATATTCATTCAGAAATAGAAGCCCTACATGTCAGATGTAAATGAAGATAGACAGTTAATTGTCCTCTGGGATCTAAAAGGGCAGACTTAGCCATTACGGAAGAGGTTCTCAAACTTTCATGTGCAAAGAGTTGGGAAGCTAGTAAAATGTAGATTCCTGGGCTCTACCCCTAGAAAGTCTAATTCAGAGATCTGGGTCCAAGAATCTGCATTTTAAACAAGAGTCTTAGGTAATCCTGATGTAGTTAGTCCTTGGACTACCCTTTGAGAAACACTATATCACAGCAATGAGAAATCTGACAAACATGGGGTAAGCACAGTAATTAAAAGATCCCACCAATCCTTCCTCTCTTAGAAGCTATGATGCACCTTGCCTAAGGCAGGTCACCTGGCCAACTCTTTCCTAATACTCTTATTCCCAATCATCAGCTTGGTTCCAAGATCAACTTAATGTTTGTTTTAAAAATATATGTGAATTTCCCAAGTTTTCATAAAAAAGATATTTGAATGTTTTTAGAGTAAATGGGAATAGATGTCTAAGTTATAGTTTTCTCTCAACTGAGGAAGAAGTTCTATAAAGAAAAATATACGATTTAAGCTACAAGCTATTGTCCTTCATCACACATACCTTCTCGTCTTAGAACATCTCCCTATGATGATTTCAAAAGTCTCAAGATTTTACCCAAATCAAACAAGTAAAATATATTAAATTTAATAGCAATCACTGCTACTTTAAATAAGGAATGAAAACATCCATTTGATCCAGAAAACCTTCAAATGAGCTCTCCAGCAATATCTGTATTACTGGTGAAGGTATCTGTACCTGAACATTCTGATGCCCAGGAGCCTGGCAGACCAAGAACAGCAGCGCCCAGGAAAGATGGCAGGCTGTGCACTTGACTGGGTAGGCCATTTCCCTGGGCACGTCCCTAAGCAATCCTGAAGGGGGAGCTCAGGAAAATCAGTTTAATTGGGAGGATTCTGATGGCCATAGGATGCTTTGGGAATCTAAGATGACAGAAGATATT